>NC_092125.1:181065141-181369451 GCF_043159975.1 Macaca nemestrina
TAGGGGTGGACCCAATTTATCCTATAACAACGCTCTAAGTAGTAGGCAACAGAAACGGACTCTGATGGATTTCAGCAGAAAAATATACTCAAAGGGCACTGAAGATTTCACGGAATCACAGGGAAGCCTTGGAAAACAGGCTGGAACCAGAGAGGCAAGGCAGCGAGTACCCAGCCCACAACCCAAATCACATGACCAAACCAGACTGGAGAGGTTGCTGCCATGACAATTACCACTGCCTTCTCTGAGCCCTGCATGTTGCCACTGCTCCTTGGAAACCGCCGTAAGAATGGATTCTCGATGGTCACCAGTTTCTGCTTCAAAGTTTTGGTTGGATGCAACTAATTGGTGGGTACATGCTTAGGAAAATGAGCATCTTGCACTTTCTGCTTCCGTATTAGCTTTCTATCTTTCACCAAGACCCATAAGGAGTCTCCCAACATAGAGAAGAGGTTCAGATGTGGGGCATTGAGAATTGCAGCTGTCCTCTACACTCAACAGATAGTTATTGAACTTGTAATGTTGTGCCTTGATAATACAAAGGTGACCAACACACAGCATCTGCCTTTGAGAATTCCAGGTCTGATTTGGTAGGAGACAAGTGAGTAAATGGACAATTTGAATGCACTGTGATAATGGCCAGGATAGAAGAAAGCAGAGGGGACTCTGAGATTACAAAGGAAAGGAACTGATTCTCATAGGAAATCAGAAGACATCAGGGAAGATCTTCTGCAAAGATGACATCTGAGACCTGAAGAACAAAGGAGTGTTAGCCAACTAAGAATTACACGCTCTCTTAAAAAAATTAGCCAGGTGTGGTGGTGCTCACCTATGGTCCCAGCTTCTCAGAAGGCTGAGGTGGAGAATTGCTTGAGCCTGGCAGGTTGAGGCTTCAGTGAGCCATGATCATGCCACTGTGCTACAGCCCAGGCGACAGAGCAAGATCTGGTTTCAAAAAAATAAAAAAGAAAATAAAAAAGAATTACACCTGTCCACCTCCCATCCCAGGTACCTATTCTCAAAGCCTTCAATATAAGGCACTTTGTTAAGGCAGTCTGTTTGTTATCCAACCCAGAACTGGAGACATCATTGGCCAGGTACCCCAGCCTCCTGATATGAGGACGGAGACTGAGCACAAGTTTCTACAATACAGAGACATATTCTCATACGCACTGCATATATTCCTTCTTTCCTTAATATTACCAATCACTTTAGGAAGTTTCTTGGGGGGGGTTTGGTGGCTCACACCTGTAATCCCAGCACTTTGGGAGCACAAGGTGGGTGGATCGCTTGAGGTCAGGAGTTCAAGACCAGCCTGGCCAATATAGTGAAACCTCATCTCTACTAAAAATACAAAAATTAGCTGGAAATGGTGGCGTGAGCCTGTAATCCCAGCTACTCGGGAGGCTGAGGCAGGCGAATCACTTGAACCTGGGAGGCAGAGGTTGCAGTGAGCCAAGATCACACCACTGCACTCTAGCCTGGGTGACAGAGTGAAACTCTATCTCAAAAAAAAAAAAAAAAAGGCTTGGCCGGGCACAGTGGCCCGAGCCTGTAATCCCAGCACTTTGGGAGGCTGAGGTGGGCATATCACAAGGTCAGGAGTTCAAGACCAGCCTGGCCAACATAGTGAAACCCCATCTCTACTAAAAATACAAAAAGGAGCCAGGTATGTTGGCATGTGCCTGTAGTCCCAGCTACTCGGGAGGCTGAGACAGGAGAATCCGTGTGAACCCTGGAGGCGGAGGTTGCAGTGAGCTGAGAATATGCCATTGCACTCCAGCCTGAGTGACAGAGCGAGACTCCATCCCAAAAAAAAAAAAAAAAAAAAAAAAGAGGAGGTTTCTAGAATTTTCTAGCCCTATGCTAGGCAGAGGTAGGAGATGAAAAAAAGAGAGAGAAATCATGGCTTCTGCTCTTAGAGTTTACAGTCTGAGATGGATACAATGGTACACGCTATAGTCCCAGCTACTCAGAGACCAAGGAAGGTGGATCGCTTGAGCTCAGGAGTTTGAGGTTGTAGTGCACTATGATCGTGCATAATCACAGCACTTCAGCCTGGGCAACATAGTGAGATCTCATCTCTAAAAAAACCCAGAGCTTACAATCTGGCTGTTTTGCCTTCTGATATGTAACTTGCTTTTTCTGTTTGAAGAAATAATTCTTTATATTTGAAATTCAATAATAACCAGGATTAATCTGTCTTTTGATGGTATTGCTGGAGAATTTATTACTTGTCTAAAATTTGCTGAGTAACCTGAGGAAAAGCCTCAGTCTCTGGACCTCATGTTCCTCAACTGTATGAGGAGGGGGATAATGAGTCTTGTCAGTGTTGTCTATACTTCCCTGACTGGATTTATGAATGAGCAAGCAGAGCAGGAAGTCTGAATTTTATATGGGCTGTGAGCAAAAAGTTGCATGAAAACTGAGTTTGAAGAACTGTTTATGAAGGCTGTAGCAGGACTTCAAGCTCTTGAGGGAAAGTGGACTACAATAACCACCTTCAATTTGACTCAAGGTTCTTTTCCATCCCAGAAGTGAATCTGTGATAATAGTGCCTTGTTATGTTTCTGTGATTGGTCCAGTTGGTTAAAGTCTGATGTTTCACAGAAGTTTAGAGTGGAAGTCTATCTCCAAGCCCTTCTGAACCAGTGCTATCATTGTACACAGTGGCAACTGGATGTTCAGACTTGTTCAAGGTCACACAATGCGTTGGTGGCGCAGCAAGGACTGGAATTCAAACTTTCTAATTCCCCATCTATACTTTTCCCTTAGCAGTGTAGTATGATAATGGGACTAAAAACACAGATCTAGAGGCAGGGTAAGACTATTAGCTTGACACTGCCTTGCCACTATCAACTGATGCCAGTAGGTCATCGATCTTTTCAGTGGGAGCCTCTGGTCACTTCCAGTGGGGTTGCGGGGAAAGCATAAAAGCAGACAGATACCCCCTTCTTTTGTTAACTCCATATTGATGCAGTTATACAACATGCAAGTATTATTCACAAAGAACTGTGAGTAAAGGAATAGGGTGGTTAGCTATTCAAAAGAACTCTCCTACTGTGTTCTCCACAAGAGAAGGTTACCATATGAATGTGACAGTTATAATGTCCCTAGAGTGAGAGCTGGGCAACCAAATTTCCTTTTTCCTTAGAAAACTGCCTACCACCTACAAATAACTATGAGTGACTAACAATAATCTTTACAATTGGTAGCTCTATGGCTCTCAGGAATAATGCAGAGGATGAATCAAACAAAAGGCTACTCTTAAGACAATTGTTGGCTAGCACAGTGGCTCACACCTGTAATCCCAGCACTTTGGGAGGCCGAGGCAGGCAGATCACCTGAGATCAGGAGTTCGAGATCAACCTGGGCAACATGGCGAAACCCTGTCTCTACTAAAAAATACAAAAATTGGTTGGGTGTGGCGGTGCACGCCTGTAATCCCAGCTACTCGGGAGGCTGAGGCACGAGAATCACTGGAACCTGGGAGGCAGAGGTTGCAGTGACCTGAGATCAGGCCATTGCACTTCAGCCTGGGTGACAGAGCGAGACTCTCTCTCTCAAAAACAAAACAAAAACAAACAAACAAACGAAAAAACTGCTGGGCGTGGTGGCTCATGCCTGTAATGCCAGCACTTTGGGAGGCCGAGGCAGGCAGATTACAAGGTCAAGAGATCAAGACCATCCTGGCCAATATGGTGAAACCCCTGTCTCCACTAAAAATACAAAAATTAGCTGGGCGTGATGGTGCGCGTCTGTAGTCCCAGCTACTTGGGAGGCTGAGGCAGGAGAATCGCTTGAACCCCGGAGGCAGAGGTTGCAGTGAGCCGAGATCCCACCACTGCACTCCAGCCTGGGGACAGAGTGTGACTCCGTCTCAAAAACAAACATACAAACAAACAAACCACAATTGTTAAAATAAACAACCAGAATTATATATATCAACCAGGTTAAATTTCAAAAGCAAATGTTGAATTAAAAAAGTCAAGTTGTAGAAAACTATAGTATGAAATCATATATATGTTAGAAAACATGCAAAGTATCAGTATCAACTCATGTTTTAAAAACACATATAAACAAATAGATACAGAAATAAATAGAGATGTGAATGTATATGTGTATGAGTCAGTACACAGATAAATAGTTCCTAGCTCTGTTCCCTGACAGGGCCTAGAAGCAGTGAGACCCCAGTAGCAATGATCACACCTAGTGCCTAGGACTTGGTTGCTAAATAACAGTATTCAGTAAAAGGAATCAGGGTTCCCTGGAGAAGCGATTGATTCCAAGGTTGAAGCAAGGAAAATACAAGATGAGCCCTAAAGCATCTTGTGATGTCAGGATGGGAAGATACCAAACAAACATAGAAACCATTCCAAAAGAGCTCCTAATGGCCAAAATTGAAACAATCTGAGCAACAAAATAATCATGGTATTGGACTATAATCCAAAGAATAAAATAAATATCACTGAGTCTTTATTGATGTAAATGAATGATTAGGTTAGGCACAGTGGCTCACGCCTGTAATCCCAGCACTTTGGGAGGAAGAGGTAGATGGATTACCTCAAGTCAGGAGTTCAAGCCCAGCCTGGCCAACATGGTGAAACCCTGTCTCTACTAAAAATACAAAAATTTGCCAAATGTGGTGGTGGGTGCATATAGTCCCAGCTACTCAGGAGGCTGAGGTAGAAGAATCACTTGAACCCAGGAGGCAGAGGTTGCAATGAACCAAGATCACCCCACTGCACTCCAGCCTGGGGGACAAGAGTGAAACTCTGTCTCAAAAAAAAAACAAAGTAAATAAAAATTTAAAAAATACATGACTAAATAAATAAGCAGGAGAAAGAGCAACTCTTCCTTACAGAAGAATTTAAATTAATTAAAAAAAAGGAATTAGGAAATTAGAAAATCACCATTAACACCATAATATTAATTACAGCAAGCAAGATCAACCAATGAATGCTAAAAACTAGTGGATGAAAGTTTAAGACAAAATAGGATATTTGCATGCTTCAAACTATGTCTCCTCAAATATTATTTTTACCAAAAGAAAATAGTAAAGTTATAGTGGAGAAACTTAGCAGCCCCATCTTAACTACCTGATTAAGGTTAATATGACAAGTAATAAGGCATATTGCTATAGTACACCCCCTGAAATGATGTGCTGAAAAGGGCACATCACTTCTGTGATATTTCCCCCCCTAAATCCATTGTCTCAATCTAGCCATGAGAGAATATCAGACAAACCCAAACTGGGGAACATTCTAAAAATATCTAACCAGTACTCTTCAAATGCGCCAAAATTACAGTAGAAGAGCAAAGACTGGAGGAACCATCACAGATTGGAGGAGACTAAGGAGACTGACAACAAAATGCAAGGTGAGGCTGGCCACAGTGGCTCATGCCTGTAATCCCAGCACTTTGGGAAGCCGAGGTGGTGGGTGCTTTGAGCTCAGGAGTTTGAGACCAGCCTGGGCAAAGTGGAGAAACCCTGTCTCTATAAAAAATACAAAAATTAGTCAGGCATTGGGGTACGCCCAGCTATTTGGGGGGCTGAGGTGAGAGGCTCACTTGAGCCAGGGAGGTCAAGACTGCAGTGAGCCATGATTGCACCACTGCACTCCAGCAACAGAGCTAGACCCTGTCCCAAAAAAACAAAAACAAACAAACAAACAAATGCAATGTGAGACCCCAGACTGGATCCAAGATTAGAAAAAGGACATTGTGGAGAAACTGGTGAAATCTGAATAAAGATTTCAGTTTAATTAATAATATTGTGTTAATGTTAATTTCTAAATGTTGATAATTATACCATGATTGTGCAATATATTAGCATTAAAAAACTGGGGCTGGGTGTGGTGGCTTACATCTGTATTTCCAGCACTTTGGGAGGCTGAGACGGGCAGATCACTTGAACCTAGGAATTCAAGACTAGCATGGGCAACATGGTGAAACCCTACTTTACAAAATACAAAAATTAGCCAGATGTGGTGACGTGCACCTGGAATCCCAGCTACTTGGGAGGCTGTGGTGGGAGAATCACCTGAGCCCAGGAAGTTAAGGCTACAATGAGCCATGAATCCGCCACTACACTCCAGCCTGGACAACAGTGTGAGACCCTGTCTCAAAAAGAAAAAAAAAAAAAAATGGGTAAAGGATATATGTAACTATCTGTACTGGTTTTGCAACTCTTTTTTAAAAATTATTTTAAATTAAAGAGTTTAAAAATACAAAATAACACTATATGTTTTTCAGGGGTACAAATACATATTGTAAGTCTAGAAACACCCATAGGAATGAAAAACAAATTCAAGACAGTGGATACCTCTGGATGCTTGGGAAGAGAGGATTAGACAATTGGGGAGGAGTACACAGGGGCTTCCATTTTATTGGTAATGTTTCATTTCTTAAGGTGGGTGATGGGAATACAGTATTCACTGTATTGTTTTGTATAATTTTGTGTATACCTGAAATATTTCCTTTAAAAACTGAATATATAGCTCAATGCCAAAATGAACATTTGTGATAAGGCCTTACCCTATTCCTTTGCATAGATTTCCCATTGAACAACCGCCAAAACCCGAGCCAAACTTGAGAGAGGTGAGTTGGTCAGCACATTGTAAAGGACCTTGAATACCTGCACTTTATTCTAAGAGTAACAGATGCTATCAGAGGTTTTCAGCAGAGGAGGGATGTGGTCAGAGTTGTGTTTTGAGAAAATCACTCTGGTTACTGTAGAGAATGGATTGAATGGCATTTGAAAATAGAAACAAGGAGATAATTTAGGGAGGCTGCTGCAATAGTCCAGAATAAAGTTTATGAGGTCTAACTCAGGACAGTGGTGGTGGGCATAAAGAGAAAGGGACAGATACAAGCGCTAAAAAGAAATAGAACAAGAATTGGAGAGGGATTGGATGTGTGGTAAGTGAAAAGGAAGACTCAAGGGTGATGACTCTTCTAAACTTCTTTATCAAAGAGGAAATACCCTTTGTGTCTTCAATAGACTGGGAGCAGCTTGAGGGTAGGAACTGTTCTTTCTTTGGCTCCTCCACAACCCAAACTCTTGCCTTATGCCAGAGCTCACTAGTAAGGAAGGTTGGTAGGATCTGAAGAGGTGCTGAGTAAGATAGTCTGCGGCCAGAAGCAATAATATTCCACTGCCTGGGCAATATTCCACCTTTCCTGTGGAGGAAAGGTGGCTCCTGGTGCTGGCTGGATGGCACAAGCCTTTGAAGATCCAGGAAGTGGAAGACCTGGAGCTAGAGATGAATTGAAAGCTGGTATAAGTAAAGTAAAGCCAGGTGCGGTGGCTCGTGCCTGTAATCCCAGCTGCTCAGGAGGCTGACGTGGGAGCATAGCTTGAGCCCAGGAGATTGAGTCCAGCTTGGACAACATAGCCAAACCTATTCTCTAAAAAACAAACGTAAGCCTAGGAATGAATTTTGATAGCAAGGAGAGGATCACCAGAAAGAACAGAGGGAAGGCAGGATGCTGTGGCTCATGCCTGTAATCCCAGCATTTTGGAAGGCAGGAGGATCACCTGAGGTCAGGAGTTTGAGACCAGCCTGGCCAATGTGGCAAAACCTTGTCTCTACTAAAAATACAAAATAGCCGGGCATGGTGGCAGGTGCCTGTAATCTCAGCTACTTGGGAGGCTGAGGCAGGAGAATCGCTTGAATCCGGGAGACAGAGATTGCAGTGAGGCCAGATCGTCTACTGCACTCCAGTCTGGGCGGCAGAACAAGACTTCGTACCCCCGACAAAAAAAAAAAAAAAAAAAAGAGTAGAGGGAAGAAAGTAGTGTGAACAGAGGGCCACCTAAATCTTCTTGGATAAGGCATTTTTGCCCCAACTACTTGCTCTGCAGAGCAACAACCCTGATTCTTTTATTATTAGTAGTAGTTTTGAGACGGAGTCTCACTCTTTCGCCCAGGCTGGAGTGTAGTGGCGCGATCTCGGCTCACTGCAAGCTCCGCCTCCCGGGTTCACGCCATTCTCCTGCCTCAGCCTCCCGAGTAGCTGGGACTACAGGCGCCCGCCACCTCGCCCGGCTAGTTTTTTGTATTTTTAGTGGAAACGGGGTTTCACCGTGTTAGCCAGGATGGTTTCCATCTCCTGACCTCGTGATCCACCTGCCTCAGCCTTCCAAAGTGCTGGGATTACAGGCGTGAGCCACCGCGCCCGGCCTTTTCTTTTCTTTCTTCTTTTTCTTTTTCTTTATCTTTTCCTTTTCTTTAGTGGAGACAGAGTCCTGCTATGTTGCCCAGGCTGATCTCAAACTCTTGGGCTCAAGCTATCCTCTGCCTTGGTCTCCCAAAGCGCTGGGATTCCAGGTGTGAGCCACCACATGCGACCAAAACCTTGATTCTTAATGGTGCATGGGAAGTGCTTCTAGTACTAAATCACTACATGGTGATTCACTGATTTGATTAGTCTTTTTTTTTTTTTTTGAGACAGAGTCTCATTCCGTCACCCAGGCTAGAGTGCAGTGGCGTGATCTTGGCTCACTGCAACCTTCACCTCCCAGGTTGAAGTGATTCTCCTGCCTCAGCCTCCCAAGTACCTGAGACTACAGGTGTGTGCCACTATGCCCAGCTAATTTTTTTTCTTTGTATTTTTAGTAGAGATGGGATTTCACCATGTTGGCCAGGCTGGTGTCAAACTCCTGACCTCAAATGATCTGCCCATCTTGGCCTCCCAAAGGGCTGGGATTACAGGCATAAGCCACGGCGCCTGGCCCTGGTTTGATTTAATGATTTTAATTAATTCCAATCTACCACGATACCACACAGAGATTCCTGAAAACTGAGCCACTAAAATCATACTTAAAAACATATAGTAGGACTTTATTCATTTTTTCAGTAACTTATTCAAAATAATTTTTATTGAGCATCTGTCTTATATGCTCTAGCCCAAGTGCTGAATTGTGAAACTTAGTATGTAAAGGAGAGAGAATGATTAAGTATTTACAGGTATGACAAATGACACCAAAGAAAAATATAGGGCATTAAAGGCCATTTAACAGGAAAGTCTAATTGTGTCTTCAGGTCAGGGAAAGCTTCCTTCAGAAGTAATGTTTAAGCTAAAAGCTGAGTAGAAGTTAGTTAGATGAAGAACTGGGAAATGGGTGGGAAGACAATGGGAGTGGCATCGGCATGGGTGAAGGCCTAGAGGCTTTAAGCAGCCAAATTTTGCCCAGGGAACTGAAAGGTGTTTAATATTGGCTGAAGCACAGAGTATGGGACACAAGACAAAACCGAGCTTGTTGGAGGTCAGTTCATTTAGGACTTTGTAGTCATGCTGGAATATTCACAGATCCTCTGGGCCTGGCTTTGTTCTCGGTATGAGGAATGCATAGAATCGAATCAGATCTTAATGCTCTTTAATCCAAGGCCTTAAATAGCTCGCAATCAGGTAGGATAGACACACTTTGACAATGGTAGTGCAGCATGATAAATATGATAATAAAGAAGGGATTTTCATGCGAATTTATAGGAGTGATAATTAAGAAATGACATATTCTATCATATTGCCTTTTAAGTTATTTCATATTGCTTCCAAATTCTTACTAAACAAGCCAATTGTAAGACTAAGTTTAGATTAATGTTATTTTTAGACACACAGAAAAATGATATAGCCATTTAGGCTACAAAGCAATTTCTATTACAGTTCTTGCTCTTGCTTTTCGCCTCTATATTACACCTTTCTTTCTTTTCTTTTCTTTCCTTTCTTGCTTTTTTTTTTTTTTTTTTTTTGAGATGGAGTCTTGCTCTGTGGCCCAGGTTGGAGTGCAGTGGTGCGATCTTGGCTCACTGCAACCTCTGCCTCCCAGTTCCACGCAATTCTCATGCCTCAGCCTCCCGAATAGTTGGGACTACAGGCATGTGCCACCATGCCCGGCTAATTTTTGTATTTTTCATAGAGACAGGATTTTACCATGTTGGCCAGGCTGGTCTTGAACTCCTGACTTCAGGTGATCCGTCCACCTTGGCCTCCCAAAATGTTGGTATTATAGGCATAAGCCATTGCACCCAGCTAATACTACATCTTTCTTTTCAAATCTCACTCATGCTTTAAGACTGTGCTGAACTTTCCCCCTTCCACTTTACCCCAAGTAGAGTTAGAAATCTTTCCCTCTGTGTCCCTGAAGGACCCTGGGATATCTCTATTAAGCACTCATTACAATATACTACAAGTGTTTATTTTCCTGTATCCCCTCTAGGCTTTTTTTCCCCCAATAGGCTTCTGTATTTTTTTATTTTTTAAGAAACAGGGTCTTGCTCTATTACCCAGACTGGGGTGCAGGGGCACAATCATAGCTCACTGTAATTACTCATGGGCTCAAGAGATCCTCTCACCCCAGCCTCCTAAATAGCTAGGACTACAACCACACACCACCATGCCAGCTAATTTATTTGTTTTTGTAGAGATGGGGGTCTTGCTATGTTGCCCAGGCTGGTCTTGAACCTTTGGCCTCAAGTGATCCTCTTGCCTGGGCCTCCTAAAGCACTGGGATAATAGGAATGAACCACAGTGCGTGGCCTCCCACTAGACGTAAGCATAGAGATTTTCTCTTGCTCGTGCTTCAATCTGTCATTCAATAAATATTTGTCAGGTACCTGCTATATGCCAGACATCAGGCTAGGTGCTGCAGATTCAGTGACAACCTGGATAGACTCAGTTCTTGCTCTTGTAGAGCTTATAGTCTAGTGCAGAAGGTGGACGAACAAATGGGCAAGAGGAGTAAGTATGAAAAATGTTTTGATGAGGAAAGTATCAAGTGCCATGGGAAGCCCAGAGCAGGTGTACCTAACTTTCTTTACGGGGCTAATGGAAGTCCTTCAGAAGGAAGCAATTTAAGCTGAGAATTGAAGAAAAAGCACAAGTTAGCTAGGCAATGTGGCAGTCATGGGTCAGAGCTGGGAGAGAGCACAACACATTCCAGAAGCTGAAAGAGGACTGGGCACGGTGGCTCATGCCTGTAATCCCAACACTTGGGGAGGCTGAAGTGGGAGGATTGCTTAAGTCCAGGAGTTTGAGACTAGCCTGGGCAACATAGCTAGACTTTGTCTCTCCAAAAAATATTAAAAATTAGCCAGGTCTGATCATGAGCACCTGAAGTCCGAGGTACTCAGGCTGGAGGCTGGAGGCTGAGGCAGGAGGCTTATTTAAGCCCAGGAGTTCCAGGTTACAGTGAACTATAATCTTGCCACTGCTCTCCAACCTGGGTGACAGAGTGAGAACCTGTCTCCAGCAAAACGAAACAAAGAAATTCACAGACCAGTCGAGGTTAGGGGCAAGCAGTGAAGACTGGGCGGGGTGGGGTGTGGCCGGGCTGGGGAAAGCAATTAGAGATTGGTGTTTAGTGTGATAATTATACACATAGAAAGCTCTATGTAAAATGTTTGTTAAATGAATGAATGAGCCATTCCAAAACCTGAGAAACCAAGACATTTGGGAAAAGCAAATTGGTTTGTGATTGTTCGTTCCTTTGTTCACTGGGAGGCATTGTAGTGTGTTGGCTAAAAGTCTGGACTCACACCAACTGCTTAGCTTTGAATCCTGGCTTTGACAATTAATAGCTGAGTGACCTTAGACAAATTACATAACTTTTCTATGTGCCATTTTCCTCATCTGTAAGATAGAAATGATAATAATTCATAGAATTGTCGTGAAGATTAAACAAGTTAATAATATTTGTAAAGCACTTGGAATAGTGCCTAGAATTAAGCACTGTGTGTTTGCTGTTATTATTCCTCCATTCATCAAAACATTTATTGAGGGCCAAGTACCATGCTAGGTGCTGTGAAAATATGTGGCTTCAGCCATGGAGGAGGACCATAAAATCCGGTGAGGGAGAAGATTCATAAATAAGCAATTACAACACAATGTGATCAAGTGAGGTGATAGTGGTAAATGCGCAGAACTGAACAAGAGAGAGTGATTCATTCTCTTCAAAGAAGCCAAGAGAAGCTTCAGTGAAAATAATGTATTTAAAGTTGGGTGATGCAGAATGAACAGTTTGGCAGCAGACAAAAGCAGTAGGGTTTATCAGGCCAAGGAAGCACCGTGTTGCAAAGGTTTAGTAGGATGCAAGTCTAAGGCATGTTTAGGAAATAGCAAGGGGGTCATGTTTAGGAAATGGCAAGGAGCACCTGTTATGTTCCAGGGTCTGTGCTAGGCACTTTTTATAAGTTCTTCTACTTTCCATAAGAACTTAAGAGGTGAGAATTATGTTCCAAATTTTTTATGAGAAGGTGATCTGAAAGATTGAGAGACTTGCTCAAGATCATGGAAAGCAATGGGTCTAAATTTGAATCCAAATCTATGTGACTCTAAGGTTTGTGTTCTTTGAGGAAAGGATGGGGCCTGACAATGACTTTGTAAGTTTTTAGCGTAGCTAAAAGTACAATACTTTTATTTTTAATTTTTTTAGAGTGAGGGTATTACTCAGTTGCCCAGGCTGGAGTGCAGTGGTGCAATCATAGCTCACTGTAGCCTCAAACTCCTGGGCTCAAGCGAGCCTCCTATCTCATCCTTCCGAGTAGCTATGACTATAGGCATGCATCACCATGCCCAGCTGATTTTTTATATTTTTTTGTAGAGACAGAATCTTGCTTTGCTGCCCAGGCTTGTGTTAAACTCCTGGCCTCAAGCAATCCTTCCTCCTTGGCCTTCCAAAATGCTGAGATTACAGGCGTGAGCCACCAATCCTGGCCCAATATTTTTATTTTAAATTTTAATAATGTTGGATGGCAGTCTTGTTAAGTAGGCACTTGGTATTTCTCAGTCTTCATAAATGGAAGAAACTGACCTTAAATTAAACTTTTTTTTTCAATATTCAATTTCTTTTAATGATCCCCATCTCCTTAAAGAACAGGTGCAGGCAGCAAGGCAATGGCAAGAGCTGTTTATTTGAAGATCTTGCCCTGATTGAAGGCTTAGTCCACCTGCTGGAAGGCCCCTTTCCAGGAACCGTACTCACAAACCAGTGTCTGGGTCTCCTCGCTGCCAGGATCCAGTTTCTGCCATGTGTATGACTCAAAGTCCACCTGCCAATCTGGACTCAGGGTCAAGGCAAGCTTCTGGCCTGTGAAGACCCAGGCTCCAGAAATGGAGCTGATATTGTTGCTTCCAAAGAGGATTGCACTGGCAAAGGCATTCTTCCTCAGTTTGTTCAGTTGCTGGAACATTCCAGCGATGAGACTGCAACTCCAGAAGGTCTGGGTGAGCTTCTCAGGAAAGCAATACTCAGACCAACCATCCTTATCACAGTGCTCCTGAAAATACGGCAGCACCACATTGTGTCCTTATTGGACTACTTGTGCTTAAACTCATCCAACACAAAGGTACTCTTGGACAAGTGAGCAAAGGGGTCTTGGCTTTGGGCTCAGCAGCCAGTGCCTGTTCACATTCATCCATCTCCTCAGGAGCAGGAGCAGCCGCCTTTTTCTCCTTTCTGTTCAGCCTAGGGCTTCTGCTTCTCTTCTCGTGAACTTTTCTCCTGTGGGGTGTCTTTTTTTTAGGCCTGCTTTCTGCAAACATTTTAGCATCAAATAGGGCCATTTTCTCATATCATTTTACTTCCCCCAAGACAGCCTGGAACTGGGGCTGGTTAATGCAGGTGAGGAAGTTATTATCATGACCACTATTTGTGATTCTGTGATGTTCTGTGTTAATATCCTGAGGGTTTGTTACGGGATTTCCCTTTTATACATGTGGTTCCCAAACTGCCTTTTGAGGAGCCCTGGGGTGCCCTAGCTAACTCAGGGCTCTAGAGGATATTTTGACATTTTAAGAGAAATACAAGCTGGGCGCGGTGGCTCATATCTGTAATCCCAGCACTTTGGGAGACCGAGGCGGGTGGATCATTTGAGGCTAGGAGTTCTAGACCAGCCTAGACAACATGGCGAAATCCCGTCTCTACAATAAACTACAAAAATCAGTTGGGCATGTTGGCGCACACCTGTAACTCTAGCTACTTGGGAGGCTAAGGCATGAGAACGGTTTGAACCCAGAAGGCAGAGGTTGTAGTGAGCTGTGATCGCGCCACTGCACTCCAGCCTGGGTGAGACAGCGAGACTCCATCTTGGAGAGAGAGAGAGAGGGAGAGAGGGACAGAGGGGGAGAGGGAGAGAGGTGGAGACGGGGAGAGGGAAATTCAATATATGTCTGATACCACACAAGCTTGAGTTCAAGGTTTAAACATGCCTCTGGATGATATTTTTGAAGCTGAGTTTTCAGAGGCTGCTGTAATAAAAAGCAAGTACCAAGTGAAAATCACTGTGGAACAAGAAATGACTGTAGCAGTATACAATGAGATCCCAAAGTTTGAGAAGGGAATTGCTAAACAGGCACATATATTCCTTAGTACATAATTATGACTATTTAATAATAAAAACTGGCTGGGCACAGTGGCTCATGCCTGTAATCCCAGCAATTTTATTACCAGTGGAAGGTGCCGAGGTTCTTGGCTTCTTGAAAAAATTGGACAAAACATACAAAGCAAGGAAAGAATGAAGCAAGAAAAGCAGATTTACTGAAAACGAAAGTACACTCCACAGGGTGGGAGCAGGCCAAGCATAGGAATTCAGGAAACTGGTTACAGCATTTTCTGGGATTTAAATATCCTCTAGGGGCTTCCCATTGGTTACTTGAGGTATACCCTATGTAAATGAAGTAGTGGCCTGTGATTAATCTGATTGGTTGCACAAAGCAACCAATCAGAGGCTGAAATGAAGTTACAAAGTTAAACCCATTTGATTGGTTGCAGAAAGTGACCAATCAGAGGCTGAAGTGAAGTTACAAACTTATACTCCTATGCAAATAAAAACTTGGCCTGAGACCAGCCTGATTGGTTGTGGACAGGGACAAATCACAGGTACTTTCAGTTTTTCATCTGCCACGCAGAAAAGTGGGATGCAAAGGGAGTTGTCTCTGGTCATTTTGTTACTTGCGTGTGGAAAGTTAGAGTTTTCCTTTTGATTTACTTCTAGGAAGTCAGCATGAATCGGCCTTATGTCCCCTGCCTGCAGACACTGTGGTGTGTAGTGCCTCACTTTGGGAGGCCAAGGCGGGTGGATCACTTGAGGTCAGGAGCTGGAGACCAGCCTGGCCAACATGGCAAAACCCATCTCTACAAAAAGGTGGAGGTTGCAGTGAGCCGAGACTGCACCACTGCACTATAGCCTGGGTAACAGGGCAAAACTCTATCTCAAAAAAAAAAAAAAAAAAAAGGCTGGGCATGGTGGCTGTAATCCCAGCACTTTGGGAGGCCGAGGCGGGTGGATCACCTGAGGTCAGGAGTTCGAGACCAGCCTGGCCAATATGGCAAAACCCCGTCTCTACTAAAAGTACAAAAATTAGCTGGGTGTGGTGGCACATGCCTGTAATCCCAGCTACTCGGGAGGCTGAGGCAGGAGAACCACTTGAGCCCGGGAGGCAGAGGTTGCAGTGAGCTTAGATGGTGCCACTGCACTCCAGTCTGGGTGACAGGGCAAGACTCCATCTCAAAAAAGAAGGAAAGAAAAGAATAAAAACTGGCCGGGCGCGGTGGCTCAAGCCTGTAATCCCAGCACTTTGGGAGGCCGAGACGGGCGGATCACAAGGTCAGGAGATCGAGACCACGGTGAAACCCCGTCTCTACTAAAAATACAAAAAATTAGCCGGGCGCGGTTGTGGGCGCCTGTAGTCCCAGCTACTCGGGAGGCTGAGGCAGGAGAATGGCGTGAACCCGGGAGGCGGAGCTTGCAGTGAGCCGAGATCGCGCCACTGCACTCCAGCCTGGGCGACAGAGCGAGACTCCGTCTCAAAAAAAAAAAAAAATAAAAATAAAAACTTATATACTTATTATTTCAAAAGGTTATTAAATTATTAGGATGTAAATACTGATTAAGTTGTTTGGACTTAACTACTTAATAAACAGAATTATTACTTTGGTTTTTTTGTGGCCGGGGGGAGGGCATGGAGAAGGCACCATGAAAAAATTACTGAGACACTAAAGGTGCCTTTGAGCTGAGAAAGTTTGGGAACCTCTCTCTGTCTTACACAGTTGGATCCTAGATTGCTCTGTTTTCACCGCTTTTTTTGGTTGGTTTGCTTCTTTGCTACATCTCATCACTACTGTTACCAATGTGTCCTCTCTATACTCATATAGTACTTACAATTGCAGGCACTTCATATACATTAAACTATTTAATCTTTATGACAACTGTGCAAAATAGCTACTATTATTATTCCCGTTTTACAGATGAGGAAATTGAAGCTGAAAGGTTAAATACGGCCGGGCGTGGGGGCGTAATCCCAGCACTTTGGGAGGCCGAGGCGGGCGGATCACGAGGTCAGGAGATTGAGACCATCCTGGCTAACACGGTGAAACCCCGTCTCTACTAAACATACAAAAAAATTAGCCAGGCGTGGTGGCGGGCGCCTGTAATCCCAGCTACTCGGGAGGCTGAGGCAGGAGAATGGCGTAAACCCGGGAGGCGGCTGAGCTTGCAGTGAGCGGAGATTGCGCCACTGCACTCCTGCCTGGGCGAGAGCGAGAGCCCGTCTCAAAAAAAAAAAAAAAAAAAAGGTTAAATACTTCAAAGTCATACAGTTAGGAAGCAGCAGCACAGGATTCAAAGACTCAGTTTGACTCCAGAATCTGTGCTTTTAACTAACTTATTCTGGCCTCTCAACCCCCACCCACTAATTGTTAATTTTGATCTGCTATGGACATGGAAACTAAATACCCAAGCTTGTTGGAACTTGTAAAGCAAGAGCTGAAAGTCACCACTGGGAGAAAAGTGCATGAACTCTACAGTATGTGCGGTCTGCACAAGACTGAGCAGCATAAAATGTTCAAAAACAGCTTCTTCCGGTCGCGCACGGTGGCTCACGCCTATAATCCCAGCACTTTGGGAGGCTGAGGCGGGTAGATCACCTAAGGTCAGGAGTTCGAGACCAGCCTGGCCAACATGGTGGAACCCTGTTTCTACTAAAAATGCAAAAAATTAGCTAGGCATGCTGGCGCATGCCTGTAATCCCAGATACTCAGGAGGCTGACACAGGAGAATCGCCTCAACCCAGAAGGCAGAGGTTGCAGTGAGCCGAGATCATGCCATTGCACTCCAGCTTGGGCAACAAGAGCAAAACTCCGTCTCCAAAACAAAACAAAACATAAAAAACCTCATTCCCTCTGACTTCCCCAGCTGCTGTAGCCAGCAAAGGTGGGGGTGGAAGTGGGTGGATATTTACTGAATTACACAGGATGTCTCAGGCTCTCCATGTTTCTCCAGGTGTCCATGTTAAACTCGGGTCTTCCAACCAGCAAGTTACTCTTCTATGGAAACAAAAAAGTTTAAAATGCTCTCTTCACTGTAGGAGAGGACAAAAGTGGACAGAAAATGCAATACAGATACATGACAAAAACAGGATTACTTAGAGGTAGGCAGGCCCATATTAATTCACAAGGAGAAATGTCATTTCAGAGGCAATAGGAAATAAGAAGGGGAAGTTTTGCAGACCTAGTGGAGAAAGCAAACTTCCTCAGAAATAAGATTAAGACTGTACTTAAAGTGAATCTTGAACATATACAACCATGGTGACTTAGATTAATATCCTGGACAGAAAAGAATCAGCAGAATTTGGATAGTGGAAGAAGGAAAGTCCAGCTCAGATCGGAGGAACTCATATTGGTTAAGAGGTTTCCCTAACTTTCTAGGGAGGAGGAACTGAAAGTTTAAAACAGAACCTACTAAGCCGCCTTTGG
This sequence comes from Macaca nemestrina, assembly GCF_043159975.1. Lineage (NCBI taxonomy): Eukaryota > Metazoa > Chordata > Mammalia > Primates > Cercopithecidae > Macaca > Macaca nemestrina. The sequence continues at coordinate 181,082,897 of NC_092125.1, forward strand.
AAATCTTTATACAGATTTCTGCATAAATCAATCAATGGGTAGTAAACTGTATGCTTTCATTTCAGATTTGGGTTCAACCTTTCTCAGTGAAAGATTTTTTTTTTTTTTTTTGAGATGTAGTCTCGTTCTGTCACCCAGGCTGGAGTGCCATGGCGCGATTTCAGCTCACTGCAACCTCTGCCTCCTGGGTTCAAGCGATTCTCCTGCCTCAGCCTCCCAAGTAGCTGGGATTACAGGCGCCTGCCACCACACCCGTCTAATTTTTCTATTTTTAGTAGAGATGGGGTTTCACCATGTTGTCCAGGCTAGTGTTGAACTCCTGACCTCAGATGATCCACCCACCTTGGCCTCCCAAAGTGCTGGGATTACAGGTGTGAGCCACTGCGTCCGGCCTCAGTGAAAGATTTTTGTGAGCTTCATAAAAAGCTCACAAAAACTTTTTGTGAAGAATCCCCCTATGTGGTGATTTCTAGATAGCAACCTGGATGGCTAGACCCCACCTGATGTGCAGTTAAAATTCTGATTCCCAGAATGGACAAAATGAGAGGAAAACCTTTTTTAGTCTGAGTGTAATATACAAACTTCCTGACAATGCTGAGGATGTTCAGAGTGCTTGCTTATGAAACTGCTTGAGAGCTGGATTCTGGATAGGTGGCATTTATAGCAACATTATGTCCCAGATTTTCGAGGACAGCCCAGATTTCAAATATCCTATCTTATTGTAATTATAAGTAGGCTTAGACTTCTGCTCTTATGTATCCTGATTTGGATAGAATGAGGAAAATATGGGCATAATATAAGTGATCGTTTCTTGGAGTGTATGATAAGGATAAATACAGTAGGAAGTCATGGTGGGGTCTAGAAGGATTAACAGTGGTCTACTAAGATTATTCCTTGGTAACATGGTGTGAAAAAAAAAAGCTATATTTGGCGTGAAACAGGCAGAAAGAAACTCCTGCAAATTCAGGGATAGTATGTGTGCCATTTGAAGAGAATAGAAGAGCCCAGGGGAGAGAAGTTTGGGGACAAAAAAAGAGGCTACTCCTAGGAAAGGTCAGCTGTGTCCCCTTTGGAGAGAAGGAAAGGACTAAAAGTCTGAGACAATTAAAAGGACAGTGGAGTGGGGTTGGGGGAGTAGAAAAAAGTTACACAAAGACTCAACGGAGAGAGGGGAGAGAGAGAAAGGGAGAATATTAAAAGTAAAGCTTAGAAAGAAATTTACAAGATAGACTCAGGAGGGCACACTTAGCAAGAGGAGAGAGACAGTTGGGGGAGGAGAGGAAAAGAAGAGACGCTAGGGAGAACAAGAACAGGAGAGAGAGTGAATAAAGTGGGGGGAGCTGGAGCATGTATGGGCGAGAGAGAGATGGAGAGAAGCTTGCAATTTCTCTTGAGATTGTGGATGTCTGGAGGGCCCCAGAAAAACGTTGGGAGATATCTAAGGCTGGGATCTCTGGAACTAGAAGAAAGACTGTCCAAACAAGAAAAATTTAGAGCTGCATACACTATCTGCTAGAACTGATCCCCTTCAGGGATCCCTTAGAAATCCTCCCTCCAAAGCTGTGAGTGATCTTATTCTCTGGGGAATTTTAGAGACACTCAGATGTTGTATAACTTTAAGGAAATTCCTCTTTAAAATATTGTTGGCTTGCAAGGTGGGGGTACTTAGCTGACTAAAAGGTATGTTTCTCGGGTTCTTGGGGATGTCAAGGGAAGTAAAGTGTGTGAATCCCTCCTTGCAAAATCTGAGACTTTATGCTACCAGGCAATACTTACGTTTCAAAGGAAAATACACGTGTGAATGCTATAGCCCTTGCCCAGAGATTCTGAGAAGCTTATCATTTTTAAAGCTTAAGAATGTTTAGTTGGTTTTCTCTCCCACATAATAGTGTAAGTGGAATTTAGTACAAACCTCTTAAAAAGCAATTTGGCAGTACATATCAGGAACCTTTTAAATTTTCACACTACTTGATATAGAAATCCCACATCTGAGAATTTTCTCTGAGGAAATAACCTTATAGTGCTTTATGCATTTATGCAAAAAGCATTATTTATAATAGCAGAGAATTAGAAGTAACTTAAATGCCCAACAATAAGGGCCTGGTTAAGTAAACTCTGGCACCTTCTCTTAATGTAATATTTTGCAGATGCTAAAACTGTATTTATAAAGCATTCTTAAGGATATGGGAAAATATAGCAAAACATCAAGTAAAAATTATAGACAAAATATTATCTCAACCATGTTAAAAAGCATTCAAAAAAAGATTGGAAGAAAATATGCCAAAAGGTTATTTAAATTGGTGATCTTAAAATAATGGAGTTATGGATTATTATTATTTTCTTTTTTTTTGGTGAGACAGAGTCTCGCTCTGTCGCCCAGGCTGGAGTGCAGTGGCCGGATCTCAGCTCACTGCAAGCTCCGCCTCCCGGGTTTACGCCATTCTCCTGCCTCAGCCTCCCGAGTAGCTGGGACTACAGGCGCCCGCCACCTCGTCTGGCTAGTTTTTTTTTGTATTTTTTTTTAGTAGAGACGGGGTTTCACCGTGTTAGCCAGGATGGACTCGATCTCCTGACCTCGTGATCCGCCCGTCTCGGCCTCCCAAAGTGCTGGGATTACAGGCTTGAGCCACCGCACCCGGCCTAAACATATGTGGCTTCTTTTTTTTTTTTTTTTTTTTTTTGAGACGGAGTCTGGCTCTGTGGCCCAGGCTAGGCTAGAGCGCAGTGGCCGGATCTCAGCTCACTGCAAGCTCCGCCTCCCGGGTTTACGCCATTCTCCTGCCTCAGCCTCCCCAGTGGCTGGGACTACAGGCGCCCGCCACCTCGCCCGGCTAGTTTTTTGTATTTTTTAGTAGAGACGGGATTTTACCGGGTTAGCCAGGATGGGCTCGATCTCCTGACCTAGTGATCCGCCTGTCTCGGCCTCCCAAAGTGCTGGGATTACAGGCTTGAGCCACCGCGCCCGGCCGGATTATTGTTATCATTATTTTTTTCTTTATGTTTTCCTATGTTTTCCAGATTTTCTGTAAAAGACCTTTAATACTTTTATAATCAGAAAAACAGTTTAATTTTAAAAGTTTAAAAACATCAGGCAAGTAAACGTTTACAAACATAAAAGTCATTTTGCTAAAAATAATTTTTTTAGGCTGGGCACGGTGGCTCATGTCTATAATCCCAGCACTTTGGGAGGCGAGACAGACGGATCGCTTGAAGCCAGGCGTTTGAGACTAGCCTGGTCAACATGGTGAAACCCTGTCTCTATTAAAAATACAAAAATTAGCCAGGTGTGGTGGTGCATACCTGTAATCCCAGCTACTCAGGAGGCTGAGGTATGGGAATCACTTGAATCTGGGAGACGGAGGTTGCAGTGAGCCAAGATGGTGCCACTGTACTCCAGCCTGGGTGACAGAGCGAGACTCTGTCTCAAAAATAATAATAATTTTAAAAATTTTATATTCTTGCATTGCTATAAGTTAAAAATAATTTTACAAAAGACAGGAGTAAAAGGCTAATGAAAAGAAAACAAAAATTGTTAAAAGGAATGAAATGAAATTTAACCTCTGGAAAAACAGGTATTTATGAAAGCTATAGAACAACATGGGAAATGCTTATGATTTAAGGGGAAATGCTTATGATTTAAGGTGAAATGAAAAGAGGCGAAAATAATTATGGTTACAACCATCCAGTTTAGCACCATTAAGCAGTCATACTCAGCCCCACAACATGCAGTAGGCATTTCCCCACACATATCGCCATCCCTACTGTATTAGTCTGTTCTTACACTGCTAATAAAGACATACCTGTGACTGAGTAATTTATAAAGGAAAGAGGTTCTCCTTAAAAAAAAAAATTATATTACTTTAGATAGAGTCTTGCTCTGTCACCAGGCTGGAGTGCAGTGGCACAATCTTGGCTCACTGCCACCTACACCTCTCGGGTTCAAGCCATTCCCCTGCCTCAGCTTCCCAAGTAGCTGGGACTACAGGTGCATGCCACCACACCTGGCTAATTTTTTACATTCTTTTTAGTAGAGATGGGGTTTCACCATGTTGGCCAGGATGGTCTCGATCTCCTGACCTCGTGATCTGCCTGCCTCAGCCTCCCAAAGTGCTGGGATTACAGGGGTGAGCCACCGCGCCCAGCCAGGAAAGAGGTTTAATTGACTCACAGTTCAGCATGGCTGGGGAGGCCTCAGGAAACTTACAGTCATGGCGGAAGGGTAAGCAAATCCTTCTTCACATGGCAGCAGCAAGGAGAAGTGACAAGCAAAAGGGGAAAAAGCTCCTTATAAAACCATCAGATCTCGTGAGAAATCACTCACTGTCACAAGAACAGCATGAAGGTAACTGCCCCCCATGATTCAAATACCTCCCAATGGGTCCCTCCCATGACACATGGGATTATGGGAACTACAATTCGAGGTGAGATTTGGGTGGGGACATAGAGCCAAACTATAACATCTGCCATGGATAGCTCTCTCTCTTAGTCTGTTTAACTGCTGCAACAAAATACCTTAGTCTGGGTATTATAAACAATAGAAATGTATTGCTCACTGGAGCAATACTGGAAGCCATAAAGTCCAAGGTCAAGGTGTCAGCGGATTCAGTGTCTGAAGAAGGTTTACTCTCTCCTTCAAAGATGGCACTTTCTTGCTGCACCTTCACATGGTGAAAGGGGCAAGACAGTTTCCTTCCACCTCCTTTTATAAGGACACTAATTCCATTCATGAGGATGAAACCTTCATGACTTAATCACTTCCCAAAAGACCCCATCTCTTAATACTATCTCACTGGGTATTAGGTTCCAAAATATGAATTTTGGGGGGACACCAACATTCAGCCTATAGCACTCTTTTTTATTTTTAGAGATGGAGTCTTGCTGGAGACTGCAGGCTGGAGTGCAGTGCACAATCACAACTCTCACTGCAGCCTCAAACTTCTAGGTTCAAGGGATCCTCTTGCCTCAGTCTCCTGAGTAGCTGGGACTACAGGCACATGCTACCATGCCTGGTTAGCCTATAACACTAATTTTTAATTTTTGTGAGTACATAGTAAGGGTATATATTTGTGAGTCACCTGAAATATTTCGATACAGGCATGCAATGTGTAATAATCATATAGGGTAAATGGGGTATCTATTACCTCAAGTATTTATCCTTTGTGTTATAAACAATCCAATTTTACTCTTTTAGTTATTTTTAAATGTACAATTGAATTATTTTGACTATAGTCACCTTGTTGTGCTAGCAAATACTAGGTATAAGCCATTCTTTCTATGTTTTTGTATATATTAATTATCTCTACTTCCCTGGCCCTTTCTATAGCACTCTTGAACTTTTCCACCTTTGTATCTTTGCTCTTTGCCTCCTTCTTTTTTTTTTTCCCCACTTGAGACAGGGTCTCACTTTGTGGTCCAGACTGAAGTGTAGTGGTGCAATAATAGCTCACTGTAATAAACTCCTAGGCTCAAGTGATCCTCCCGCCTCAGCCTCTGGAGTAGCTTAAACTAGGGGTGTGCCACTACACCCGGCTAATTTTTTAAATTTTTATTTAGAGACTGGGTCTCGCTATGCTGCCCAAGCTGGTCTCAAACTCCTAGGCTCAAGCAATCCTCCTGCCTTGGCTTCCCAAAGTGTTGGGATCATAGGCAGAAGCCACTGTGCCTGGCCCGCTTGCTCATTTTGACACATATTTCTGACTTGGTTTTTATTTAAATTTTGTCTTGCTCCTGCCAAAATAAGCTTAGTGACTACTTTTGGTTATGTCTCTCCAGATCTGACCTAGACCATGGTACCCTCCTATCAGCATAGGCCAGCTGCCTCGTCTTGAAGAGCTGTTAAAAAGAAAAAAGAGAATGGTAGGAAATCCAGTATACCAAACCGTACTATGGTGGGATTGTGGGTTATTTATGTCATTTTTCTATGGGTTCAAAATTTTGCAATGTGGTTATTTTATTTTATTTATTTATTTTGAGACGATTCTCACTCTGTCGCCCAGGCTGGAGTGCAGTGGTGCAATCTCCGCTCACTGTAAGCTCTGCCTCCCGGGTTCACACTATTCTCCTGCCTCAGCCTCCTGAGTAGCTGGGACTACAGGCGCCCGCCACCACACCGGGCTAATTTTTCGAATTTTTAGTAGAGACGGGGTTTCACCGTGTTAGCCAGGATGGTCTCGATCTCCTGACCTCATGATCCGCCCACCTCGACCTCCCAAAGTGCTGGGATTACAGGTGTTAGCCACCGTGCCCGGGCAGTTATGTTATTTTAAATAAAAATATTTGAAGTTTACTGAAGTTACTCATCAAGTGCTTTCATAGGTAACTATTAAATTCTCTTCCCTTTCATGATTTCCAAGGATTAATATAAAACTGATATTCCTCTAGCCAACAAGATATGGGGTTTGAGATCCTATCTGGGTCAGAGAATCTGTTCTCCATCTTCCTCCCTTCAAAGCCGACTCTGCACTGCCTCCAGTTTACTTTCCAAAACAGAGATACAAGCACATATTTCTCCTACTTCAAAACTTTGGATGCTCCCCCGAATGTTTGCAGGATCAAGTCCAAAGTCCAAGTGACTTAATATGGCTCCCAAGACCTTTTTTTTTTTTTTTTTGCGACTGAGTCTTGCTCTGTCACCGAGGCTGCAGTGCAATGGCGTGATCTCAGCTCACTGTACCTCCGCCTCCTGGGTTCAAGTAATTCTCCTGCCTCAGCCTCCTGAGTAGCTGGGATTACAGGCACCCACCACGACACTCAGCTAATTTTTGTATTTTTAGTAGAGACAGGGTTCCACCATGTTGGCCAGGCTGGTCTCGAACTCCTGACCTCAGGTGATCTGCCCACCTCAGCCTTCCAAAGTGCTGGGATTACAGGTGTGAGCCACTGCATAGGCCCTTTTACAATCTATTGTCATTCCATCTCTCCAACTTTATCTCCCAGTTTTCTGCAAACCATTTTTTTCTTCCTCTCTATATGTGATATCAGATTACTTGCCATTCCTTAAATATTTATTATATGTTTAACATGTATTAACTATTAACATTTTTCACTTTTTTTTTTTAGACGAAGTCTCGCTCTGTTGCCCAGGCTGGAGTGCAGTGGCGTGATCTTGGCTCACTGCAACCTCTGGTTCCTGGATGGAAGCGATTCTCCTGCCTCAGCCTCTCAAGTAGCTTAGACTATAGGCCTGCACCACTACACCTGGCTAATTTTTGTATTTTTAGTAGAGACGGAGTTTCACCGTGTTGGCCAGGCTGGTGTTAAACCCCTGACCTCAAGTGATCCACCTGCCTCAGCCTGTCAAGTAGCTTAGACTACAGGCCTGCGCCACTACGCCTGGCTAATTTTTGTATTTTTAGTAGAGACGGAGTTTCACCTTGTTGGCCAGGCTGGTGTCAAACTCCTGACCTCAAGTGATCCATCTGCCTCAGCCTCTCAAAGTGCTGGGATTACAGGCGTGAGCCACCATGTCTGGCCCATTTTTCACTTTTTTATTGACATAAAACATTTGTACAGTGAGGAGTATAAAATTTAAGAGTATAACTCAATGGATGTTCACATAAGTATACACATGTGTGACCATGACTCAGTAAGATCTAGTTAATTTCCAACTCTCTAGAAGGTTCCCATATCTTTTCCTGTCCATATCTATACCTCCACAGAGATAACCACTATTCTGACTTCTATCAACAAAGATTAATTTTTCCTGTTCTGGAATTTCAAAAAATGGAAACACATCATATGTATTCATCAAAACACACTACCTTCTTAAGTTTCCCCTGCCTGAGAATAGGAGTGTTATGCATTTGTCATGTGTCAATGCTCTCCTATTCTGCATCCATTGTGGACATTACTAATTCACTAGTTTTTCTTGTTGTGCCTAGGTTGGGCTTTAGGCTCTTTTTCTAAACTGCACACCAGCAGCCACTACTGGCTGCTCAGAATTGAAACAACTAGTTGGTTCTAGTGAAATCTCCCTGGAGAATGACCTCTTCTACATGAAAACCTTCATCTCCACTACCCGCAACACATTTAATAAATTATTTGTCTTAACTGATTCTATCACTAATATCTCTCTAAACTGCCCCTTTTTCCATTCCTACTGCTTCTTTTTTTTGGTTTGTTTGTTTTCAGTGCAGTGGCGTGACCTCAGCTCACTGCAACTTCTGCCTCCTGAGTTCAAGTGATTCTTGTGCCACAGTCTCCCGAGTAGCTGGGATTACAGGTGCACACCACCATGACTGGCTAATTTTGTATTTTTAGTGGAGATGGGGTTTCACCATGTTGGCCAGGCTGGTCTCCAACTCCTGAGCTCAAGTGATCCACCCACCTCGGCCTCCCAAAGTGCTGGGATTACAGGTGTGAGCCACCGTGCTGGCCTACTGCTTCTATTTATATAATCTCTCACCTGATTTTCTGCAATAATCCCTTACTGTTTCTCCTGCTTTCAGTTTGGCTCTTTTATTCTTTTCCACACTGCTGTTTCCTCTCCAGAAGAAAACAGCATATTTTAAATATTCAAATATAACTACATCATTATCCTTGAAGGATAAGCATAAGTGTATTACTGGCCTCATGATCTTGCCCTGCTCATCTCCTCAGTACCATTTCCTATACCTTGTCCCCCCACCCCCAGATGCCAACTATCCGCAGGTTCCCGAATTGTGCCTTGCCCCTTTTCTCTTCTGTGTCTTGAATGCTGTTTCCTCTACCTGGCTAAGTCCACTCACCCTTCAAGACTCAAATGTCTTTTACTACCTTTTTTTTGGAGACAGGGTCTCACTCTGTCACCCAGGCTGGAGTGCAGTGGTACCATCTTGGCTCACTGCAACCTCTCCATCCTGGGTTCAGACGATCCTCCCACCTCAGCCTCCTGAGTAGCTGGGACCACAGGCACATGCCACTATGGGCCTGGCTAATTTTTTGTATTTTTAGTAGAGATGGGGTTTCGCCATGTTGCCCAGGCTGGTCTCGAACTCCTGGACTCCAGTGATCTGCCCTGGCCTTGGCCTTCCAAAGTGCTAGGATTACAGGTATGAGCCATCGCACTAGGCCCCAAATTTTTGTTGATCATTCTTTCACTACTAAAGTTATTCTCTCCCCCGCAAAATCAATGATCTCTTATTTGTGTACTCATAATACTTTAAACATATCCTTATTGTGGCAATTATATTATTATCTGTTTACACTTCTGAGAGATCCTTGAAGGGATAGAACTTTATAGCTCCAGAACTCTATCAGACTGCCTAACAGTTTCCTCTCATTTAAAAAATTGTGGTAAGGGCCAGGTGCAGTGGCTCATGCCTGTAATCCCAGCACTTTGGGAGGCTGAGGCCAGAGGATTGCTTGAGCCCAGAAGTTCAAGACCAACCTGGACAACATAGTGAGACCTTGTCTTCTCTCCAAAAAATTAAAAAATTGAGGTGAGAGGATGGCTGGAGGCTGGGAGATCGAGGCTACAGTGAGCTGTGGTTGTGCCTCTGTCTGGATGACAGACCAATACCCTGCCTCAAAAAAAAGTGGTAGAAATACACATAATATACAATTTACTATGTTGGCCGGATGCAGTGGCTCACGCCTGTAATCCCAGCACTTTGAGAGGCTGAGGTAGGCAGATCACCTGAGGTCAGGAGTTCAAGACCAGCCTGGCCAACATGGTAAAACCCCATCTCTGCTAAAAATACAAAACTAGCCGGATGTGGTGGCACATGCCTGTAATCCCAGCTACTCAGGCAGGAGAATCGCTTGAACCCAGGAGGCGGAGGTTGCAGTGAGCCGAGTTCGCGCCATTGCACTCCAGCCTAGGTGACAAGAGTGTAACTCTGTCTCAAAAAAAAAAAAAAAAAATTACTACGTTAATCATTTTAAAGTGTACAGTTCAGTGATGTCAACTATATCCATATTGTGGTGCAACCATCACCATCATCTATCTCCAGGATTTTTTTAAATGATTTTTTTTAGAGGCAGGGTCTTGCTCTGTCATACAGGCTGGAGTTCAGTGGCACAGTCAGAGCTTACTGCGGCCTCAACTCCTGGGCTCAAGGGATTCATGTGCCTCAGCCTCCCAAGTAGCTGGGACTACAGGTGCATGCCAGCGTGACTGGCTTATTTTTAAAAATTTTTTTGTAGAGATGGGGTTTTACTATGTTGCCCAGGCTGGTCTTGAACTCCTGGCCTCAAGAGACCCACCTGTGTCAGCCTCCCAAAGTGCTGGGATTATAGGCATGAACCACTGCACCCAGCCCACTTTCTTCATCTGATAAAACTGAAACTCTATGCCAATTAAATGATAACTCCTTAGTCTCCCCTCCCCACAGCCTCTGGCAACTACCATCCTACTTTCTGTGTCTAGGACTTTTTTTTTTTTTTTTTTGAGACGGAGTCTTGCTCTGTTGCCCAGGCTGGAGTGCAGTGGCTGGATCTCAGCTCACTGCAAGCTCCGCCTCCCGGGTTTACGCCATTCTCCTGCCTCAGCCTCCCGAGTAGCTGGGACTACAGGCGCCCGCCACCTCGCCCGGCTAGTTTTTTGTATTTTTTAGTAGAGACGGGGTTTCACCGGGTTAGCCAGGATGGAATGTGTCTATGATTTTGACTGCTCTAATCACCTAATAAAAGTGGAATGATACAGTATATATATTTTTGTGATTGGCTTATTTCACTTACCATAACATCCTCAACGTTCATCCACATTGTGGCATATTGCAGAATTTCCTTCCTTTTTAAGGCTGAATATGTGGATATACCACATTTTGTTTATCCATTCATACACCAATGGACACTTGGGATTGTTTCCACGTTTTAGCTATTGTGAATAATTCTCCTATGAACACGGATGTACACATATCTCTTTGAGACCATGCTTTCAATTATTTTGGGTATATACCCAGAAGTGAAATTGCTGGATTGCATGGTAAGTCTTTTTTTTTTTTTTTTTTTTTAAGACAGAGTCTCACTCTTTCACCCAGGCTGGAGTGCAGTGGTGCAATCTGGGCTCACTGCAACCTCCACCTCCCAGGTTTAAGTGATTCTCATGCGCCAGCCTCCCAAGTAGCTAGGACTACAGTCACATGCCACCACACCTGGCTAATTTTTGTATTATTAGTAGAGACAGGGTTTCACCATGTTCGCCAGGCTGGTCTCAAACTCTTGACCTTGAGCGATCTGCCTGCCTGCCTTGTCCTCCCAAAATGCTGGGATTACAGGTGTGAGCCACCACACCCAGCTGGTAATTCTATTTTTAATGTTTGGAGGAACCACTATACTGTTTTCCACAGTGACTGTATCATTTTACATTTCCACCATGAGTGTACAAAGGTTCCAATTTCTCCACATTCATACCAACTCTTGTTATTTTCTGTGTTTTGGTAGAGACAGGGTCTCCCTGTCTTGCCCAGGCTGGTCTTCAACTTTTTCTTTTAATAGCCATCCTAATGGGTGTGAAGTGGGATCTCATTGCAGTTTTGACTTACATTTCCTTTATGATTAGTGATGATATCTTATATCTTCTTTGGAGAAATATCTGTTCAAGTTATTTACACATTTTTCAATTGAGTTTTTTTGGTTGCTGAGTTACAAATATTTTCTCCCATCCTGCAGGTTGCCTTTTTACTCTGTTGATCATATCTTTGTTTTTTCTTTTCTTCTTTCCTTTCTCTCCCCCCTTCCTCACTTCTTTTCTAGATAAGTCTTGCTGTGTTGCCCAGTCTGATTCCTAGACTCAAGCCATACTCTCACCTCAGCCTCTTGAGTAGCGGTGACTACAGGTTCACACCAGTGCCCCCAGTTCTGATAGTGTCTTTTGACAAACAAACGTTTTACATTTTCATACAGTCCAATTTGTTTTTCTTTTGTTGCCTGTGCCTTTGGTGTCATATCCATGAAATCATTGCCAAATCCAGTGTTGTGAAGCTCTTGCCCTATGTTTTATTCTAGGAGTTTTATAGTTTTAGGTCTTATGATCCATTTCAGTTAATTTCTGTGTATTATGTAAGGTCAGGGCCCAAGCTCATTCTTTTGCATTTGGGTATTCCATTCTCCCAGCACCATTTACTGAAAAGACTGTCTCTTATCCATTGAATGGTCTTGGCATCCTTGTTGAAAATCATTTGACCATATATGTGGGGATTTATTTCCAGAGAGAGGGCATTACATTTTGTAGGGCACAAAGGTGCATCAGAGTGCAGACTGTTCTAATACATTAGAATTGGTCAGAGGGAGATTGTTTAGAATCGAGTTGGATCTCATTTTTGTTTCAGAGAAAAAGGAGAGAGATTTGACTTCGAGGGAGGTAAATTAGCTGCCTTAAAGAAAGTTCATGTCAGAATTATAGATTTTTAGAGCCAGGTGTGGTGGCTTATACCTGTAATCCCAGCACTGTGGGAGGCTGTGGTTGAAGGATCACTTGAGCCCAGGGGTTTGAGACCAGTCTGGGCAACATGGTGAGACTGCCCCACCTCTACAAAAAATAAAAAATTAGCCAGGCATGGTGGTGTGTGCCTGTAGCCCCAGCCACTCAGGAGGCTGAGGTGGGAGGATGGCTTAAGCCCAGGAGGTGAAGGGTGTAATAAACTGTGATCATCCCACTGCACTCCAGCTTGGGTGACAGAGTGAGACCCTGTCTCAAAAAAAATAAAAAAGAATTGGCCAGGTGAAGTGGTTCACACCTGTAATCCCAGCACTTTGGGAGGCTGAGGAGGGCAGATCACCTAAAGTCAAGAGTTTGAGACCAGCCTGGCCAACATAGTGAAACCCTGTCTCTACTAAAAATACAAAAATTACCTGGGCATGGTGGTGTGCACTTGTAGTCCCAGCTACTCAGGAGACTGAGGCAGGAGAACCGCTTGAACCTGGGAGGCAGAGGTTGCAGTGAGCCGAGATTGTGCCACTGCACTCCAGCCTGGGCAACAGAGCAAGATTCCATCTCAAAAGAATAAAATAAAATAAAAAAAAGAATTATGAACTTTTAGACTCCTTTCCCGCCCTAGTTCATCTGGCTCACACCCTTTTCTTTCTTTCTACATTTAAGAGTCAGGGTCTCACTCTGTTACCCGCCCTGGAGTGCAGAGGCACATTCGTAAGTCACTGAAGCCTTGGCCCCCTGGGCTCAAGTGATTCTCCCAACTCAGTCTCTCAAGTAGCTAGGACTACAGACATGCACCACCATTTCTGGTTAAATTTTTAATTAATTAATTTTTTGAGATAGAGTCTCCCTCTGTCGGCAGGGCAGTGGCTTGATCTTGGCCCATTGCAACCTCCGCCTCCCGGGTTTAAGTGATTCTCCTGCCTCAGCCTCCCGAGTAGCCGGGACTATAGCGTTGTGCTATGCCCAGCTAACTTCTGTATTTTTTAGTCGAGATGGAATTTTACCATGTTTGCCAGGCTGGTCTCAAACTCCTGATTGCCAAGTGATCCAACTGCTTTGGCCTCTCAAAGTGCTGTGATTACAGGTGTGAGCCACAGTGCTCACAAATTTTATTTTTTTTTAAGATGGGTCTCACCATGTTGCCCAGGCTGGTCTCAAGCTCCTGGCCTTGATCCTCTTGCCTCAGCCTCCCAAATTGCTGGAATTACAGGTGTGAGCCATCATTCCTAGCTCCCTCGTTTTTATGTATAAAGAAGGCTGATGTTACTCCTGAGGCCAGGATTACCAACAAACATGTATCACAGAAAGAAAAGTTCAGCTCTGTTGAGGAAGTACTTCTATTTCCTAGAATAGGCAGATTTGGTAAGGAATGAGCTCTCTATAGCTACGAATGTACAAACAGAAGTCAGATGAACACCTGCTCTATAAGGCAAGTCTGAACATCTCTCTTCTTGTTTACAGATGTTCCGTGATTGCCCATTAACTTCAGAATAAAACCTTGCTTTTTAAAAAATGATGTGGTCTAGTCTAACTTTATAGCATCATCTTCTGCCATGTATATATGTTCTTGATATTTCTAACTTTATGAACACTAATATCCTTTTAAATTCTAAAATCTTACTTACAAAAATGCCACCTTAAGAAAAACTGACTGTTTCTAATGTTTCAATGAAGTAAGCTACAGGGTGTGGCTGTAGTTTAAAATTCCACACATAGAATCCTCAGGACAGATGAAATGGAATCAACAGGTAGCAAGTACACACATGTGCTAGTGTGAGTCTAAGGGCACATGAAATCCAAATGGGGCAGATGAGAAGAAACTAAATTTTAAGAAGAAAGGGAATTCATTTTTGTGAAACATTTACTATGAAATAGGCATTTTTACACATTTTTATCTTACTGACTTTTAAGAATGCAAACAGACAAAGAGAAGTAAATCTTTTACACTATCTTGAGGTGAGCACATACCTTAAGAGCTTTGGTATTGTCATGATCTTTGCAAGAATCACAAAAATTTTAAACACTGACCATATCTTATGCTTTACAGACAAGAGTGTCAACAAGCAATTTCTGAGTGCTTTCTCTATGTGTCAGGATTACGCTGGGTGCTGAAAATACAAAGGTAAAGGAGACTTTTGGTTAGGACCACATCATGGGGGTGATGCACTGTTTTTCACTAGAGATCATTATGACCCAGGGTCTATAGTCTCTCTCCTTGGAGAAATCGAGTACACAGGAAAAAAAAAAACGGGGCTCGGAGAAACAGCTTAGCAGGTCTGATTGTATTTCTCTCTTGTTTACAAGTGATCAGTGATTCCCCAATAACTACAACATAAAGCCTGCTTTTTTTCTAATGGCATACAGGGCCCTTTATGATCAAACAGCAGAACTTGGTTTGAACAGACTTAGGTACCTTTCTTTTTTTTTGAAATGGAGTCCTGCTCTGTCACCCAGACTGGAGTGCAGATGCATGATCTCAGCTCACTGCAACCTCTGCCTCCCGGGTTCAAGAGATTCTCCTGCCTCAACCTCCCGAGTGAGTAGCTGGGATTACAGGCACCCACCACCATGCCTGGCTAATTTTCGTATTTTTAGTAGAGACGGGGTTTCACCATGTTGGCCAGGCTGGTCTTGAACTCCTGACCTCAAGTGATCTGCCCGCCTTGGCCTCCCAAAGTGCTGGAACTAGGCACCTTTCTTCTTATAATTTTACTTACTAAGTCACCTTTTCATTCAATATGATTAGTTTTTTTACTAAGTTTTCTTATTCACCTAGGAAGACAACAATATGAATATTGATCCACTGAGTAATTATATTCCTCATGAGATATAATGAAATAAGATTTTTGCTGCAAGTTATTTTCACCCGGGTTTAGATGAAACTAAGTTTTCAGAACTTCCAGACTGGAGGCTTAACCACAATCATGACATTTCCCTTGAAAGTATAAGTCCTCAGAGTATTTTTACATAGAGATCAGACATTTACCAATTTATATCTCAGAAACCTGTGGTTCAATGGAAATAATACAGGGCTGGTATTCTAGTCCAGCCTGTGACTTACTGTATGACCCTGGGCATGAATTACACCTTATACTCCATAAATTTCCTTATTGTGTCAGAACCATACTTGCTCTAGCTGTGATAAACAAAATTATAGTTGCCCAAATTTTCAACTTGTCAATTATGTAGGTATCGTAAGGAATACCTTGTAAGTATCTGTGCTCAAGTGTACAATCTATTGGGGTCACAGAATTCAGAGAATGGAGGGATCACATTCAGTGGAGTGCAGAGGAGGGGTGGTAATCAGGAAGATTTAATAAAGAAGGTAGAGGTTGAGCTGGGTCTTGGGGAATAAGCAAGATAGTAGAAGAGAGTTATCTGGAGGGGATAAGGGCAGAGAGGCACTGAAATTTTCAGTCTGGCCCCAGCTTTCCTTTGCAGACTCATTATCTTCTGCACACTCCAGACTCAATGCTGTCCTCTGAATCGACATGTGTCTGGCACACAGCAAGCAAATCTTCAAGGTCCAGCTTCTAGTTCTTCCACTGAAGTTTCGGCGAAGTGGAATTTATCACACTCTCCTCTGGATTTGCCCAGCCCTTTGTTAATAAGACCTGTTGCTTTTATTGTAGCTCACCCGCTTGCTCAACGGTGAACTTTTTGGAGACAGGAATCAATGATTTGTCTGTTTCCCTAGGCACCTAACAACGCTTTGCTCTTAAGTAATCAGGAAATATTTACTCAATTGAACTTGTTCTAAGGACACTGATATCACTGAATTGAAGGGCATGTCGGTATCTTCTTAGTGTCTCTATAGACTTTAGGCTTTCAGCCTGGTGAAGTAGGGATTTTCTTCTTTGTTTCTAGGCTAGTCAAGCGAAGCAGGGATACAGATTAAGAATTTGCAGATGTGGAAACTCGGAGGGTACATTTGCTCAAAGGCATCATGTTGATAAACGCCGAAACCAGTAGGGCTCTGTTGACTTGAAATCCAGTCCTTTATCCATTATACCCGGGTCTTGTAGCATCAGCCAGATCGGGGTAAAATGCACTAACTCTGAATCCTAGTTTTTTCATTCGTAAATGGGAGCAACAGTACGTATCTCACAGGGCTATCGTGAAGTGGAGCGTCCCTCTGTAACCTCTAACCAGTTCCAGCCTGAGTCACATTATAAGAAAATTTATAAGGCACTATCTTGTAAATACTTAAGATTTAACATCTTCCCTTCACCCCTGCGTCCACTCTTGTCATACCTTTTTCCTGCCTAGCATGTGTCAAACTCAAAGGACTGGGCACCGAGCACAGAGGTTGTGTGCTTTGTCCAGCTTTGAGGTCAGAGGTTGGCTAAATAATCTCTGAGGCTGGGGTCTTAAAAAAAAACAACAAAAAAACAAAACTAACAAAGCCTTAAGTTCGTTCTGCCCGTGACTTTAAATAATTATGTAGAGGAATGTAATACGTTAAAAGCAAGGGGAGGAGGGGACCCATTGATGGTAGTTGGTTTTATGCCCGCCTGCAGCTAAAGAAATGATTTCTAAAACCTCTTTTGAGGGTGGGAGAGGGACTGCTCCCGAGATTTCTTTTGAGAAATTCCTGAACTGACTGCCCTTTAAAAGGAAAAAAGGTCCAGCTGTGGTGGGCTGGAGGCCGTGGTGAGTGGGTGGGGGTCGACCCCGGCGGCTTCCTCTGTCCCGCTCCCTGCCGCTGCTCCGAAGCCCGCTCGGGCTTCCGAGGGTCCACCGAGGCTCGGGCTGGGCCCAGTAAGAGTGCCAGGCCAGAGGGTACCCATTCCAGGCCGGCCTTCCTCCCCGGGGGGACAGCCTTGGGAGCGAGGCGCCGAGGCGGCTCTCGAGCTCCACTTCCAGCTCGGGGGCCTCGGCAGAGGCCAGGAACCAGACTGGGGCGGCACTAGGGTGCCCACCACCCCCACCCCCTCCGGCAAGCGGGCGAATCAGCGCGGCTCCCCCGCGGGGCCCAGGCGGGCTGCGGGACCTCGCGACCTCCGCTCGGGGGCCCCGCCCCTGCCCGCGAGCCCCGGGTGGCTCCCTCCTCCCTTCCGCCAGCGGCCCGCCCCCTCCTCGCGAGCTAACGAGTATCTCGCGCGCGCTCCCTTCCCTCCGCGTGGGTGTGAGTGCGCGATCCTCGTACCTCGGCCTTCTCCCCATTGTTTCTTCGCGGCCACCGCGAACCCCCTCCCCCCAGTGCTGTTTCCCCCTCCCCCGCCCCGGTGTAAACGGCGCCTGCGGGGCCCCCCGAAAGAAGGGAGGGGGCACTCCTGAACCCTTTCCTCTGCGCGTAGCTCCTTCTCTGCCGGGCCGGGACCCCATTCCAGGCTCTGTCCTCTCCCCTCCCCCTCTCCTCCGGCTACCCCTCTCCCTCGCCCCCTCCCCTCAGCGGGTCCTCCTCTTTCTCTCCCTCTCCCTCTCCCTCCTCCTCCCCCTCCCCATCCCTTCCCCCCCACAATGCAGTTCGCGGCGCGGCGGACATGGCGGTGGAGTCCTGAGCTCGTCGTGTCCCGGCCTCCAGCGGTGGCAGCGGCGACGGCGGCGGCAGCAGGAGGCGGAGGGAGAGCGGGAGCCACTGAGATGAGGAGGCGTCGCGCGCGCCTGTAGCTCGCGGGCCTCGCAGGTACGAGGTTCCGGCCGCGGGGCAGCGCCGGCTGCTGAGGGGGTGTGCTCGGGAAGGCCGGGCGGCCCCCGGTTCGCCCTCCCGGGTGCCGCGCTTCGCAGGTGTCGGGGGCCTGGCCTGAGAGTGTCTCAGCCGTCCCCTTGGGGCCCGACACTTCTTTCTTTGCTGGAACGGGCTTCGGGTGTCCCAGGGGAAGACTGAGATAAGGGAGGTAGGGTCGGCGGCCTGGGCGGCCTGAGGAGGGCATTGGGGCGCTTTGGGGACGAACTCCACACTGTGGCTGGGGCTCCGGGTCCCGGACCGAAACCTGTTGTAGACCAGCGAGGCGGATTTTGAGTTAACGGAATTGGTTTGAACATTTCTCTTGGGTCCAGTTACGATTCCCTGTCATGTGTACCTTTTTCTTTCATCCTTGCTTAGACATAGGGGACTACATAATGTATATAAATGTATACACGCATAGAATACATACTGAATGTTTCCCCGGGCTCATCCTTGTAGGGAGAAGGCAGAGGTGTCTGTGTGGATTTCGTTTCTTGCTCGCCCGCCTTCTCTCTCCCCCGCCCCCCAGTCGAAAGGTGGTAATGCGCGGTTTTGACGTGGGTAACTGAGATTCGTATTTGTAAACAGACAGCGCTCTCCTAGTGTGTTGCACGCCTCTGCGAAGTGTTTCAGACTCCTGTTGGTATCTGGATTGCGAAAGAATGAGATGTTTAGACCTGAAGGAAGCACATCAGCGGGATTTCTAGTCGTACTTGAATGGGATGAATTACTGTTGTATTAACGACGTTGATTACACATTTTCTTTTCAGAAGATTACCAAGTCTTAGATGAATTTTGCGTGATATCTTAGATTCCGTATATCTGCTTCTTCATTTTGATAAAAGTAGTTCCTTACTCATTTGACCTGCCTTATCGTGATCTTAAATTGTGTCCAGAAATGCAATTGGAATTGTGTATTGTTGGCATGCATTTAGTAATTAACTCGAGTGAATCAGATTAGCTTTTGTTTCCAAAGGTTTTTTTTCCCTCCAGTCTTATAGCAGCGAAATGTTTGTAGCACTTGATGAAACAGAACATATCCTGTTTCTGTTTTTAAAGAAATGAGAACTGTTAGCTAATAAAATTGGATAATCCCAGCCGGATATGATGATTTAGAGAGAATGCCACACAGAGGTGTTGAATTGTGGGGTGGTTTAAAAAGCAAAGCCGACTTTGTGTGTGTGTACGTGTGTGTGTGTCTGCGCGCTGAAATGTTCTTTAGGCTCAGAACTCATGTCACTACACTGCATCGTAGTACTGATTAGTCACAACTTGTAAAATTATGAAATATTGATTCGCTTAAAAAGCTGTGCTTAAGATAACTCTTTAGTGTCTGGTGTGCTGTGTTGCTTTTATAAACAAATTTTTAAAGAGTGCTTCTTAGAAACCATATACTTTGGGGAGGATAAGAATTTTAAGTCGTTTTATACTTTAAAAATATTTATATTTAATATAAACAAAAGAAACTTTTAAAACCCTTAGATAAATTTTCCTACTGCTTGCAGTTTTTCACTTGGCTAGTGTGGAAAATGAAAAATGAAGTTTTCTTAAAATAATTCAGAAATGGAAGTGAAAGTTAATGACATTTGATGTTTTAAATCCAGCAAACATTTAAATACAGAAAGGAAATTTAAAGTATTTTCATTGTCATAGGCCAAGTTGTTACCGATAAATTAACAAGATATTGTACATATAAGTTTAGTTCAATTTTATAAATTCTAAGTGACACCTAAAATTACATTTATTTTTAGTTGCTGGAGCTAGAACAGTACAGTGTCTACATTTTATTTTTAGACTTTTTAGAATCAAAATATATAATTATAAATTTCTCTGATTAACAAAGAGCTGTTTAAAGATAGTTTTTATTGTTTTCAGCAGATTCATTTTAGAGTAATTAGAATTTTTTTAACCTCAAAGTTACCTTGACATACAAAATAAGTACCATTAATTATGTTGTATTCTCTGCAGAATGTCAAATCAGGATCTGTTGGTCAAGAAAGGTGTTTGAATTTATTTACTGTAGAAAGTTTCCAGTTTCAGAGAAACAAAATAACCAACCCTTACCTGTAGGGCCTGGCCAGGTGGCTCACGCCTGTAATATCAGCGCTTTGGGAAGTGGAGGCGAGAGGATTGCTTGAGTGTAGGAGTTTGATATCAGCCTGGGCAACATAGTGAGACTTTGTCACTACCAAAATATAAAACAAATTAGCTGTAATCGCAGAAGCTGAGGTGGGAGGATTGCCTGAGCCCCAGAGTTCAAGGTTGCAGTGAGGCACAGTTGCGCCACTGTACTCCAGCCTGGGTGACAGAGTAAGACCCTGCCTTTTTTTTTAAAAAAAAAAAAAAAAAAAAAAGGCAGTACTTACCTGTTAATGTTGATGTCAGAACGTTTTGTTCGATAAAACAGAACTCAATGAGATGTGTTCCTTTTTCAAATAAATTACAAATACTTGAATTGGTTAAAAAATATTACATTCAGTTAAAGCCACTGCTGCAGTATAGAAATATGTTCTAAAAAAGAACAATTCTGGAAAGACCTAAAAAAGACAAAGGAAAGGGACACCATAGTTTAAAACAGGATAGGTAGACTTTTTCTTAGTAATCTTAGAGCAATTAGAGTTGTTTACATGGTACTAACTGAATTGTTTTAATTCTAGAATCCTAAATAATTACACAGTTTGGGGAAATGTTTAAAAACCAGCATTTCTGCAGAGTATTTCGTTTTTTAAATCTTTTATTATGTACAGACTGTATTCAAATAAACCATACACTCTGAAAAAGCAGGTTCTGACTTTTCTTCCAGAGTATTTCTTACAGACCCAAAGAGAGGAAAGGGTATATAAATGCAAAGATTAATGTTAGGATTTTTTTTCCCCTTGAGAGATTTGTGTGGTGTCTTATGTTCAAATTATTTTTATGTCAAATCATGTAATTGGATATCTATAATTATGAGTTGAAGAGGGAGAGAGAAGGGAATCAAAATTTTTTAGATTGCCCAGGCACTGTGCTAGACACTGTCTATGCATTTTTTTTTCACTTGTTTGGTGTAACAACCCTTTGAAACCTGTTTATAGGCGAGGAACTTTTGACTCACACAGGTTAGTGATTTGCTGAAGATCACAGAATTAGATTTCAGAGCACATCTGTCTTCCTAATATAATGTATATGTGATGTTGCTTTTCAGGTGTATTATTTTCTCAATTATTTAGAATCGGAAACTGCCTAATGTTGCTCATTCATTCATTCATTTAAACATTCATTTCATCAAACATTTGCATTTGTCTCAGTCTACATATAGTACAGTAAATTACAACACACTAGATTGTGGGAGTTGAGAGGGAAGAAACTGGCTCTTGAAGGGTGAGTAGGAGTTTGCTAGGTGGGGAGGAGGATGGATTGGAGGTTGGAGATCATTCCAGACCTAGGGAATAACATGCAAAGATGATAAATTGTAATAAGCCTTGGGGAGTGAGGGAGAGTGAGAAATTCAGTATGGTAGGAATTGATATGGATAGAATGGGGAGATAAATGATAGGAAGTAGCAAATTGTGAGGGACCATTTATGTTATATTAAGGTATTTGAATTTTTATCTTGTGAGATCACCAAGTGAGATAGTGGTTGAGCTGTGAAGTATGTTTTCTGACTCCTAGTTTTGTATTTCTTTTCTCCTTGGCTTTCTTGCTAACAGAGTTTACCTGTTTTTAGTGGATAGGCAGGCCTTCTTTTCCATACCACTCTTCTCTCTTCTCCCTGTATTCTAGACTTTTATCTTGAGGATTCTGTGATCCAAATCTTACTGTCCAAGAACTTTTAATTTTTTTTTTTTTTTTTTTTTTTGAGACGGAGTCTGGCTCTGTCGCCCGGGCTGGAGTGCAGTGGCCGGATCTCAGCTCACTGCAAGCTCCGCCCCCCGGGTTTACGCCATTCTCCTACCTCAGCCTCCCGAGTAGCTGGGACTACAGGCGCCCGCCACCGCGCCTGGCTAGTTTTTTGTATTTTTTTTTAGTAGAGACGGGGTTTCACCGTGTTCGCCAGGATGGTCTCGATCTCCTGACCTCGTGATCCGCCCGTCTCGGCCTCCCAAAGTGCTGGGATTACAGGCTTGAACCACCGCGCCTGGCCGAACTTTTAATTTTTTTTTTTTTTTTTTTTTTTTTTTTTGAGACGGAGTCTTGCTCTGTCCCCCAGGCTGGAGTGCAGTGGCCGGATCTCAGCTCACTGCAAGCTCCTCCTCTCGGGTTCACGCCATTCTCCTGCCTCAGCCTCCCAGGTAGCTGGGACTACAGGCACCCGCCACTTCGCCCGGCTAGATTTTTGTATTTTTTAGTAGAGACGGGGTTTCACCGTGTTAGCCAGGATGGTCTCGATCTCCTGACCTCATGATCCGCCCGTCTCGGCCTCCCAAAGTGCTGGGATTACAGGCTTGAGTCACCGCGCCCGGCCTAGAACTTTTAATTTTTTAGAAAATTCTTTTGAGATGAAAATACCTCTGGGGGAAATCACCTTGTTATACTACTTAGGAAGTTTTTTCACTTGTTGGCTTGGATTAGTTGACTGTTTTCCAGTTTAGCACTAGAAAACAGTAGCTTAAGGCATTGAAGAGCATGAGCTGGAAGGAGGCAGAAGCTATTCATTCAAGTTTGATGTTCACCACTATAGATGGGCAAAGTCCTAATCTTTACATAAGGCATCTTGTACTTTCAAAAAGAAATAGGTATGTTTGTTAATCACACAACAATCTGATTGCTTTAAGTGGGTATTTGATTTACCATGATAATAGATAACTTACTGCATGGTTACTACAAGCTAATTTCTTTCTCAAGATCTTTAAAGTGTTAACTTATTCCTCAAAACAACCTTTTTTATAGTATTCTCATTTACAGATGGGGAAAGTCCATGTAGAAGGGTTGAGTACCTTGGACAATATCTCATAGCTAGTTTGCTGCAGTCAGGATTTGAGCTCAAAGTGTCTGAGTCTAGAGTCACAGCTCTTCGCCACTATACTGTGTTGTACCTTTAAGCTTAGGGTGTCAAAGTTTTGTGTTCAGAGAGTGTTAAATTCTGTAGTTACATAGGTTGTCAAAAATATTTTGCAAGTATGCAAAGTATGAATTATAAAAAATAACTAAACCTGATTGCATTTTGTCAGTGTGTAGTTTAATAATATAATTATTAAATTAAATATTTAACACCACTGTAGTTTAAATAATTTAATTGACCAATCATTAAGTGCTAGTCATGTGCTGAGTGTTAGTTTAGGCCAGTGGTATTCAAACTATGTTTGGGGACCTTTTGGAGAGGGGTGTCTCTGAGTCAAACTGTTTTCATGGTAATATTAAGACACAATTTGACTTTTCCCTTATTCTCTGGTCTGGAGTGACATGTGAAGACTTTATTGCTTTGATGGCTAATGTAATGTGTAATAGTGTATTATTTTTTTCCCTTTTTTCTTTGAGATATAATTTACAATACCATAAAATTCACACTTTTAAAAGATACAGTTCAGTGGCTTTTAGTGTATCTATAAGGTTGTATAACCATCACTATTTAATTTTGGAATATTTTTATACCATAACGAAACCCAGTTCCCATTAATCACTCCCCATTCCTTCCTCCTTCAAGCCTTTGGCAACCACTAAGCTACGTCTCTAGAAATTATGGACATTACACATACAAGGAATTATACAGTATGTGGCTTTTTGTGCCTGGCTTCTCTCACTGAACTTAATGTTTTCAAGGTTGGCCATAGTGTAGCATGTATTAGCTTTTTTCTGGCTGAATAGTATTACCTTCTATGGAGATACCACGTTTTGTTTAACCATTCATCATTTGATGGACATTTGGGTTATTTCCACTTTTTACCTATAAGGAATAGTGCTGCTGTGAACATCGTTAAGAGTTTCTGTGTGGATATACATTTTCATTTCTCTTGGGTATATACCCAGATTGTAATTGCTGGGTGTTTTGATAAACTTATGTTTAACTTTCTGAGGAACTGCCAAACTGTTTTCCAAAGTTGTACCATTTTACATTCCCAGTGGCAATGTATGGAAGGTTTCAGTTTCTCTACATCCTGACCATCATCTAGTGGGTGACACTTCACCCACACTACCTCACTACCTCATTGTGGGTTTGATTTGCATTTCCCTAATGATTAATAAGATGTTGAGCATCTCTTCATGTGCCTATTGTGTGTGCATTTTTCTATCTCCTTTGGAAAGATACCTACTCAAATCCTTTACCCGTTTTTAAAAATTGTTGAGTTTTAAGAACTCTTAATATATTCTGGATACTAGACGTTCCCCACTTTTTTTTTTTTTTTTTGAGACAGTCTTGCTCTTTCACCAAGGCTGAAGTGCAGTTGTGTGAACACAGCTCACTGTAGCCTCTGCCTTCTGGCCTCCACCTCCTGGGCCTTAAGCGATCCTCCTGCCTTAGCCTCTTGAGTAGCTTGGACTACAGGGGCGTGCCACCATGCCCAGCTAATTTTATTTATTTATTTATTTATTTTTGTAGAGACAAGGTCTCACTGTGTTGTCTAGGCTGGTCTCAAACTCCTGGCCTCAAATGATCCTCCTTCCTCAGCCTCCAAAAGGGCCAGGATTACAGGTGTGAGTCATCTCACCCAGCCTAGACCCTTTTTAGATATATTATTTACAAAAATGCTGTCTCATTTTGTGGAGTGTCTGTTCACTTGATTCTAAAAATAGTGATAAAATGTACATAACAAAATTATCCATTTAACCTTGTTTCTAACTTTTAAAAATTGCAGTAAAATATACATAACACAACATATCTTAATGATTTTTAAGTGTATCATTCAGTGGTATTAAATACATTCATAATGTTGTGCAGCCATCATCACCATCCATCCCTATAACCCTTTTCATCTTACAAAACTGAAGCTCTATACCCATTAAATGATAATTTCCCATTCCCTTCTTCCCTCACCCCTGGCAACCACTATTCTGTCTTTACCATTTTGCCTACTCTAAATACCTCATATAAATTGAATCATAAAGTATTTGTCTTGTGGCTTGTTTCACTTAGCATAGTGTCCTCAGCGTTCGTTCATGTGGCATATTGCAGAATTTCCTTCTTTTTTAAGGCTGAATAATATTCCATTGTATGGATATACCACATTTTGCTTATCTCTTTGTCTATGAGTAGACACTTAGATTATTTCCATGTTTTAGCTGTTGTGAATGATGCTGCTGTGAACATGAGTGTACAGTATCTCTTAGAGAGCCTGCTTTCAATTTTTTTGGTGTATACCCAGAAGTTAAATTATTGGATCAGATGGTAATTTTATTCTTATTATTTATTTATTTATTTATTTGACAAGATTTGACTCTGTCTCCCAAGCTGGAGTGCAGTGGCATGATCTTAGCTCACTGCAGCCTCTGCCTCCTGGGCTCAAACCATCCTCCCACCTCAGCCTCTTGTGTAGCTGGGACTATGGGCGCTTGTGACCACACCTGGCTAATTTTTTTTTTTTGTATTTTTGTAGAGATGCAATTTCACCATATTGCCCAAGCTGGTCTGGAACTCCTGAGCTCAAGTGATCTGCCTGCCTCAGCCTCCCAAACTGCTGGGATTACAGGCATGAGCCATCGTGCCTTACCTATTATTATTATTATTTTTGACACCTTAGGATCATTGAGTATATTTTTAATTTTTTGAGGAACTGCCGTATTGTTTTCCATAGTGGCTGTACCATTTTACATTCCTCCCAACAGTGCAGAAAGGTTCTAATATTTCCACAGCCTTGCCAACGCTTGTTATTTTGTTTTTATTTAATAGTAGTCCTGTCCTATGGGTTATGAGTTGGTATCTCATTGCAGTTTTGATTTGCATTTCCCTAATGATTAGTGATATTCAGCATCTTTTCACGTGCTTATGGCCATCTGTATATCTTCTTTGGAGAAATGTCTATGCGAGCCCTTTGCCCGTTTTTGAATCAGGTTGTTTTTTGTTCATTTTTTTGGAGTTGCTGTATATTCTGGATGTTAGTCCCTTATCAAATACATGATTTATAATTATTTTCTTCCATTCTGTTCTGTAGGGTTACCTTTTTTTTTTTTTTTGAGACAGAGTCTTACTCTCTGTCGCCCAGACTGGGGAGCAGTGGTGTAGTCTTGGCTTACCACAACCTCCAGTTCCCAGGCTCAAGCGATTCTCCTACCTCAGCCTCCTGAGTAGCTAGGATTACAGGTGCTTGCCAGTATTGCCTAGCTAAATTTTGTATTTTTAGTAGAGATGGGATTTCACCATGTTGGCTAGACTGCTGAGATCTTGAACTTCTGACCGCAAATGTTCCACCCACGTTGGCCTCCCAAAGTGTGAGGATTATAGGCATGAGCCACCATGCCTGGCCTTTACTCTGTTTCTTTTCTGGTTTGTTTGGGTTTTTTTGTTTGTTTGTTTGTTTTTGAGACAAGGTGTCACTCTGTCCCCTAGGCTGGGATGCAGTGGCGCAATCATGGCTCAATGCAGCCTTGACCTCCCTGGGCTCAAGAGATCATCCCACCTCAGCCTTTGGAGTAGCTGGGACTATAGGCACGTGTCACCACGACACTCGAATTTTAAGATTTTTGTAGAGACAGGGTCTCACTATGTTGCATAGGCTGGCCTTGAACTCCTGGCCTCAAGTGATCCTCCTGGCTGGGCCTCCCAGAGTGCTGGGATTATAGATGTGAACCACCATGCCTAGCGTGGCCACCATTTTACTCAGTTGATAGTATCTTTTGAGTAACAAAAGTTTTGAATTTTCTGCCAGTCTTGTTTGTCTATTTTTTCTTTTGTTGCCCATGCCTTTGGTGTCATACTAAGCAAATAATTGCCAACTCCAGTGTCGTGAAGCTTTTCCCTTCTGTTTTCGTCTAAGAACTTTATAGTTTTATGTTTCTTAGTTATGGTTTTATAGTTACAAGTTTAGGTTTCTCAGGTCTTTGATCCATTTTGAGTTAACTTTTGTTTATGGTCAAAATTCAGTCTTTTGCAGGTGGAACACCCAGCTAAGTTTTTGTATTTTTAGTAGAAATGGGGTTTCACCATGTTAGCCAGGATGGTCTCATCTCCTGACCTTGTGATCTGCCTGCAGTGGCCTCCCAAAGTGCTGGGATTACAGGCATGAGCCACCGTGCCCGGCCTGATTACTGTAGCTTTGTAGTAAGTTTTGCAGCTAGGAAGTGTGAGTCCTCCATCTTTGTTTTTCTTTGTCAAGACTTCTGGCTATTTGGAGTCTCTTGGGATTCCATATGAATTTTAGGATTGATTTTGGTATTTCTGCAAAAAATGTCGTTGGAATTTTGATAGGGATTGCATTAAATGTTTAGATTGTTTTTTAGTGTGGACATTTTAACAATAGTCAAGCCAGAGGCCGGGCGCGGTGGCTCAAGCCTGTAATCCCAGCACTATGGGAGGCCGAGACGGGCGGATCACGAGGTCAGGAGATCGAGCCCATCCTGGCTAACACGGTGAAACCCCGTCTCTATTAAGAAATACAAAAAACTAGCCGGGCGAGGTGGCGGGCGCCTGTAGTCCCAGCTACTCGGGAGGCTGAGGCCGGAGAATGGCGTGAACCCGGGAGGCGGAGCTTGCAGTGAGCTGAGATCCGGCCACTGCACTCCAGCCTGGGCGACAGAGCGAGACTCCGTCTCAAAAAAAAAAAAAAAAAAAAAAAAAAAAAAATAGTCAAGCCAGGCATGGTGGCTCATGCCTGTAATCCCAGCACTTTGGGAGGCCGAGGCGAGTGGATCACCTGAGGTCAGGAGTTCGAGACCAGCCTGGCCAACATGGTGAAACCCTGTCTTTAGTAAAAATACAAAAATTAGCTGAGCCCAGTGGCAGGTGCCTATAATCCTGGCTACTCAGGAGGCTGCGGCAGGAGAATCGCTTGAACCTGGGAGGCGGAGGTTGCAGTGAGCTGAGATTGCCTCATTGCACTCCAGCCTGGGAGGGAGAGCGAGACTCCGTCTCAAAAAAAAAAAAAAAAAAAAATTAAGCCTCTGTGAACGTAGTATGTGTTCCTGTTTATATATTTCTAAATTTCTTTCAGCAATGTTTCATAGTTTTCTTTTTTTTTTTTTTTTTTTTTTTGGAGTCTCGCTCTGTCACCCAGGCTGGAGTGCAGTGGCCGGATCTCAGCTCACTGCAAGCTCCGCCTCCCGGGTTTACGCCATTCTCCTGCCTCAGCCTCCCGAGTAGCTGGGACTACAGGCGCCTGCCACCTCGCCCGGCTAAGTTTTTTGTATTTTTAGTAGAGACGGGGTTTCACTGTGTTAGCCAGGATGGTCTCGATCTCCTGACCTCGTGATCCGCCCGTCTCGGCCTCCCAAAGTGCTGGGATTACAGGCTTGAGCCACCGCGCCCGGCCCATAGTTTTCTTTGTACATATATTTCACTTCTTTGGTTATGTAATTCCTTAGTACTTTATTCTTTTTGATGGTATTGTAAATGGAATTTTTAAAATTTCCCTTCAGATTATTTATTGTATTTAGAAATGCAACTGGTTTTTTGTTTGTTGACTTTGTATCCTGCTTCGTTGTGGAATTCATTTATTAGTTGTAGTGTGTGTGTGCGTGTATAATCTTTAGGATTTTCTACATATAAAATCATATTATTTGCAAACTGAGATGATTTTACTTCTTCCTCTCCAATTTAGATGCCTTTTGTTTCTTTTGCCTAATGGCGTTGGCTAGAACTTCCAGTACTGTGTTGAGTAGAAATGGTGAACACAGGCCAGGCATGGTGGCTCATGCCTGTAATCGGAGGCTTAGGTGGGTGGATCACCTGAAGTCAGGAGTTTGAGACCAGCCTGACCAACATGGAAAAACCCTGTCTCTATTCAAAATTCAAAATTAGCTGGGCACAGTGGCGCATGCCTGTAATCCCAGCTACTTGGGAGGCCGAGGCAGGAGAATCGCTTGAACCTGGGGGGCAGAGGTTGTGGTGAGCTGAGATCATGCCATTGCACTCCAGCCTGGGCAACAAGAGCGAAACTCCGCCTCAAAAAAAAAAAAAGAAAAGAAAAGAAATGGTGAAAACAGGCATCTTTCCCTTGTCCTGATATAAGAGGAAAAGGTTTTCATTTTTTACCATTGAGTGTGATGTCTACTATAGGTTTTCCTTAGATAGCTTTTATTATATTGAAGTAGTTTCTTTCTATTCCTAGATTGTTGAGTGTTTTTATCATGAAAGGGTATTGAATTTTGTCAGATCCTTTGTTTGCTGGAGATGATCATGTGGTTTTTCGTTTTGTTTGGTTAATATGGTATGTTACATTGATCTGTTTTCATATGCAAGGATGGTTCAACATCCTTGCATTCCAGGAATAAATCCCATTTGGTCGTGGTGTATAATTCTTTAACTGTGCTGCTGAATTCAGTTTGCTAGTATTCTGTTGTGGATTTTTGCATGAATGTTTATACTATTTTCATTTTAAGCCTCAGCCTCTCGAGTAGCTAAGCATACATTCAGTAACATTAAATATATTTGCATTATTGTGCAACTATCACCACCATCCATTTCCAGAATATTTCCATTTTCCCAAGCTGAAATTCTGTACCCATCAAACAATAAATTCTCATTTCCCTTGCTTCCTAACCTGTAGAAACCACCATTCTACTTTATTTCTCTGTGATTTTGACTGTTCTAAGTACTGCATATCAGTAGGCTCATATAATATTTGTTGTGGGCCGGGCGCGGTGGCTCAAGCCTGTAATCCCAGCACTTTGGGAGGCCGAGACGGGCGGATCACTAGGTCAGGAGATCGTGACCATCCTGGCTAACACGGTGAAACCCCGTCTCTACTAAAAAATACAAAAAACTAGCCGGCCGAGGTGGCGGGCGCCTGTAGTCCCAGCTACTCGGGAGGCTGAGACAGGAGAATGGCCCGAACCCGGGAGGCGGAGCTTGCAGTGAGCTGAGATCCGGCCACTGCACTCCAGCCTGGGCGACAGAGCGAGACTCCGTCTCAAAAAAAAAAAAAAAAATTTGTTGTGACTGGCTTCTTTCATATGGCATAATGTCTTCAAGGTTCATCCATGTCATAGCATGTGTCAGAATTTTCTACCTTTTTAAGACTGAGTAGCAGTTCATTATATATATGTCCCACATTTTGTTTATCCTTTCATCTGTTGGTGGATACTTGGGTTGCCTTCACATTTTGGCTATCGTGAATAATGCTTCTTTGAACATTGATGTTCAAATACCTGTTTCTGCTTTCAGTTATTTGGGTATATACTTAGAATTGGAATTGTTGGATCATTCTATGTTTAATTTTTTGAGGAGTTGTCATACTGTTTTTTCATTTTTGTGAGTGTGCTCACTGAAATACAGAAGTTTTAAATTTGATGAAGTCCCATTTATCTATTTTCTTTAGTTTTCTCTGCTTTAAGTGTCATACCTAAAAAATCATTGTTGATCCAAGATTATGAAGATTTACTCCTGTGTTTTCTTCCAACAGTTTTATACTTTTAGCTTCTACATTTAGGTCTTTGATCCATTTTGAGTTTTTTTTTTTTTTTTTAATGTGATATAATGTAGAAGTTTCTTTCTTTCTTTTTTCTTTTTTTTTTTTGACAGTCTTGCTCTGTCACCCAGGCTGGAGTGCAATGACGTGGTCTTGGCTCACTGCAACCTCTGCCTCCTGAGTTCAAGTGATTCTCCTGCCTCAGCCTCCCAAGTAGCTGGGATTACAGGTGCCTGCCACCATGCCCAGCTAATTTTTGTATTTTTAGTGGAGATGGGGTTTCACCATGTTGGCCAGGCTCGTCTCGAACTCCTGAGATCAAGTAATATGCCGCCTTGGCCTCCCAAAGTACTAGGATTACAGGCGTGAACACCCGTGCCCAGCCTGATGTAGAAGTTTTACTACCTTTTTTTTTTTTTTTTTTAAAGACAGAGTCTTGCTCTGTGGCCCAGGCTGGAGTGCAGTGGCGTGATCTTGGCTCACTGCAACGTCTACCTCCTCCCGAGTTCAGGCAATTCTTTTTTTTTTTTTTTTTTTTTGAGACGGAGTCTCGCTTTTTTGCCCAGGCTGGAGTGCAGTGGCCGGATCTCAGCTCACTGCAAGCTCCGCCTCCCGGGTTTACGCCATTCTCCTGCCTCAGCCTCCCGAGTAGCTGGGACTACAGGCGCCCACCACCTCGCCCGGCTAGGTTTTTGTATTTTTAGTAGAGACGGGGTTTCACCATATTAGCCAGGATGGTCTAGATCTCCTGACCTCGTGATCCGCCCGTCTCGGCCTCCCAAAGTGCTGGGATTACAGGCTTGAGCCACCGCGCCCGGCCGAGTTCAGGCAATTCTTGTGCCTCAGCCACCCTAGTAGTTGAGATTACAGGTGTGCACCACCATGCCCAGCCAGTTTTTGTATTTTTAGTAGACACAGCGTTTTACCATGTTGGCCAGGCTGGTCCCTAACTCCTGGCCTCAGGTGATCTGTCTGCCTCGGCCTCCTAAAGTGCTGGGATTACAGGTGTGAGCCACTGCGTCTGACCAGTATATTTTTGCATTTGAAAAATTTCTCAGTTTTAATAATCTAATGATGCATGTATCAATAGATATAACACACAAAGACAAAGGTTCTTTGGATCCTCGATATTTTAAGAGTATAAAGGTATTCTGAGACCAAAAAGTTTGAGAATTACTGCTTTAGGCTCAGAGACATACTCTAGTACGTAAACTTGGACCAAAAATTGGGAGTCATGTTTCTTATAGTCACATGCCAGTCCCGTTTATGTTATCTTAGGCAAGTCATAAACTCAGGGTACCTCATTAATGTATAAAATGGAAATACTACAAGACTATAATTATAGCAACTTCACAGATGTGTAAGGATAAGTGAATGGGTATACTAGACAGGTAGTAGTGAAAACTGTATTCTCAAAAATGTTGTCTTTTTTTTTTTTTTTTTTTTTTTGAGTTGAGTCTTGCTCTTTTGCCCAGGCTGGAGTGCAGTGGTGCGATCTTAGGTTACTGCGTACTCTCTCTCCTGGGCTCAAGTGATTCTTCTGTCTCAGCCTCCTGAGAATTCAGATTACAGGTGTACGCCACCAAGCCCTGCAATTTTTTTTGTCTTTTTAGTAGAGTTGGGGTTTCGCTGTGTCGCCCAGGCTGGTCTTGAACTCCTTGTTGCAAGTGATCCCCCTGCCTTGGTCTCCTAGAGTGCTGGGATTTTAGACATGAGCCACCACGTCTGGCCAGTTTTTTTTTTTTTGAGACAGAGTCTCGCTCTGTCGCCCAGGCTGGAGTGTAGTGGCGCAATCTTGGCTCACTGCAAGCTCTGCCTCCCGGGTTCACGCCATTCTCCTGCCTCAGCCTCCCAAGTAGCCGGGATTACAGGCACCTGCCACCATGCCTGGCTAATTTTTTTGTATTTTTAGTAGAGACAGGGTTTCACCGTGTTAGCCAAGATGGTCTCGATCTCCTGACCTTGTGATCTGCCCACTTTAGCCTCCCAAAGTGCTGGGATTACAGGTTTGAGCCACTGCGCCTGGCCTTTTTTTTTTTTTTTTTAAGACAGAGTCTTGCTCTTGTCACCCAGGCTGGAGTGCAGTGGCACAATCTTGGCTCACTGTAACCTCTGCCTCCTGGTTCAAGTGATTCTTCTGCCTCAGCCTCCTGAGTAGTTGGTATTATAGACGTGTGCCACCACTCCCAGCTAATTTTTGTATTTTGGTAGAGACAAGGTTTCACCATACTGGTCAGGCTAGTCTTGAACTCCTGACCTCAGGTGATCCACCCGCCTCGGCCTCCCAAAGTGCTGGGATTATAGGCGTGAGCCACCGCGCCCTACCCTGCCATCTTTTTTTAAAACTGAAAATTTGTAAGAGCTCCAGGACTTTTTGTAGGAACTTGTGGCATTGTTAATGTGGGTAGTGTCTTGAATGTTGCTTTTTCCCCCGTACCTGTTTCCTCAAAGCCAGGAAATTATATCTGTAGTTTACTACCTACTGTCTCTTCTTCGTTTTCTTGTAAGACAGGTGTCCTGCTGGCTATATTTCTTACCTGACATTGTCATTTCAATCTAGGAATCTCTAGGTCACCCATTTATATTCACTGATACTTTGGTGTAATTCCTGACATCCATGTTGGGCAATCAGAAGCATAACATTGAATGTATCTAACACTTAATTTCCTTAATTTCTATATTCTAGTGATATTCTCCTCTACTTTCCTTGATAGTTCCTATTCATATGATTCAAAATGATTCTTCTAACCAAAATTTTCTGAATTATCTATATATGTATGTTCCTTTAGTTTTTTTTTTTTTTTTATCCCTAATTTCACTGTAAAGCCTCTTTTTGGCTTTATCCTTTCCCTTCATCAGCATGATTACTGTTGTGTTCCTTACCCTATTGAAATAGTGATTCTGTAACTTTGCAACCCCGTACAAATTATCTACAAATTGTATAACTAGTGGTGCCTCACAACTGTAATTCCAGGATTACTTTGGGAAGCTGAGGTGGGAGGATTGTCTTGGCTCCCTAAAGTGTTGGGATTACAGGTGTAAGCCACTTTACCTGGACACAACACTCTCTCTTCTTTAACTTGGTGACAAGTAAGGCAGGAACGAAAGGAAGAGGAGATATGAATTGCACTATCTTTCCCTTTCCTTCTGCATCATCATTTTTAGAATAAGTGGTTAATTCAGGGAAGTAACATTAGTAAGGAAAGATATGGTAGAATTCTTTGATCATTCATATTTCTTTTCTTTTCTTTTTTCTTTTTTTTTGAGAGAGTCTTGCTCTGTTGCCTAGGCTGGAGTGCAGTGGTGTGATTGCAGCTCACTGTAGCCTTCCCCTGCCAGGTGCAGTGATCCTCCCACTTCAGGCTCCTGAGACTGGGACTACAGGTGCCTGGCTAATTTTTTATTTTTTGTGGAGATGGAGTCTCCTGTGTTGCCTAGGCTAGTCTCAAACTCCTGGACTCAAGTAGTCCTCCCACCTTGTCCTCCGGAAGTGCTGTGATTACAGGCATGAACCACGGCACCCAGCTCCCTTTTTTTTCTCAGTTGCCAAAACAAGAGCATTTATTTGTCTTTCATGTTACATGCCCATTGTGGATAGAATGTATATTTTGCTGATGTTGGATAGAGGCCTTTATATCTGTTAGGTCAAATTATTTTATTTTATTTTTTTGAGATGGAGTCTCACTCTTTCACCCAGATTGGAGTGCAGTGGTATGATCTTGGCTTACTGCAACCCACACCTCCCAGGTTCAAGCGATTCTTGTGCCTCAGCCTCCCAAGCAGCTGGGACTACGGGTGTGTGCCACCACACCCGGATACTTTTTGTATTTTTGGTAGAGACGGGGTTTCACCATGTTGCCCAGGCTTTTCTTGAACTCCTGAGCTCAAGTAATCTGCCCCCTTTGGCCTCCCAAAGTGCTGGGATTATAGGCATGAGCCACCATGCCCAGCCGGTCTAATTTGTTTGTTTGTTTGTTTGTTTATTTATTTATTTTTGAGACAGAGTTTCGCTTTTGTTGCCCAGGCTGAAGTGCAGTGGCCTGATCTCGACTCATGGCAAACTGCCTCTTCGGTTCAAGCGATCTTCCTGCTTCAGCCTCCTGAGTAGCTGGGATTACAGGCACGCATCACCGTGCCTGGCTAATTTTTGTATTTTAGTAGAGATGGGATTTTGCCGTGTTGACCCGGCTGGTCTCCTGACATCAGATAATCCACCTGCCTTGGCCTCCCAAAGTGCTGGGATTACAGGTGTGAGCCACCATGCCCAGCCAGTCAAATTAGTTTATGGTGTTACACAAATCCTCTATTTCCTTTTTGATCTTTTGTCTGGTTGCTCTGTTATTGAAAAGTGGGGTGTTGAAGTCTTCCAGTATGATTATAGAACAATTTCTCTTTTCAATTATGTTAACTTTTGTTTCCTGTATTTTAAGTCACTGTTGTTAGGTGCATATGTTTATAACTGTTATATGTCCTTGCTGGATTGAACCTTTTATCAATATATAATATCCTTCTTTGTATTTTGTAACCTTTTTTGACTTAAAGTGTTATTTTATCTGATAACAATGTAGCCTCAGCTCTATCTTGGTTACTCTTTGCGTGGAATATCTTTTTTCATTTTTTCTTATAACTCCTTTGCTCTTTGTATCTAAAGTGAATCTTGTAGATAGATGATAGATTATGTGTTTTCCACTTTGCCAATCTTTTTATGTTTTTAAAATTTTATTTATTTATTTATTTATTTTGAGATGGAGTTTCACTCTTACTACCCAGGCTGCTGGAGTACAATGGCACTATCTCAACTCACCGCAACCTCCGCCTCCCGGATTCAAGCAATTCTCCTTCCTCAGTCTCCCAAGTAGCTGGGATTACAGGCATGCGCCACCACGCCTGGCTAATTTTGTATTTTTAGTAGAGACGGGGTTTCTCCGTGTTGGTCAGGCTGGTCTCGAGCTCCTGACCTCAGGTGATCCACCCGCCTCAGCCTCCCAAAGTCCTGGAATTATAGGTTTGAGCCACTGTGCCAAGCTTATTTTTATTTTTTTAATTTAATTTAATTTTATTTTTTCGAGATGAAATTTCACTCTTGTTGCCCAGGCTGGAGTGCAGTGGTGCAATCTCAGCTTACTGCAACCTCTACCTCCTGGGTTCAAGTGATTCTCCTGCTCAGCCTCCCAAGTAGCTGGGATTACAAGCACCCACCACCACGCCCACTTTTTTTTTTTTTTGTATTTTTAGTAGAGACAGGGTTTCACCATGTTCTCCAGGCTGGTTGCGAACTCCTGATCTCAGATAATCCGCCTGCCTCGGCCTCCCAAAGTGCTGGGATTACAGGCGTCAGCCACCATGCCTGGCCAATCTCTCTTTTTAATTGGAAAGTTTAATTCATTTACATTTAAAGTAATTACTGGTAAGGAAGGATTTACTTCTGCCATTTAGCTCTTTCTTTTCCATATGTTTTTTATGTTTTTTGTTTCTCTAATGCTGCCTTTTTATGTATTCAGTTGATTTTTTATAGAATTATAATCCTGTTTTGATTGTGTGTGTGTGTGTGTGTGTGTGTGTGTGTGTGTGTGTGTGTTGCTTTCTTAGTGGATGCCTTGAGGATAACGATGTAATTAACATCTTAAATTTAAACAACCTAGTTTGAGTAATACCAACTTAGTTTAAATAGTACGCAAATACTCTGCTCTTACTCATCTTTCTCTCCTCCTTTATATTTTTATTGTCACAGATTACATCTTTATACAGTATGTGCCTGTTAACATAGGTTTGTAATGAATTTTTATGCATTTGTCTTTTAAATCATGTAAAGGGAGAAACCCAAGAGTTACCAAAATTACAATAATATTGGCTTTTATATTTACCTATGTAGTTATTTTTACTAGTGTTCTTTATTTCTTGTTACGGATTTGAGTTACTGTCTAGTGTCTTTTCATCTCAGCATTAAGAATTTCTTTTAGCACTTGTAGGGCAGAATGAACTTTCTAACTTTTTGTTTATCTGGAAATATAATTTCTCCTTCATTCTTGAAGGGTGGTTTTACTGGCTAGAGAATTCTTAGTTCACAGCTTTTTTCTTTCAGGACTTCAAATATGTCACTGCATTGCCCTCTCATTTCCATGGTTTCTTATGAGCAATCACCTGTTAACTTTTGTGTTTGATGAGTTAAACTCTCTTGCTTCTTTCAAAGTTCTCTTTGGTTTTGACATTTGACTCTGTGTCTTAGTGTGAATTTCTTTCAATTTTTTCTGCTTAAAGTTTATTGCGCTTTGTGGAGGTATATACTGTGTCTTTCATCAGATTGGGGAAGTTTCTAACCGTTGTTTCTTCAAATATTTTTTCTACACCCTTCTCTTCTTTCTGTGACTTCTATTATGCATATGTTAGTATGCTTGGTAGAGAAAGTAATAAATAGTATTGCCCAGGGAACAAAATGCCAGAGAACAAAAAATACAGAGGGCAGAAAAAAGTTTGAGAAAAAATTTTAATGTTCTGAATATTAGTGGTCTTTAGAAATATGAGATTATAATTATGAAACAAGATCAGAGTGCTGTAAAAAGGAATAATTAGTGTGAGAGAGTTCTTAGAAGTAAAAATATGATAGAATAGTTGGAAGATAGAGTTGAGGAAATCACCTAGGAAGGAGAACAAAAATAAAGGTGGAAGAATGGAGAGAAAAGATAAGAAAATTGGAGGATCAATTTAGGAGGCCCAAGTCTAATTAATAGGAGCAATAGAAAGAGAACAGAGAAGATGAAAAGGAGGAATTTATAGTAGATAGAAGAAAAAAAATTTATAGAAGTGAATGATGTGAATTACTGATGAAAAGAGCCAGCTTGACTATGCAACAAGACAAATGAGGAGATATCTACAGCAGGCTTATCGCTTGGAAATTTCAGAATACCAAAGCAAAGAGATTATCCTAGAAGTTTTCATAGAGAAAAGGTCAGTAAAAAAGGTAAAGAGTAAGAATGGCATAATTTTCTCAGTGGCAGTCCCAGAAACTAGAAATCATTGAAAAGGAACTTGTGACATTTTGAATGAATAATTTCTAACCTAGAATTTTATTTTATTTTTTTGAGACAGAGTGTTGCACTGTCGCCCAGGCTGGAGTTCAGTGACACCATCACGGCTCACTGCAGCCTTGACCTCCCGGGCTCAAGTGATTCTTCTACCTCAGCCTCCTGAGTAGCTGGGATCATAGGCATGCACCACCATGTTTGGCTGATTTTTTTTTTTTTTTTTTTTTTGTACAGACAGGGTTTTGCCATGTTGCCTGAGCTGGTTTTGAACTTCTGAACTCAAACGATCCTCCCACCTCAATCTACCAAAGTGCTGGGATTGCAGGCATGCAATCCCACCATGCCTGGCCCTAACCCAGAGTTTTATACCTAACTAAATGAGGTGTGAAGATACGATAAAGACATTTCACATATGCAGTTTTATAAAATTTACATCTGGTTGGAGTTTACAGGGGTCCAATAAATAGCACCCCTTTTGCTTTCCTGAATTTTAAACAAATTGGGTGAAACGAAGCATATGGAGACTAGAATATAATTTTATTTTTATTTAGTTTTTATAATTTTATTTTTGATATGGTTCAGTTTGGAGAAGGCAGCTTATACATTCAACTGGTTTGCTAATACTGAATGCCAGAATTAGGCAGACTTAGCCCTCAGGAACTGGCAGAGCTGAACAACTGCAGGCCCTATTGTGAGGCTTACACTTGTAAATGTTAGGGTATGATGGAACAGAATGGGAAGGAGAGGGGACGAGGCTAAGTTTTGTCTGGATTATTTTCCAAACTCACTGATGAAATAAATTACCTCTTCTCCTTAGGTAACGAATGAACGAGGGGAGTGGAAAGAGGTCAGGAATGTTATGATAACGGGTATCCCTCTACATAGAATGAAATATTGGAAGTGGGGCATAATTATTTTCTTCAATGTGTTTAATGTTTTCTTCCTTTTTTTGAGACCGAGTGTCATACTGTTGCACAAGCTGGAGCGCAGTGGCGCAATCTCAGCTCACTGCAATCTCCGCTTCCCGGGTTCAAGTGATTTTTGTGCCTCAGTCTCCCCAGTAGCTGGGATTACAGGTGTGTAATCCCAGGTGTGTGCTGCCACACCTGGGTAAAATTTTTTTGTATTTTAATAGAGACGAGATTTCACCATGCCAGGCTGGTCTTGAATTCCTGGCCTCAAGTGATCTACCTGCCTTAGCCTCCCAAAGTGCTTGGATTATAGCCGTGAGCCACTGTGCCTGGCCTCATGTTTCCTTTCTTAGAAAGCTGCTGGGGGATATGTTCCACCAAAAACAAGGGAATGAATCATGGAAGAGGTAAAAAGAAGAGTCAACATGAGAGAGTGTAAGGGAATTGGTAGGATGATAGTGAAAGGAGGTCTCAGTATAATGACAACTGTAGTGAAAGTATAGTAATGACCAGAAAGCTCCCAAGAAGGGATATCCAAAGAGAGAACAGCAACAATAAAACCAAATTACTCGATGTGTTTGATCTTACTGAGAGGATATTTATAGTTCTGTCAATGAATTATTGATAGGTATGTACAAGAAGCTTAAGAAAAATGAAGAAGTGATTAATTTCAGGTAAAACTGAAAAGTATACCAAAAGGGAAATGTGATTAAGTATATATCTTTCTTAAGTCAAAAGCTAGATCCACTAATAGAGTGGCTTAAAAAACAAAAGAATTTTATTCCTTATGTAATAGTTGCTGGGTAAGTCAGGAGATCTAGATGAGTAGTTTGTTGCATGTGGTCAGGGGCCCAAGTTACATTGATCCTGCTGTCTTACCAAAAGTATGGCCAAGGACTAGCTCAGTGGACGTGACCTGGGCTTGTTGGAAATGCAGAGTATCAGAACCCACTCACAATCTACTGAATCAGAATTGCATTTAGTTGTTTATTCCTATACACAAAAGTTTGAGACTCACTGGTCTGGATTAGAACATGATGGTTGGTTGAATGATTGAAGCTGGGCAGTTGAGAATTTTATTCAGTGAAAAAAGAAAGAGAGCATGAGGAAGTGAGAACTTTATCATAAGGCCACACCAAAGTGCAGCGAAGTTTGTGAAATGTAGACTAGTCATATGCTCAGGAAAAAGGAGAAAGTGAATTTTTATGGGCATCTGGGAAATTGTGCTACAGTATAGTTGGCTTAACTGTGAAGACTATTGGCATATCTTACTAAA
Organism: Macaca nemestrina; assembly: GCF_043159975.1. Classification (NCBI taxonomy): domain Eukaryota; kingdom Metazoa; phylum Chordata; class Mammalia; order Primates; family Cercopithecidae; genus Macaca; species Macaca nemestrina. The sequence goes on from NC_092125.1 coordinate 181,122,611, forward strand.
ATCATCCTAGGAGGATGGTGGTAGGGTGGGGAGATACGTGGCACAATTATCTATGTTTTTAGGGGGAATATTTGAGATAGCCAAATCCATATCTTTCATGTAGGATTAGCAGATAATAGCTAAGGCCGGATAATAGCTAATGCCTGTAATCCCAGCACTTGAGCAGGCCAAGGCAGGAGGATCACTTTAGCGCAGGAGTTTGAGACAGCCTGGACAACATGGTGAGACCCTGTCTCCATAAAATTTTTTTAAAAATTGCCAGGTGTGGTCATGTGTGCCTGTGAGGCTGAGGTGGGAGGCTCGCTTGAGCCCAAGAGGTCAAGGCTGCAGTGAACCATGATTGCACACCACTGCACTCCAGCCTGGGTAGGATGAGATACTGTATGAAAAAAAAAAAAAAAAAAAAAGGCTGGGCACGGTGGCTCAAGCCTGTAATCCCAGCACTTTGGGAGGCCGAGACGGGCGGATCACGAGATCAGGAGATCGAGACCATCCTGACTAACATGGTGAAACCCCGTCTCTACTAAAAATACAACAAAGTAGCCGGGCGCGGTGGCGGGCGCCTGTAGTCCCAGCTACTCGAGAGGCTGAGGCAGGAGAATGGCGTAAACCCGGAAGGCCGAGCTTGCACCACTGCACTCCAGCCTGGGCGACAGAGCGAGGCTCCGTCTCAAAAAAAAAAAAAAAGCTAAAACAAAACAAGAAGTATTATCTTAAGTATGTTATTTAGAAATACGGAGATAAAATCATTGGAAGTAGGTAGTTGCTTCTGAGGAGAGACATTGGGAGTTGGCAAGAGAGTACTGTTTTTCAACCATGTAAATGTATTTGTTTTATTAAAAACAGAGGCCAGGTGTGGTAATCCCAGCACTTTGGGAGGCCAAGGCAGGCAGAACATGAGGTCAGGACCGTCCTGGTCAACATGGTAAAACCCCGTATCTACTAAAAATATAAAAATTAGGTGGGCGTGGTGGCACACACCTGTAATCCCAGCTACTCGGGAGGCTGAGGCAGGAGATTCGCTTGAACCCGGGAAGCGGAGTTTGCAGTGAGCCGAGATTGTGCCACTGCACTCCAGCCTGGCAACAGAGTGAGACTCTGTCTCAAAAAACAAAATAAATAAAAATAAAAAAAAATGAGAAAAGACAGTCTCTACTGTTAAAACAGGAAGTAAAAGCGTAAATAGGTTTAAGTGTTTAAGTGCTGTGAGAAAAGTAAAAAGTTCATTAAGAAGAGGCATACTTACCTGAGCCCACCCTGGGTAGGAGGGTGGAGGAGTAGGTTATGGAAAGCTTTCTGAAAGATATTTCCTAGTTACGTTGTAGACAACATAAAGTATGATGCAATTAAACATCTTTTGGATTTCATATATTTTTAAAATGTGAACAATAAAAAATAATGCAGATTACTTTAAAAAAATCCATCTAATGCATTTATTGGGTGCCTACTTTGTATTAGGCACTGGGGTAGGCCCAGAAGATGTAATGATAAGCAAAATCAGAAATGATTTCTTACCTCATGGACTTTAGAATCTCATGGGGAGACTGACATGAATCAGATTGTTCATTGTAAGACTGTACAGAAGTCCCTTCATTTCTGCTTTCAGGATCAGTTCTTACAGCAGTGGTTCATTAAGTGTGGTCCCGCAGTCCAGCCCCATCAGCTGGAAGGATCGGTTTAGCCCAGGAATTCGAAGCTGTAGTGAGTTAGAATGGCATCACTGCACCCCATCCTGGGTGACACAGGGAGACCCTGGCTCTGAAAAAAAAAAAAAAAGTGCATTTTCTTGATAATTAATAAGATATAGTTGGTTACGTAAGGTTAGAATTTCATTTAATACCCATTTACCATATTCTAAAAACGTAACCAAGAACTAGAAGTTAGTTCTGATATTATTTTTTTCCATGATTTGAGGTTATTTGAATTGTATTATTTTTATTTGTTTCAACCAAATAAAGTGTGCAGGGGAAGCAGTGAGCCTTCATTTGTTTTCTTTTTTTGAGACAAGGTCTGGCTCCGTAACCCAGCCTGGAATGCAGTGGTGCTATCTCAGCTCTCTGCAACCTCTGCCTCCTGGGCTCAAGCCATCCTCCTACCTCAGCCTCCCAAGTAGCTAAAACTACGGGTGCATACCACCACACCTGGCTAATTTATGTATTTTTTGTCGAGACAGGTTTTACCATGTTGCCCAGGCTGGCCTCGAACTTGCAAGCTCAAGCAATTGGCCTGCCTCAGCCTCCCATACAGCTGGGATTACAGGTGTGAGTCACCGTGCCCAGCTGAGCCTTATCTTCAAAACACTCTCCTCAGAGAGAACTTCTTTTCTAGGAATTACAGCTTTTTGGGGAAAATTTCGTACTCTGATAGCTCCAAAGAAAAAGTTGAAAATAGCAATTTTGCGATAAAATTTTTGAGACAATAAGACATTGGCTACTCTTACAAGAAAAGATGTGGGGACGATTGTCGTTAATTATAACTTAATTGTACTTTTACAAATAAAGAGTGCAACTGGATTGTTTATAACTCAAAGGATAAATGCTTAAGGGGATGGATACCCCATTCTCTATGATGTGCTTGTTTTACATTGCATGCCTGTACTGAAACATCTCTTGTACCCCATAAATCTATATACCTACTATGTACCCTTAAAAAATAAAGAGTAAAGATGAGGAAGATGCGAAAATAGTCTTTTTCATAACACATATTCCTATTAGCAATTTTGTTTTTTTTTTTTTTTTGAGATGGAATCTTACTCTGTCACCCAGGCTGGAGTGCAATGGCATGGTCTCAGCTCACTGCAACCTCCTATTAGTAATTTAAATGTATTTTTAGTTATATGAAAAATTACTCAAAGTGGCCGACACAGTGGCTTATGCCTGTAGTCCTAGCAGTTTGGGAAGCCAAGGCAGGAGGATCGCTTGAGCTCAGTAGTTCGAAACCAGCCTGGGTGACACAGCGAAACCCTGCCTCTACAAAAAATACAAAAATTGGCTTGGCATGGTGGCACACACCTGTAGTCCCAGCTACGTGGGTAGCTGAGATGGGAGGATTACTTGAGCCTGGGGAGGTCAAGGCTGCAGTGAGTCGTAATTGTACCACTTTACCCCCTAACCTGAATGACAGAGCAAGACCATGTCTCAAAAAAGAAGGGGGGAAAAAAAAAGATTACTCAAAATGAAAACCTGTCAATTTTTGAACTCTCCAGGTACATTGATCTATATTAGGTACATTAGGTACATTAATTTTTTTCTTTTTTTAATCTTTGTAGCTTTTGTTTATGTATACAAACTTGATTTATGGCGTATTTTTTGAGTGGATGAATAAATTGTCTAAAATGTTTTACAAGCAAAATTGTGGATCAGCATTGTTATTTCAAATCTTTATAGCTTTTGTCAGATGACATTTACAAAATTATTAAAGAATCGTTATAGCAGACTAGCTTTAAAAATTTAAAGATATTTTGGTTACTAGACAAGGTAAAACTAATCTTTTAGAAATATAACTCATTTTAATTTTTTAAATAGAGCTCATTTTTAGTTTTTAAAATGAGGACCCTGCGGCAGTTCTCACAAGAATTTAGAAATAGTCATATGTTTTGACAACTTTTTTGACAGTTACGTAAAACACTTTATCAAGAATAATAAAAGCAGAATGTATTAATTAAATTCATATGTATAAAAATTAGGAGCAAAAGCATTCTTTTACAGTTGTAAGTTTCTATAGCTTTTACCAGAAAATGTTAGTCAAAATATTAATGGTGAAAATGTAGTGTGGCTTAAAAATTTTTTTTATTAAAAAATTTTTAAAAATACTTTGCTAGACTCCAACTGACACCATATCTAGTATGGTTTTGATTTTAATTTTTATTATTATAATTTAGAAAGAAGAACTTAATACATTTTTGAAGTAAAAGACAATATTACTCTGGACAAGCAAGGCAGAGTATGTAGAGGACTGCACTATAAAGAAGAATTATTGGCCAAGTATGGTGGCTCATCCCTGTAATCCCAGTGCTTTGGGAGACTGAGGTGGGAGGGTCACTTGAGGCCAGGAGTTTTAGACAAGCCTGGGCAACATAGTGAGACTTTGTCTCTACAACAACAAAAAAAATCAGCCAGGTGTGGTGGTGTGCGCCTGTGTTCTTAGCTGCTTGGGAGGCTGAGGCAGGAGGATCATTTGAGCTCAGGAGCTCCAGGCTGCAGTGAGCGATTATTAAAGAGTGAACTCTCTTTTAGGTAAGATTATTGTGTTTATATGATGTAAAGTTATATGATAGAGAGGTTTACCTACATTTGTAATTTAGTAAATCAACCAGGTAAAATCAAAGATGGTACATTTTAATTCTATGCAGTTTGCTTTTGCTGGCAGAAGGACTCTAATTTTTATTCATTTTTTTTTTTTTTTTTTTTTTTTTTTTGAGACGGAGTCTGGCTCTGTCACCCAGGCTGGAGTGCAGTGGCGCGATCTCGGCTCACTGCAAGCTCCACCTCCCGGGTTCACGCCATTCTCCTGCCTCAGCCTCCCGAGTAGCTGGGACTACAGGCGCCCGCCACCTCGCCCGGCTAGTTTTTTGTATTTTTTAGTAGAGACGGGGTTTCACCGTGTTCGCCAGGATGGTCTCGATCTCCTGACCTCGTGATCCGCCCGTCTCGGCCTCCCAAAGTGCTGGGATTACAGGCTTGAGCCACCACGCCCGGCCTTTATTCATATTATTAATCTTTGTTTAGAAACGGATCTGAATTTAAGGTGTATAGGGCAAAGTGAATAGTAAAAAACATCCTGATGTTTTAATAAAATCACTTTTTTTTTTTTTTTTTTTTTTGAGACAGGGTCTTACTCTGTTGCCCAGACTGGAATGCAGGGATGCAATCTTAGCTCACTGCAACCTCTGCCTTCTGGTCTCAAGTGATCCTCCCACCTCAGCCTTCTAAGTAGCTGGGACTACAGGCGCACGCCATAGTGGCCAGCTAATTTGTTTTCTTTATAAAGACGGAGTTTTGACATGTTGTCCAGGCTGGTCTTGCACTCCTATACTCAAACAATCCGCCCATCTTGGCCTCCCAAAATGCTAGGATTACAGGTGTGAGCCATGCACCCGGCCTTGACATTATTATCATTATTATTATTTTTTCGAGATGGGGTCTTGCTCTGTCACCCAGGCTGGAGTGCTGTGGTGCAATCTCAGCTCAGTGCAACTTCTACTTCCTGGGTTTAAGCAGTTTTCCTGCCTCAGTCTCTTAAGTAGCTGGGATTTTACAGGCGCCTGCCACCATACCCGGCCAATTTTTGTATTTTTTTTTTTTTTTTTTTGAGACGGAGTCTCGCTCTGTCGCCCAAGCTGGAGTGCAGTGGCGCGATCCTGGCTCACTGCAAGCTCCGCCTCCTGGGTTCACGCCATTCTCCTGCCCCAGCCTCCCGAGTAGCTGGGACTACAGGCGCCCGCCACTGCGCCCGGCTCATTTTTTGTATTTTTAGTAGAGACGGGGTTTCACCGTGGTCTCGATCTCCTGACCTTGTGATCCGCCCGCCTCGGCCTCCCAAAGTGCTGGGATTACAGGCGTGAGCCACCGCGCCCGGCCAATTTTTGTATTTTTAATAGACACGGGGTTTCACCATGTTGGTCAGGCTGGTCTTGAACTCCTCACCTTGTGATCTGCCCACCTCGGCCTCCCAAAGTGCTGGGATTACAGGTGTGAGCCACCATGCCTGTCTGACATTATTTTTTAGAACACTTTTAGGTTCACAGCAAAATTGAGCAGAAAGTACAAAGTTGCCATATATACCCTGCATCCACACATGCATAGCCTCCCCCACTTTCAACATCTGGCACCAGAGTAACATATTTATTACAGTGGATGAACCTACATTGGCCCACAATGATACCTTATCATCCCCCAATGTCCGTAGTTTACATTAGGGTTCGTTGTTGGTAATATGCATTTTGTATCATTATACAAATGTATAATGACAGGTGTTCACTATTATAGTGTCATAGAGATTATTACTATTATTATTATTTTTTAAACTCTTAAGTTCCTTTTTTTCATTGTTGTTTTTGAGACAGAGTCTCACTCTGTAACCCAGGCTGGAGTGCAATGGTACAATCTTGGCTCACTGCAACCTCCGCCTCCTGGGTCCTGGTTCAAGAAATTCTCCTGCCTCAGCCTCTCGAGTAGCTGGGATTACAGGCATGTGCCACTATGCCCAGCTAATTTTCGTATTTTTAGTAGAGACGGGGTTTCTCCATGTTGGTCAGGCTGGTCTTGAACTCCTGACCTCGTGATCCACTTGGCCTCCCAAAGTGCTGGGATTGCAGGCGTGAGCCATTGCACCCGGCCCCTGTTGGTTTTTAAAGTATACTTCAGCAAATTCATTTGAACCCGTTTTTACTTCAAGGTGGAGAAAGTCTACTGTTTTCCCATATTTAGAGAGTCCAGTTTGAGGTAAGTTTGAGGTAGGTTAGAGGTACAAATAGATGCTAGTTAGTGGAAAAGTCTTGTGGGCAAGATTTCACCATTTAGGATTCCATAAACTGATTCCTTTATAGCACATAAAGATTAGAATTCTTATCTTTGAGATGGAGTTTCGTTCCTTCTTGTTGCCCAGGCTGGAGTGCAGTGGCGTGAACTTGGCTCACTGCAACCTCCACCTCCCGGGTTCAAGTGATTCTCCTGTCTCAGCCCCTGAGTAGCTGGGATTACAGGTGCCTGCCACCATGCCTGGCTAATTTTTGTATTTTTAATAGAGACAGGATTTTATCATGTTGGTCAGGCTGGTCTCAAACTCCTGACCTCAGGTGATCCACCCGCTTTGACCTCCCGAAGTGCTGGGACTGCACTGCACCCAGCCAAGATTGGAATTCTTATGTTTTCTTTATTCTTGTTTCCTTTCATGTTAATTGTGATATATTCAATTGCAAGTTTTAGTTTTCTATTGGAATTCTTAAAGGAATATGAAACGAACTTTACTTGTAAAATTCTTTATTTTGGTGCCGTATTACCATAATTACATTAGAATTCCCTTGATGAGCATTTGGTTATTTATCTAGTGCGCTGTAACTCCTTCTCATACAGTTTTCTGAGTTTTGTCTTTTTTTTTTTTTTAACTATGTTTTCAGTTTTTATAACAAGTTTAAAAAATTGTTTTTTAATGTCTAACTACAAAAAAATGATTTTTGCATTTTAAATAACAGATATTTCTTTTTTTTTTTTTAACCCAATAGTTTGCTTGCCTAAACTGGAGTTGAAGTAATTTAAACTACTGGAGATCTGCCATTTTATAATATCACAATTGGAAAGAAGCAGATTTTCAAATAATGGAAGATTCTAAGACCTTAAAAAGTGAAAATCATGAACCAAAGAAGAATGTTATTTGTGAAGAAAGCAAAGCAGTTCAAGTTATAAGTAATCAAACATTGAAAGCTAGAAATGATAAATCCATAAAAGAAATTGGGAACAGCTCTCCAAATAGGAATAGTAGTAAAAAAAATAAGCAAAATGATATTTGTATAGAAAAAACAGAAGTTAAATCATGTAAAGTAAATGCTACCAACCTTCCAGGTCCTAAAGATTTGGGGTTAGTCCTTCGAGATCAAAGTCATTGCAAAGCAAAAAAATTTCCTAATTCACCGGTGAAAGCTGAAAAGGCACCCATTTCACAGGCAAAATTAGAAAAGGCAACCAGTTTCCAGGCAAAAGCAGAAAAATCACCAAAGTCACCTAATTCAGTGAAAGCAGAAAAAGCATCCAGTTCTCAGATGAAGTCAGAAAAGGTACCGAGTTCACCAGCAGAAGCAGAAAAGGGACCCAGTTTACTGTTGAAAGACATGAGACAGAAGACAGAATTACAACAGATTGGAAAAAAAATTCCAAGCTCCTTTACTTCTGTGGACAAAATGAATATCGACAAAGAGGGAGAAAAATATGCTCTGCAAAACTCACCACGATCTCAGAAGCAACAAACATGTACAGATAATACTGGTGATTCTGATGATAGTGCTTCAGGAATTGAAGATGTATCGGACGATTTAAGTAAGTCATTTTTTGGAGGGATTTTTGTATATTAATGTTCCTCAGATTATTCCTGGTTTAACCATTTTAATTACAAAAAGTCATGTTTATACATAATTGTTTAGCACTTTGGTTCCCGTATGAAAACATCCAAATTAATAATACTTGAATTAATGGTTTCTTATTAGATTGATCCTTGGTGAAGCTAAAAAAAAGCCTTTTCATTTATTATGGTAGGTACAAAGACTGCGCAAATAAAAATTTAGTGTCTTCTTTAGTTGGTACATACGTGCTCGTACACACACATACTCTGTTTAAATGGTCTTGTATTGCTCATTCATTCACCAAATATGTATGTATTGAGTTCATATATATATATATATATATATATATATATAGCATTTGTTTACAGTGGAAAACCAAAACAAACAGACAAAAAAAAAAAAAAAAAAAAAAAAAACCCTAAGCTTCAAGGAAGCTTCCAGTCTGATAGGAGGGTGATACAGATAAACAATGATTTTCAGTGCCAAAAACTTAAAGCTGAGAGAGCACATGATTAAATAGTGAGATTTAGACTTTGGGCAGACAAAATAGGTGACATAAATTGTGAGATTGAGTGTTACTGAGACTTAGTATGGCTGGAGCAGAAAGTTGAGGTTGAGAATGGCGAAAGATGCAACTGAAAGGGAGCACAGGAATATTAATTCCTTCTAAGCCATGCCAGAAAGTTTGAACTTTATCCTGAGTATTTTCAGAAGTCATTGAAGAGTTTTTTTTGGTTTTTGTTTTTTTTGAGATGGAGTCTCGCTTCGTGTCCCAGGCTGGAGTACAGTGGCGCGATCTCGGCTCACTGCAACCTCCGCCTCCCGGGTTCAAGTGATTCTCCTGTCTCAGCCTCTTGAGTAGCTGGGACTATAGGCATCTGCCACCACACCCAGCTAACTTTTCTATTTTTAGTAGAGGTGGGATGTCACCATGTTGGCCAGGCTGTTCTCGAACTCCTGACCTTTTGATCCACCTGCCTCAGCCTCCCGAAATGCTGGGATTACAGGCATGGAAGAGTTTTAAGTAAAGTAATGCTGTGATCAGATTTTTAAAAAAATCCTTTTGAGTATAATGCAGGAAATTCTTCGATAGGAACAGGATTGGAAGCAGAGATTGGTTAGGACACTTAGAGTTCACTTGAGAAGTGTTGTAAAATTCATTTTGTTGTGGGATCCTGATTTTAGTTTTAATTGTTTAGAAATATTGTCTATATCTTTTGAGTAACTTTAATTCTGATTTTGTTTAAATGATTTCTTTATAATCTTTTTTTCCTAGTGTTTTCATGGCTGGAAGAATACAGCGTTATCTTGATGTAGAAATAAAAAGAACCTATTTCTGAATTATTATTTGCCACACTTTGAGAAACAATGGTAAAGAATTCAGAAATAGCTTGTTTTGATTTCTCGTGGTACACAGATGGTGCTATAGCGACAGACTTAAAAGAATTTTAACAGAGTTGACTTTTATGTGTCTCAGTCTCATAATTGTATATTAAGGCTGAGGACAAGGCCAAATTTAAAAACTAAGTCAGTTTAGAGACAGAATCAAGTAAGTGATAATACTGGTAATGTTTAGATATGGGAAAAATGTAAACATCATGGTACTTGAATGATTCAGGAAATAGTGGTGGTGGTTTTGTTTTGTTTTGTTTTTGAGACGGGGTTTTGCCCTGTCACCCAGGCTGGAGTGCAGTGGTGTGATCTTGGCTTCACTGCAACTTCTGCCTCCCACGTTCAAGCAATTCTCCTGCATCAGCTGGGACTACAGGTGTGCACCACCACGCCTGGCTAATTTTGTATTTTTAGTAGAGACTGGGTTTCACTATGTTGGCCAAGCTGGTCTTGAACTCTTGGCCTCAAGTGATACCCCCACCTTGACCTCCCAAAGTGCCGGGATTACAGGCCTGAGCCACTACATCCGGCCAGGAAATAGTGGTGTTTAAGGTCACTTAATTGGCCAGGCACGGTGGCTCATGCCTGTAATCCCAACACTTTGGGATGCCGAGGCGCGTGGATCACCTGAGGTCAGGAGGTTGAGACCAGCCTGGCCAAAAGGTGAAATCCTGTCTCTACTAAAAATATAAAAATCAGCCAGGTGTGGTGACACATGCTTATAATCTCAGCTACTCGGGAGGCTGAGGCAGGAGAATTACCTGAACCCAGGAGGTGGAGGTTGCAGTGAGCCAAGATCATGCCACTGCACTCCAGCCTGAGTGACAGAGCGAGACTCTGTCTCAAAAAAAAAAAAAAAAAAAGATCATTTAGTTAAGGGTCTTGTTATTTGAATTAGTGAAAAACCTGATTTAAAGATTATTTATTTATTTTTTGAGACAGAGTTTCACTCTGTTGTCCAGGCTAGAGTGCAGTGGTGTGATCTCGGCTCCCTGCAACCTCTGCCTCCGAGTTCAAGCGATTCTCCTACCTCAGCCTCCCAAGTAGCTGGGACTGCAGATGCAGGCGCCTGCCCCCACACCCAGCTAATTTTTGTATTTTTAGTAAAGATGGGGTTTCACTATGTTAGCCATACTGGTCTCGAACTCCTGACCTCAAGCCATCTGCCTGCCTCGGCCTCCCAAAGTGCTGGGATGATAGGCGTGAGCTACCATACATGGCTAGATCATTATCTATTTGGACTTGATAGGTTATATGGAAATTTGGTTGATCTCAGTCTTCTCCGTTAGGCCTAACTTTAGCTCCCACCTAGCACTTACCTCATTTTTCTTTTTGTCATTTATTCATTTAATAAAATTTTGTTTTTTGGTGTCCACTACATGCCAGGAACTGAACTAGTGATTAGGAATATAGAAGTGATGGAACCAATAATTCCACCCTTACGGAGTTAATATTCTAGTGGGATGAAGCAGATAACAAACAAAATAAGTAAGAAAAATATGTAGTAAGTTGGCCAGGCACGGTAGCTCACGCCTGTAATCCCAGCACTTTGGGAGGCCGAGGCAGATGGATCACCTGAGGTCAGGAGTTCAAGACCAGCCTGGCTAACATGGTGAAACCCTGTTTCTACTAAAAATACAAAAACTTAGCCAGGCATGGTGGCGCATGCCTGTAATGCCAGCTACTCAGGAGGGTGAGGCAGGAGAATCGCTTGAACCTGGGAGGCGGAGGTTGCGGTGAGCCGAGATCGCGCCGTTGCACCCTAGCTTGGGCAACAAGAGCAAAACTCCATCTCAAAAAAAAAAGAAAAAAATATATATAGCGAGTAAGTTAAGTAAGGTGGTTTTAAATCCTTTGAAAAAAATAAAATAGGAACGATATAGGGAATGACGCTACTATTGGTAGTGGTGGAGTTAAAGTGTCAATGAGAAAGTCATATTAGAGCAAATACTTGAAGGAAAGAGGTGAATGAGCCAGGTGAATATTTGACGAGAGAGTATTCCTGATCTGGATTTCTCAAACTTTAATATGTATATAAATTGTTTGGGATTCATATTGAAATGCAGAGTCTTGGGCCTCATTTCCAGAGTGTTAAGATGCAGAAAGCCTAGGGTAAGGCCTGATAAATTGGGTTTCTAATAAGCTCCCAAGTGATGCTGATGCTGCTGGTCAAGATTATGCTTTTGAGCAGCATGCACCAACTCATCTTACTTTCACTTGTATCACCCTTCATTGTGTTTTCAGTATAGCAAGCAGGGTGATCCTGTTAAAATGAGTCAGATCACATTACTAGTATTTAGAATGTTTCAGTGGCTGCCCATCCATCAGAGTAAAAGCTGGTGTTCTCAAAGTGGCTAGTAGAGCCTTATACGATCTGTGACACTCCCCAATTTCTCTGCCTTGCCCTCATTTGTTTACTTCTCACCCTTTCTCTCTGCTCCATTCGCATGGTTTTCTTGAATTTCCTCAATTGAGAAGGTAGATATCCATCTGAGGAACTTTGCATTTGCTTTTTCCTCTCCATTAAACACTCATTTCCCAAATGTCCATATGGCTAACTCTCTTAAACGTCTTTTGCCGCTTTTTTTTTTTTTTTTTTTTTTTGAGATAGGGTCTCATTCTCATGCCCAGGCTGGAGAGCAGTGGCGCGATCTCAACTTACTTCAACTTCCGCCTCCCGGATTCAAGCAATTCTCCTGCCTCAGCCTCCCAAGTAGCTGGGATTTGTATGTCATAAAATTCATCCTTTTAAAGTATATAATTCTGTCTTGCTGTTGGGTCAATTTTTTTTTATTTAAAAAATCTAAGTATTCAGTAATTTTTTTTATATTCACAAAGTTGTGCTGCTATCAGTATCTAATTCTGAACATTTTCATCACTCCACAAAGAAACTCTGTACCTATTACCAGTCACTATTCATTACCCCCTCCTCCTCACCACTGACAACCATGAATCTACTTTTCTTTCTCTTTAGATGTGCCTATTTTATGTAAATGAAATAATATAATATGTGGCCTGTTGTGCCTTCCTTATTTGGCTTAGCATATTTTTTTCAAAGTTATTTCATGTTATGGCATGTATTAGTATGTCATTCCCTTTTATTGCCAAATATTATTCCATTATATGGATATATTACATTTTGTTCATTCATCAGTTGATAGATATTTGGATTGTTTCCCTCTTTTGATTATTCTGAATAATGCTGTTCTGAACATTTGTGTAAAAGTTTTTGTGTGGATGTACGTTTTCATTTTTTCTGTATATATATTTAGAAGTGGAATTGCTAGTTGTATGCTAACTCTATATTTAAATTTTTTGGTGATAAATACATATAAGATTTACCATCTTAACCATTTTAAAGTATACAGTTCAATGGCACTGAGTACATTCACAGTGTTGCACAATCATTACTACTGTCTAATTTCATCATCCCAGAAGGAAACCCTATGCCGATTAAGAGTTACTCCCCATTCCCCCCTTTCCCTAGCCTCTGGCAACTATTAATACACTTTCTATTTCTATGTATTTGCCTATTCTAAATATTTCATAGAAATGAAGTCATACATTATGTGGTCTTCTGTGTCTGGCTTTCATTTAGTGTCATGTTTTTAAGGTTTATCCATGTTGTACCATGTATCAGTACCTCATTCCTTTTTAAGACTGTTACTATGAACTGGATTATATCCCCTCCCAAATTCCTATGTTGAGGCCCTAACCTCCAACATAATTGTATTTGGAAACAGGGCTTTTAGGTGGTAATTAAGGTTAAATGAGGTCATAAGGGTGAGGTCCTAATCTGGCCTTATAAAAAAGAAGAGAGAACCTCTCTCCTACAAGGAAAGGCCATGTGAACACACAGCAAGAAGGTGGCTGTTTGCAGTCCAAGAAGAGAGCCCTCACCAGACAGTGACCCTGTCGGCACCTTAATCTTTGACTTTCCAGTCTCCAGAACTGTGAGAAAATAAATTTCTGTTGTTTAAGCCACCCAGACTGTAGTATTTTGTTGTGGCAGCCTGAGCTGACTACAACCCCTGAATAATATTCCATTGTATACGTATTCCACGTTTTGTTTATCTATTCATCAGAAATGGGTTTTTGTATTGTTTCCACCTTTGGTTATTGTGAATATTCTATGAACATTCATGTACAAGTTTTTGTGTGGATACAGGTTTTCAATTCTTGTTTTGTGAGAGGATTAACATGTAATGAACTAGTGTTTTTGGAACACAATTTAGGACATTCTGCCTGATATTATTTTGTTTTATATGTTGATTCCAGAAAATTAAATAATTTCATATATTTCTGACTTTTAAAGGAAGCTAGGCAGCTTTCTTTAGTTCTTTATATTAGCAGAAACGATAGTTTTACAAGATTTGCTGCTGATGGTTACCTTGTCACACAAGGCCTGTTATACACATAGAAAAGAGAAAAGGGTTACATTATTATATTGTCTTCTTACTATCCTTTTTCATGAAAAGTAGAAATAATACTAGGATTTCATCTTTTCTTTTACATTTCCATAATAAAATGGTTGCTAAAAAACTAAATCTTTTTTCCAAATATTAGGACGTAATTGCAAATTGCTTGTTCCTCCGACTGTAATTTAAGAAACACTTATGTAACCTAGCCGTACTTCTTGTGTTTGAATCCTTTTTATAACATCCTTATCTGAGTTTGCCTTCCTAGTCTAGAATCCTGTGTTCTTGTGGTAGGAAATGCACCATCTCCAGAGGCATACCATTTCTTTCTTCAGAAAATTAGTGCTATCAAAAGGTAGGCTTGACTGTCAGGGTTCCTCTAAATGCCGTGCAATTGGCTTTTGAGGACAGAATGGAGAGATTTATTGATGATCTATGAGCATTTCTTTTTCGAAATGCTTGTAGATACATCCAGATTCATTTATTTATTCGACATGACACAGAGCATTAGCTCAGATCTAGGCATTGTATTAAAATCTGAAGGTAAGAGTAAGACCCCGGTCATTAGCATCAAGAAATCCGTCATCTAATGTAGGAGATAGATAAATGAATACAAATTCGATTACTCTGTAAATGTGAGATAATAGAGGGTAATAGAATAAGATAATATCAGACCGGCTTATGGAAACAAGTGGTACTTAAGCTGAATTTTGAAGGACAGGTAAATATTAATTTAATTGGGGAGCGTCAATGGAGAAGGGAGTGGCATACATAAAGACATTGAGACTTGAAACAGCTTTGGTGATTAATTCTAGCACATTTAATATGAGGTGAAAAGTGTTATGGCAAGATCTGAGGTTAGAGTTACAGGCAAGTTAGCTAGATTTTTTTCTTTAGATTTTGGCTTAAATGGTATCTGCTCAGAGAAACCTTCTCTGGCTTCCATATTTAAAGTTGGTCTCCCTCTCAGTTCCTTGCTTTTTTCCTTTGTAACATTTATTACAACTTGGAATTGTTCTGTTTACTGCCTTCATGAGGGCAAGAGACTGTGTAATATCCTAGGGAGTTAAAACTTTGTTCTGAACTCTGCAGAAGCCATTTATGTGTTTTAAGCAAGAGAATAAGGTGATTTGGTTTATATTTTAAAAATCGCACTGGTGGAGGAACCTACTGTAGAATAGATACATACTGCTAGATGCTGCAGATGCCAAAGGTGAACACATAGTCTATGCCTCAAAGAGATTACAATCTAGTTAGGAGGCAGAGAAGCAAAGGAAAACCATTAATGTAGTGGAGATATCCAGGAGTTCTGTGGAAGGAAAGAAGGAGGAGCCTTGTGTGGGTTTGTGGTCTGGAGTATACATATGTTGTTTTAATTGCTAGTGAATTTAGTTCAGTGACTAATCTTCTTTGAGTGGTACTCCAAACAGTTTTTTATCAGATTGACTTCAGAGATTCTACAAGATGATTGTGTTATATTAGCTTTGTGTAATGTAGTCTCAGTTATGTATCTCTTGATGGGTAGGTTGGAAGAACAGGCTAGTCATTTGACCCTTAAAGGTTTTTCTTTGTGACTTTTGATACCATGTATATCTCTTACCTATATTTTATATATGCATACCAACTTGTATACTTTCCTAAGGAAAATGTAAGGAAATAATATTTTTCTGTGTATAAATTTAATGTCTGTTTTCCATTAAAAATTTTAAAATTTACTAGTTCTAATGATAACTGAGTGATTGGTTTCTTTTCTAGGTAAAATGAAGAATGATGAATCTAATAAAGAAAATTCTTCAGAGATGGACTATTTAGAAAATGCCACTGTGATAGATGAATCTACATTGACACCTGAGCAGAGGCTAGGGTTGAAACAAGCAGAAGAACGCTTAGAAAGAGATCACATCTTTCGACTTGAAAAAGTATACTATGTTGTTTTAGTTATTTGGGGGGAAATGTGTGTTTCATAACTGTTTTCCCCAAGTATAGCTCTTTTTGTTTTTCTTTATTCATAAGACAGAGGTAGCATTCATCTTTCCTTACTTCCCTCTTCTCTACCTTTCTTCTTCTTTGCCTCTTTTCTTCCTTGCCTCTCTTTTTCAGCAGTTACTTATTATCTGTGAATCTGACTTCATTCATTCCAAGGGTTAGCACACTATGGTCTATCCCTTGTTTTTGTTTTTGAATGTGTTATAATACACCTAGCCTCCCCACCGTTTTTGGTAAACATTTTATTGGAATATAGCCATGCCTATTTGTTTACATATTGTCTATGGCTGCTTTCATGCTACAATGGGAAATTTGAGTTGAGTAGTTGTCACAGAGCTTATCTGGCTTGAAAAGCATAAAATAGTCTTTGCCAAAGCATAAAATGTCTACCAAAATATTTATTCGCCCCTTTACAGAAGAAACTTGCTGACCTCTGATTTAATCACTCATCAAACAGATACTGAGCATTTGTTTTGTGCCAGGTATTATAATAGGCACTGGGGATGTATTGGTGAAAATGGTAATTTCTTCCCATTAGAAGTTAAAAGTCCATTCAGATTGATGGAAATAGCAAACACCATACAACACACTAGACTTCTTCCTTTTTCTCTTTTCCTATATTTATTGAATATTTACTATGTATTAGGAACTATCCTAGCCATTGGTATCTTACGCCTGTGTATTAATTTCTTAACCTAGAAATACACATTCCTGGCCTCAATAAAAACACTGCTAGGTTTTGAAGGAAAGAATCACAAATCACGGCCAGGCCCAGTAGCTCACGCCTGTAATCCCAGCATTTTGGGAAGCTGAGGCAGGCTGATTGCTTGAGGTCAGGAATTCAAGACTAGCGTGACCAACATGGTGAAACCCTGTCTCTACTAAAAATACAAAAATCAGCGAGGTGTGGTAGTCAGTACCTGTCGTCCCAGCTGCTACTTGGGAGGCTGAGGCGGGAGAATTGCTTGAACCTAGGAGGCAGAGAGGTTGCAGTGAGCCAATATTGTGCCACTGCACTCCAGCCTGGGCGACAGAGCAAGACTCTGTCTCCAAAAAAAAAAAAAAAAAAATCACAAAACTGTTGACAAATAGATACTTGGGTTATTTGTAAATATGCTTACAAGGAAATAGGTCATCATTCTTGATGAATAAGGAAAGAAATGGTATGATTTTGTATAGTTTAGAAAAATGAAATTGTATCTAGATTGAAAAAGACAATCGTGGGTTATTAATAGAATTTACAGCAGAGTAGTCGCCACATGAAAAGAGAAAGGAATATCAAGGAGTAGAGGATCATAATACAGGAGAGAGTTTGGGTTGTGTAGTTAATCTTACAAGATCCTAGTTAAAAGGAAGTCTTTTTTGCAATTTGCTCTTTTGCTTTTTTTGTGTTTTTGTGTGTGTGTGTGTTTTTGTTTTTGTCGCCCAGGTTGAAGTACATTGGCATGATCTCAGCTCACCGCAACCTCCACCTCCTGGGTTCAAGCAATTCTCCTGCCTCAGCCTCCTGAGTAGCTGGGATTACAATTGTGCGCCACCATGCCCAGCTCATTTTTGTATTTTTAGTAGAGACAGGGTTTCACCATATTGGCCAGGCTGGTCTTGAACTCCTGACCTCAAATGATCCACCCACCCTGGCCTCCCAAAGTGCTGGGATTACAGGCGGGAGCCACCATGTCCAGCCTTTTACTTAGTTCTGTCTTTACTTAGTTCTCTCACTTTTCCTCTGGGATTAGTAAATTTCTGGATGACATCTCAACTGACCTTGGATAAATCTCTATCACTGGAATCTGATTCTGTCTCCTTATTTATAATATAATAAAGATTGACCTACCTGGTAAAATAATTCAATTCTGTTCATCTTTATTTAGTACTTAATACATAGCAGATTTTGTGCCAAAAACTTTACTTGTGTTATCTTATTTAATCCTCATAACAGCCCTATGCGCTAGGTGTTATAGTTTTATCCATTGGCAGAATAAATATTGAATCCCTTTTATGTGCCATGATCTAGTACCTGACATTTTGAAAAACATGATTGCTTTTCTAGGAGTTCACTAGAGAAAGACACATAAGCAAATACTAGTGATAATAACAGTATTTTTTGAAAATGGTATCATAGACAAAAGAGTGACCAATTTAAGTCGTGAGTATAGAGGCATTAATTTGGAGAATGCTTTATGAGGTGACATTGGAGCTGTCTCTCAAGAAATGGCTAGGAATTGACCAGGTAGGTAGGAGAAGGGTGGTGTAGGTAAATTGCATGTATAAAGGAAATACGAAAAAATATATTTTCAAGAAAAATAAGCAGAGAACTGGTTGGGAAGTTACATAGGAATGAAGCGGGAAAGGTCAGTTGTTACTGAAAGAAGGAAGAAGTTGGGATGGAATAGGTATTTGATGGTGGTAGGAAAAATGGCCTGGGGTGAAAATAAAGCTTGGAAATAAAGCTTGGAAGCATTGGAAAACATTTTATTTGTTGTTGAATTTATATAGTAATGATGTAAAGTTACTGTGCCAGAACCAGTGTAAATATTTGTAATCCCTTTTCTTTCTGACACCTCTTTATTTCTCATGCCCTCCAAACTTACTTTCAATTCATTGTACTCTTTTTTTTTTTTTTTTTTTAAATTATTTGGCCTCTTGAACTCTTTTTTTCTTTTTCTTCTTTTTTTTGAGACAGGGTCTCATTCTTGTTGCCCAGGATGAATTGCAGTGGTGCAATAATGGCTCATTGCAGCCTCGACCTCCCAGGCTCAGGTACCTCAGCCTCCCAAGTAACTTGGGACTACAGGCATGTGCCACCAACCCTGCTAGTTTTTTATATTTTTTGTAGAGATGGTGTTTTGCCAGGTTGCCCAGACTGGTCTCGGCCTCCCAACGTGCTGAGTTTACAGGTGTGAGCCACAGTGCTCAGGCAAATTCATTGTACTCTTTTTTTTGAGACAGGGTCTCATTCTCTCTCCCAGGCTGGAGTGCAGCGGCACAATCTTGGCTCACTGCAACCTCTGCCTCCTGGGTTCAAGTGATTCTTATGCCTCAGCCTCCTGAGTAGCTGGGACTACAGGCATGCGCTACCACAACCGGCTTGTCCTCTTAATTAACATTTTTCTTTATCAAATTTAGACACTCATTAAGAATATTCCCAGGTATTTAAAAAAAATTTTTTTTTATTTTTTATTTCTTCAGGTCCTTTGGTTCACAGTGTTTCCATAGATTACCTAATTGAAGAATAAAGATGTAGACTGCAGATTTTTGCTCTGTACCAAAGAAGAAATAAGTCCAAACCATTAGATCAGAAGGGCAAATTTTCCTATGATTGAATGTTAAATATTGAGTTGGAAATACCCAGAAATCTTTGTTCTAGCTTGTTTGCAGAAAGTTAGAGATTTACTAGTGGGTTTATTTAATGGTAAAATAAAACTATAATAAAAAAGTTTAACTTTTTTATGTATTTTTTTTTCTGTGAAACTAGAGAGTTTATGATGAAGAGAGCAGTTTTGTCTGATTTGATATTGTGCCCAGTACATGTCTTGCACGAAGTGATTGGTTGATAATTACAGTGTGCACAGTGGTCAAGTGTATGGATTTTGGAGTCATTGGGTCTAGCTCTGCCACTTATTGGTTGGATAACCTTGGATAAATTATTTAAATTCTTTAAACATCAGTTTACTCATCAGTAAAATGGGATTGATAACAATTATAACATCTAGCTCACAGGACTATTATGAGGATTAAATAAAATAATACAAGTAAAGTTTTTAGCACAAGACCTGGTATGTAGTAAGAAATAAAGATGAGCTACTTGTAGAACTGAATTATTTTACCAGGTAGGGCAGTTTTTATTATAAATAAGGAGATAGAATCAGGCTGCAGTGATACAGCTTTATCCAAGGTCAGTTGAGACGTCATCCGAGGCCTTCTGACTCCCCATTCAGTGTAATACCAAAATTTTCTTGATAGACATGTCTTTGGTCTGCTAACATTTTACAATTGAAAAGTTCACATAATTGATTTCATGACTTCCTTAGTGACCTCATCAGTACACAGGGCTTTAGGTATTTTGTATATATGCTTTCAACTCCTGAAGGCAACCCTTTTTACCGCCTTCACCACTCTCACCTTGAACTAAGCCAACATAATCTCTTTTTTGGATTATTGAATTCCATTAACTGCAGTAGCTTTTTCCTGCTTCTATTCTCAATATAGAAAGCAAATGATCCTTTTAAAATATAAATTAGATCTTGGAATTCTCTGCTGGTAAACCTTCAATGGCTTTCCCCAGTACTTAGAATGAAAGCCAGAGTCTTCACAAGGGATTTTGTGTTCTGTCCCCTATTAGCTCTCTGTTCCAGTTATGCTAACGTTTTTGTAGTTTCTTAAATATTTTAGGTACCTTACGGCCTCAGGGCCTTGGCATTCACTTTTCCCTCTGCTTGAAATGTGTCTTTTCAGATATCCACACAGCTTTATCCTTCACTTCCTTAAAGTTACTTTATCAGTAAGGTCTTAAGTGATGCCTCTACTTTTAAAAAGCAGTAACTCCCCCGACCCCATGCATATTTGTGCATTTGTTTATTACCTGTCTCCTTACACTATAATGTCAATTCATACAGACAAGGATTTCTATTTTGTTTACTGCTCTTATCCCCAGCTCCTAGAAAAATGTTTGCTGTATAATATGAGCTCAGAATATATTTGGCGAGTAAAGAAGTAGTTGTTTTGAAACTAAGAGGTAGCGTTTTCTTTGAGGACTTAATTCATTCTCCAGTAGGAACTGATTTGACAGAATTTTTATGCTAGAGAATTGAAATTGATTGAGCCAACTTTTCTTATTTACTTGTTGCCTTGGGCAAATTATTTAATCCCTGAGATTTAGTTTGCCAGTAAAATGGGGAATTCTGATAGGGTTGTTGAAAGGTTAATACTATACTGCTGTGGCTATATTTATTTTTAGTCCGTAGCAGGATTGTTGCTAAATTTGGAGTAAGTTTCTTGTTTAAAAGAAATCATGTAATTTTCTGAGGTGAAAGAATCTTTTTGTCAGAAGCTGAAGCCTGTTGAATATCGTAAATCAATCTGAAATAAAAACTAAGCATTGCTAAAGTTTCAGTGTAAGGCATTAGAAACTTTAAAAATTCCACATGCATTTATTGTGTGTGTGTAATTTTTTATTGTGTAATCTGTGTAGAATGTTGGCTTCAGATTCATATGTACAGGAATTTAAATTTGGTGTCTTCCACTTAATACTGCTATATCCTTGTAAAAGGTGCAGGTTCTGTGGGCTTTTGTTTTCACAACTATAAGATGAAAATAGTGGCAATTTAATCGGATGATTAGGGGAATTAAAATGACAAATTGTATGTCAAACACCTAGCATAGTGCCTGGCACATAACAGGTACTCAGTAATTACTAAGCTTTATTAGTATTTAGAGAATACATATACGAAGTATGAGTGCGTTCTGTGACTGATAGTTTAGTGTGTTAGAATTGTTATTCCCTTCAGTAGTGACCTCAGGAGGTTATTCATTTATTCCCATGATATTGTGATTGGAGTGTTTTTCAAACTCAGCTTTTGAAATTTCTTCCGTATTTGTGGCCCATTCTTCTGAAATCCCCAATTCGAGGGCAGATTTTTTTTTTTTGTAGTAATCAAAATGGCTGCAAGTTAAGTTTGAAATCAGTTTTGGGGACAACATTGGAATAAGACTAAATAGTAAGACTTCATTTCTTTCTTTCTTTTTTTTTTTTTTTTTGGTTGAGACGAAGTCTTACTTTGTTGCCCAGGCTTGAGTGCAGTGATGCGATCTCGGCTTGTTGCTGCAACCTCTGCCTCCCAGGCTGAGATAATTCTTCCACCTCAGCCTCCAGAGTAGCTGGGATTACAAGCCTGCGCCACCATGCGTGGCTACATTTTGTATTTTTAGTAGAGAATGGGTTTCTCCATGTTGTCCAGGCTGGTCTCCAACTCCTGAGCTCAAGTGATCCGCCAGCTTCGTCCTCCCAAAGTGCTGGGCCAGGCGTAGCCACCACACCCGGCTCGACTGCTTTTCTTACATTGGATTCTAAAGATTATATTAGATGAATATTAAACATAATTTAGCATTACCATGATATTGTTAGATATTGTATGTAATCTCCTATGATGTATGTAGTATGTAATCTCTTATGATGACTATTTTGAAAAAAGACTACTGTCTCTTTGGTATATAAGTTTATTAAAAACTATTACTTTAGAAGAAGGAAAGGATAAGGAGAAAACCTTCAGTGCTTATTTCTGTCTACTTACATAATTGTATTATTAACTTACATAGTCAATAGTTTACTCCTCTGTTTTCTGAATAAAATGCATTTTTTAAACTTGTCTCTTCAGCGATCACCAGAATATACCAATTGTCGGTATCTATGCAAACTTTGCTTAATTCACATTGAAAATATCCAGGGAGCTCATAAACATATAAAGGAGAAACGACATAAGAAAAATATTTTGGTAAGTTCTTTTTAAAAAAGACTTTTATTTATTTTTCAAGTTGTAAAACCATATCAAATATTTTTTATTTGTGAAACTAAAAATGAAATATTTGTCCAATCTTATATTAGTAACTGAAGTGATAGCTTTGGAAGCTATTATTGCCTTCCTTATCTGAGGTAATCAGGAAGGAAGGAACCTTGTTGAGACCAGTTTGCTCATCCTGTAGAATGTTGATTCCTAAGTTTAGAGCCGTTAGGTACAATCAGTCCGTCCAACTGATGTTTATTGAGTTCTTGTGTGCTAGTTCTAGGCAGTGTTGAATAAGATAGTTGTGGTTCCTGCCCTCAGATTTTCTAAGAATTGATGAGGGTATGCGTTGAATAAAGATTTAAGTATAATGAGTTTTGTTAGTGGGAGAAGAGTGTGCTAAGGAGGTGTACGAGGATATTTTACTTCATCTAGAACAGGGGAGGCTTCTCTGAGAAAGTGATGTTTGAATTGAACTTTGAAGTAGTAGTTTAAATGGCAAAAAGGTGAGTGGCCTACAAGGGTAAGTGGGAGAGCACTTTACACAAAAAGCAGCATGAATTGAAAGCCTTCAGGCAGGAAAAGGCATGGCATGTGAGTAACTGAAAGTCTACTATGATTAGAACAAAGAGCTGGGGGAAAATGGTGTGATATGAAGCTGGGAAAGTACAGACCATTAAGAAATTTATAAGCTTTGGGAATTTGTAATTTTTCAGTTATTTCCATTAAAATATCCCGTAGACATGGATATGAATAGAGTTCTTTTAAAAATGTATTAGTAAATTAGCTATTTAATTTTTTCTTTTTAAAGCTACAACAATAATAATGCTATGTAACCTCTTACTTATCTCTAAGTCTTAGCTCATATATCTTCTTTAAGAAATTTTCTACCTGACCCTCTCAGCAAGTCTGGGTTGGATACTCCTTCTCCGTGCCCCCATAACAACTTTTACATATCTGATTAGAAAATCTAACATATTGTATTCTGGCAGTCTACCTTCTCTTCCCTTCTAGACTTCAATATGCAGTATTCTAGAAGGCATATTTAGTTATTTTTGTTTCTGAGTTGCTTAGGATAGTGTCTGACAACAGTAGGTGCTCAACATAGTTTTCTTGAAAAAATGAATGAACTGAAACAAATAGAACAGGGACAAGGGAGTAGTTTAGGTGATAGTAATTAGGAATTTTCCAAAAATATCGGAAGATGCCTATCATTAGTTCCAGGAAGTTCGGGCTTGCAAGCAAGAAAACTTTTCTTTGTTTTGTTTTGGAGACAGTGTCTTACTGTGTCTTCCAGGCTGGAGTGCAGTGGCACGATCTTGGCTCACTGTAACCTCTGCCTCCCAGGTTTAAGCGATTATCCTGCCTCAGCCTCCCAGGTAGCTGGGATTACAGGCACACCATGCCTGGCTGATTTTCATATTTTTGATAGAGATGGGGTTTTACCAGGGCAAGCAAGAAACTTAAAAAGAAAATCATACCTAGGCTGGGTGCAGTGGCTAAAGGTCTGTGATCCCAGCACTTTGGGAGGCTGAGGCAGGTTAATTGCTTAAGCCTAGGAGTTCGAGACCAGCCTGGGCAACGTGGCGAAACCCTGTTTCTACTAAAAATACATAAAAATTAGCTGGCCATGGTGGCATGTGCCTGTAATCCCAGCTTCTTGGGAGGCTGAGGTATGAGAATTGTTTGAACCCACGAGGTAGAGACTCCAGTGAGCGAAGATCACACCACTTCACTTTAGTCTGGGCGAGGGAGCGAGACTCTACTCAGGAAAAAAAAAAAAAAGAAAAGAAAAAGAAAACTATACCTGTATACTTTACAGATTGAGTATACCTTATCCTAAATGCTTGGGACCAAAGTATTTTGGATTTTTTCAGATTTTAGAATATTTGCATTATACTTTAACGAGCATTTCCTTTGAGCATCGTGTTGGTGTTCAAAAGTTTCAGATTTTGGAGCATTTCACATTTTGGATTTTCAGATTAGGGATGCTCAGTCCATATAGGGAAACTTTAGAACATTACAGAAACAAACAAAAAGAAGGCAAACTTGAATGCAGGCATATAGGACTTATACTTTTGGTGAAGTTAGAGTAACAGTGGATTTACTTTTCCCTTGAAATGACCAAAAAAAAAAAAAAAAAAAAAAAAAAAAAACCAGAATTATGAAGCAGTGGTTTTCAGGCAGCAAAGGACAGTCAATGAATGAAAAACAAATGGCCTGAGCCCAATGTTGGCTCCAGCTTGAGAGTTTCTAGATTACACTATAGGGAAGGGAACCCAGTAGACTCTCACAGTTGAAGAGAGGGACCTTAGAGTCCACTAAGTCCAGGATAGCTAGAATTCACAGGACAGTGTAACTAAAATGAGAAAACTGCACAAAAATCCAGGGAACTGTAGATGGTCCTCTTAAAGTATTCAGCACAATGCTGATTGGTGCATGCATGTGAAATAGCTTCCTGAACCCAGAGAAAGAACTGTCAGAGGAAATTAGAACAGTGCTTGGTGCTCACACAGGACTTTTTCCTGTCCAGACTGGAAAGCCTCATACTTCATGAGACATTCGGTAGAGTACTCAGAAAAATCTTGTTTCAGTAGTACAGATATTTAGTACTAAATTAAATGTGGTCTGGTCCTATATAAAATATTTTAAAGGCAAGATTCAAAATGATAAATGGTTTCCAAGTATTTAATGTCATTACAGAACAAAGCTTAGGGATATTACAGAAATACAAAAATACTCATCACTGAAAAAAATTCACATAATGTGACATTTAGTCAAAGATTATCAGGCATGCAAGGAGACAGGAAAATACAAATCATGATGAAGAGAAAAGTCAGCTGTAATAATTGACCTTGAACTGACCAGCCTTTGTTAGGATTAGCAGAGAAGGACAGTAAGACAGTTAATACAACTGTATTCTTGATGTTCCAGAGATGAAGTAGAGACATGGAAATATGAAAAAGATATGAACAGGACTTTTAGAAACGAAAACTACAACATCTAAGATTAAAACTACATTGGGTAGGAATAATAGTACATCAAACATTGCAAAAGAAAAGGTTAGTGAACTCTTGAAGATATAGCAATGGAAACCACCAGAGTGAAACACAGGAAAAATTAAACAAAAAGGAAAAAGAAAAAAGTCATGAGCTCTGGGATAATTGATACATGTACCTGTTCTATACAAATTCTTCCAGAACATTGAAGAGGAGGAATACTTCCCAGTTCAGTCTGTGAGTATGAGGTCCACATTACTCTGATATTCAAACCACAGAAATACATTACAATAAAGGAAAACATTATTCTTAACTTCTTGACTCCGATGGGAGAAAAAAAAGAAAATTTCAGACCAAAACTCCTCATGAACGTAGATGCAAAAATTCTAAATATAATTTTAGCCAGTTGAATCCAACAGCATATTAAAGGAATGAATATGTCATGATCAAGTGGGGCTTTATTCCAGGAGTGCAATGTTAGTTTTACATTAAAAAAGTCGCTCATTGGTCAGGCACAGTGGCTCATGCCTGTAATCCCAGTCATTTGGGAGGCTAAGGAGGGCAGATCACCTGAGGTTAGGAGTTCGAGACCAGCCTGGCCAACATGGTGAAACCCCATCTCTACTAAAAATACAAAAATTAGCCGGGCATGGTGGCTCATGCCTGAAATCCCAGCTACTTGGGAGGCTGAACCCAGGAGGTTGAGGTTGCAGTAAGCTCAGATCGTGCCACTGCACCCCAGCCTGGGCAACAGAGCAAGACTTCATCTCAAAAAACAACAAAAACAACAACAACAAAACCCGCTCATTGTAATTTACCTTGTTAGCAAACAGAGAAAACTATGTGATTATCTTAGTAGATGCTGAAAAAGCGTTTTCAAAAATGTTTTGATAAAAATTCTAAGCGTGGCCGGGTGCGGTGGAGCATTCCTGTAACCCCAGCTCTTTGGGAGGCTAAGGCAGGCAGATCACCTGAGGTTGGGAGTTCGAGACCAACCTGGCCAATGCGGTGAAATCCCCCTCTACTAAAAATACAAAAATTAGCTGGGCGTGGTGACACACACCTGTAATTCCAGCTACTCGAGAGGCTGAGGCAGGAGAATCGCTTGAATCCTGGAGTTCAAGGTTGCAGTGAGCTGAGATGGCGCCACTGCACTCCAGCCTGGGTGGCAAAGTGATACTCTGTCTCAAAAAAAAAAAAAACAAAAAAGGTCTGAGCAAACTAGGAGTAGAAGACAACTTCTATAACATGATAAAGACATCTACAAAGCTGGGTGTGTTAGTCCCAGCTCCTTTGGTTGTTTGAACCTAGGAGTTTGAGACCAGCCTGGGCAATATAATGAGACCCTGTTAAAAAAAAAAATTCTATAAAAAACTAATAGTTATCATCATACTTAAGTATTAAAGACTGAATGCTGTTCCCCCAAGATTAGGAAAAAAGACAGGTATGAAAGTAGTGTAGCTGCCTTGGAAAAGAGTATGGTGGTTCTTCAACAAATTAAAAATAGAACTACAGTATGATCCAGTAATTTCACTTCTGGGCATATACTTAAAAGAATTGAAAACAGGGTTTCAAAGAGATATTTATACACCCAGGTTCATGGCAACATTACTCACAATAGCTAGTATGTGGAAGCAATTCAGATATCCAATGATGGATGAATAGATAAGCAAAATGTGCGGTATTCATACAATGGAATATTAGCCTTAAAAAGGATGGAAATTCTGCAATATGCTACAACATGGATGAACCTTGAGAAATGCTAAGTGAAATAAGCCAGTTAGAAAACGAAAAATAGTGTATGATTCCATTTATATGAGTTTTTTAGAGTAGTCAGAATCAGAGACAGAATAGTGCTTGCCATAGGCTTGGAGGAGGGGGAAATGGGGAGTTACTGCTTGACAGAGAATTTTGGTTTTGCATTTGTGTTCTGTGTTAGAGTATTTGGATTTTATTTTGAGCATTATGGAGTTTAATAACATGTTGTTTTCGAGATAGAGTCTTGCTCTATCGCCCAGACTGAAGTGCAGTGGTGGGATCTCAGCTCACTGCAAACTCCGCCTCCTGGGTTCAAGCAATTCTTCTGCCTCAGCTTCCCGAGTAGCTGGGATCATGAGTGCGCACCACCACACCTGGCTAATTTTTGTATTTTTAGTAGAGACAGGGTTTCACCATGTTGGCCAGGCTAGTCTCGAACTCCTGACCTCATGATCCGCCCACCTCGGCCTCCTAGAGGGCTGGGATTACAGGCTTGAAACACTGTGCCTGGCCATAACATGTATTTTTGCAAGGTCATTCACCCTGGCCTCTGTGAAAGAAGCCTGAGAAGGGTCTGTCTGGGGAGACCAGTTAGCCTTTCATAATAATCTAGTAAGCTATGATGAACACTGACCTGAAGTAGTAGTTAGTGAGAATGGAGTTGAGTTTGAAGAGAGATTCAGGATGTAGAATTGTGGGAATAGAGGCCCACGATGTCTTGAATGATCATAAGGTATCTGATTTGAGATGTTATCAAAGATAGTGGTGCCATTTACTTAGCAGAAATAAAAGTTTCCTAACATTCTGAGTTTGAGACACTTACGGAACATTTCAAGTAGAGATGTCCCACAGTCATTTGAATATAAGGATCTGGAACTTATGTTAGCAGTTGGAGATTCAGGTTTGGTAAACTTCAGCAGTTGAAATCATAGATGTGGATGAGGTCACCAAATGAATAAGGACAGAATGTCAAGGAATACAAACATTTAATGGACTAGTAGAGGAAGAGCAGTGAATAGATTGGTGAATGAGTAGAATAATAGGAAAAATAGAGAAAGGTGTTAGAGAAACTAAAAGAAAGGAAAGTTTCAAGATGGTAGTCGAAAATGTGATAATATGGATAAAAATAATCTAAAAGCTTAAAGATGTCTGATTTGGTGCCTGTAGTCTAAGCTACTCAGGATACTGAGGTGGGAGGATCGCTTGAGCCCAGGAGTTGGGGTACATACTGGGCAATGTAGCAAAATCCTGTCAATTAAAAAATAAAAAAAATTTAAAATGTCAGATTTGGCAACTAAGGAGGTTTTGATAATCCTGGGAAGAACAGTTTCTGTTTTAGAACTAAAAAAGACGTAGTTTTGAGTGAGGAGGTATAAGGAAATAGAATAGACTCAACTTTCAGAAAACTTAATTGTACAGAAAAGAAAGGAAGACTGGTAGTAGCTAGAGGGGCACACAATTTTCTTTTTCTTTTAATTTGGCAGAGTAAAATTCTCATCACAGTTTTAATTTTTTAATTTAAATAATCATTTAATCTTTCTCTCTCTTGAGTGTAAGCTCCATGAGGGCAGGGATTATATGCATTATTTTTTTCCCATCTTAGTACAGTACCTGGCATATAGTTGTTCCATTAATATTTGTTGATTAATGATTTAAATGGAGTGGAAAGACCATACGCTTTGGAGTTAGAACTAGATTTAATTCTCAGTTCCACCTTGTAGTTGTAGGATGATATTTAACATCTATAAGTCTCAGTATTCTTATTTATAAAATGGTTTTGGTAGTATCTATTTGGGGAGTGATATTGTAAGAATTAAGTGACATAACATGTGTAAAGCACTTGGCACGGTGCCAGGCCCGTAGTAGGTAATCAATAAATGGTAGTTGTTGCTGTTAGTGTAGAGGTAAAGAGTGCTTACTTAATGTGCTGGGTGGCTTGGTGGCTCACACCTGTAATCCTGGTACTTTGGGAGGCCAAGGTAGGTGGATCTCCTGAGCTCAGGAGTCCGAGACCAGCCTGAGCAACATAGCGAAACCCCATCTCTACCAAAGATACAAAAAATTAGCTGGGCGTGGTGGCATGTGCCTGTGGTCCCAGCTACTTGAGAGGCTGAGGTAGAGGAGCTCTTGTATCTGGGAGGTGGAGTTTGCAGTGAGCAGAGATTTACTCAATTGCACGCCAACCTGGGTGACAGAGTGAGACCTTGTCTCAAAAAACAAAAAAAAAACTTAATGAAAACACAAACTAGTAGATTGTGTAATGTTTAAAATAAGGAGAAGGAGATTATTACTGAATAGGTAAAGAAGGATGGAATTCAGAGCATAGGTGATAGTATTAATCATGATTTCAATGGAGCATTTCATTATGTTGGAAAAGAAAGGTATTAAGAAGGGTTTGCTGAATATTTGACTTTTAAGCTATACCTTGAAGGATGATTAGTTTTACCAGGTGGATACACATAGGGGACAAAATGACTAAAGGCATGGAAGCCCAATAGCACATAGAGTATTTGGAGACTGGTGACTATTTAAATGTGGATGTCTATTGGAGAGGTTGGAGGAAGACCTAGAAATGCAAATTGAGACCAAAATGCTTTATATTCCATGTTAAGAAGATGTTGCGTTGTCTTATTGGCACATTGAACTTTTTTTTTTTTTGAAATTTTTTATTGTGGTAAAATATATATAAGATAAAATTTACCATTTTAACCATTTTTAAGTAGACAGTTTAGTGACATTAAGTACATTTATATTGTTTTGCAATCATCTCCACTGTCTACCTTCATTCAGAACTTTTTCATCATTCTATACTGAAACTCTGTATCCATTAAACAATAATTCCCCATTCCCCTCTCCCTGCAGCCCCTGGTAACCACCATTCTATTTTCTGTTTCTATGTGCTTGTCTATTGTAGGTACCCCATATAAATGGAATCATATGTTATTTATCCTTTAGTGTTTATTTCACTTAGCATGTCTTCAAGTCAACTGTGTTGCAGCATCTATCAGAATTTCTTTCGTTTTTGAGGTTGAATAATATTCCATCATATCTGTATGCCATGTTTTGTGAATCATTTCATCCATGGATGGACATTTGGGTTATTTCCACCATTTGGCTGTTGTGAATAATGTTGCTGTGAACATCGATGTACAAATACCTATTCAAGTCCCTTTTTTCATTTATTTTTTGTATATACCCAGAATTGGAATTGCTGGATCAAATGGTAAATCCATGTTTAATTTTTTGGGATTGCCATGCTGTTTTCCACGGTGGCTACATCATTGTACATCTTTATCAGCAATGCACAAGGGTTCCAATTTCTCCACATTCACACCAACTCTTGTTTTCTGCCCCCCCCCATAACAATCCTGATGGATATGAAGTGGTATTTCATTGTGCTTTTGATTTACGTTTCTCTAATGATTAGTGATATTTAGCATCTTTTCATGTGCTTATTTGGCATTTGTATATCTTTGGAGAAATGTCTATTCAAATCCTTTGTTCACTTTTGAATTGGGTTGTTTGTTTTCTTATTGTTGAGTTTAAGGGATTATTTATATGTTCTGGATATTAATCCCTTATCAAATACACGATTGCAAATATGTTTTTCCATTTTGTAGGTTGTCTTTTTACTCTGTCAGTAGTATCTTTTGATGAACAGAAGTTCTAAATTTCATCCAGTCTAATTTATCTGTTTTTACTTTGTTGCCTATGTCTTTTGTGTCATGTTCAAGAAATCATTGCCAAATCTAATGTCATGAAACTTTTCCCTTCTGTTTTTTTCTAGGAGTTTTATGATTTTACGTTTCTTAGTTACGGCTTTATAGCTGTAAGTTTAGGTTTTAGTTTCTTTCTTTTCTTTTTCTGTTTTTGAAATGAGGTCTCTCTTTGTTTCCCAGGCTGGAGTACAGTCATGGCTCACTGTAGCTTCTACTTCCTGCGCTCAGGTGATCCTCCTGCCTCAGCCTTCCAAGTAGCTGGGACCACAAGCGTGTGCCACCATGCCTAGCTAATTTTTTATTTATTTATTTTTTTTGAGACAGAGTTTCACTCTTGTTGCCCAGGCTGGAGTGCAATGGCACAATCTTGGCTCGCTGCAACCTCCGCCTCCTGAGTTCAAGCAGTTCTCCTGCCTCTGTCTCCCAGGTAGCTGGGATTACAGGCATCTGTCACCATGCCCAGCTAATTTTTTGTGTTTAGTAGAGACGGTGTTTCACCTTGTTGGTTGGGCTGGTCTTGAATTCCTGACCTCAGGTGATCCACCCACCTCAGCCTCCCAAAGTGCTGGGATTACAGGCATGAGCCACCGTGCCCGGCCTAATTTTTTATTTTTTGTAGAGGTGAAGTCTCAAGTGTGTCACCCAGGCTAATCTCAAATTCCTTGGCTTCAGCAATCCTCCTGCCTTGGCCTCCCAGAGTATTACAACTGTGAACCACTATACCTGGCCTAGTTTTAGTTTCTGACATTTAGGTCTTTGATGCATTTTGAGTTAATTTTTGTATATGATCTAAGGTCAGAATCCAGTTTCATTCTTCTACATGTGGATATTCAGTTTTCCCAGCAACACTTGTTGAAAAAACTGTTGTTTCCCCATTGAGTGCACTTGGCACCCTTGTCAAAAATCATTAGACCATACATGCCAGGGTTTATTTCTGGGCTCTCTGTTCTTTTTTTGTTGTCGTTGTTTTGTTTTGTTTTTGTTTTTTGAGACAGAGTCTAGCTTTGTTGCCCAGGCTGGAATGTAATGGCACGATCTCGGCTCACTGCAACCTCCACCTCCCTGGTTTAAGCAATTCTCCTGCCTCAGCCTCCCGAGTAACTGGGATTGCATACAGGCATGCACCACCACACCCGGCTGCCATATATATATATATAAAATTTTTTTTTTTTTTTTTAGTAGAGACGGGGTTTCATCATGTTGGCCAGGCTGGTCTTGAACTCCTGACCTCAAGTGATCCGCCCACCTCTGCCTCCCAAAGTGCTTATAGGCATGAGCCACTATGCCTGGCCTGGGCTCTCTGTTTGATTCCATTGGTCTATATGTCTGTCTTTATTTTTATTTTATTTTTTTTGAGACTGGGTCTTGTTTGTCGCTCAAGCTGGAGTGCAGTGGGTGCAATCTCAGCTCACTACAACCTCCACCTCTGGGGCTTAAGCTATCCTCACTTCAGCGTCCTGAGTAGGTGGGACTGCAGGCAGGCACCACCATGCCAGGCTAATTTTTGTATTTTTTATAGAAACAGGATTTCACCATGTTGCCTAGGCTGGTCTCTAAATCTTGGGCTCAAGCGATCCTCCCACCTCAGCCTCCCAGAGTGCTAGGATTACTGGCGTGAGCTACCATGCCCAGCCATGTCTGTCTTTATGCTGGTACACATACTGTTTTGTTTTGTTTTATATTTTGAGACAGTCTTGCTCTGTTGCCCAGAATGGAGTGCAGTGGCACGATCTCGGCTCACTGTAACGTCTACCTCCCGGGTTCAAGCAGTTCTGTCTCAGCCTCCCGAGTAGCTGGAATTACCATTGTGTGCCACCATGCCTGGCTAATTTTTGTATTTTTAGTAGAGACGGAGTTTCTCCATATTGACTGGTCTGGTCTCGAACTGACCTCAAGCAATCCGCCTGCCTTGGCTTCCCAAAGTGCTGGAATTACAGGTGGTGTGGGCCAGCTCGTCTGACCATGTTGTTTTGATTACTATAGCTTTGTAGTACGTTTTGCAGTCAGTAAGTGTGAATCCTCCAGCTTTGTTCTTTGTCAGGATCGTTTTGGCTATTTGGGGTCCTTTGAGAGTTCATGTAAGTTTAGGATTGATCTTTATATTTCTGTGAAAAATGTCATATATATATAAATATATATATATGTGTGTGTGTGTATATATATATATATTTTTTTTTTTTTTTTTTGAGACGGAGTCTTGCTCTGTCAACCCAGGCTAGAACGCAGTGGTGTGATCTCTACTCACTGCAGCCTCCACCTCCCAGGTTGAAATGATTCTCCTGCCTCAGTCTCCCAAGTGGCTGGGATTGCAAGTGCCTGGTACTATGCCCACCTAATTTTTATATTTCTATTAGAGATGTGGTTACACCATGTTGGCCAGGCTTGTCCCCATCTCCTGACCTTAAGTGATACGCCTGCCTTGGCCTCCCAAAGTGCTGGGATTACACATGTGAGCCACTGCGTCTGGCCTTTTATCATTTTTTCATTAAGTCTGTTGCTATTAGTCCTTTGGATGGATCCTAAGAAAATAGTACTGAAACTTAGATGCTTCTCTAAGACTTAGATTGTAATTAAGAATTGCAGAAATGGTCACAGAGACTTACAAAAATGAGTTTGACTTACCCCTCATGTTTGATAATGCTGTACCTGAGGTAAGCTTTACTTAGGTTACGTCTGAATATGGTAACAATTAGTGAAAATAGGAATGGACCAAAGTCTTTTAGTATATTTGGTTGGGTGGGGAAAACAACTAGCTTTAGCTATTATATCTGATGGGAGCGTCATGTTTCAAAAGATAAGAGATGGTTTCTTGACTGAAAAATGTTAATAGAAAATGCCTGTGTTATAATACTAAATAAAAGAGAACGATTGTGACTCAGTTGTGTTAAAGAATGAAAGAGATAGTAGGATATGAAATTGTGGGTTATTTTCTTCTTTGTATTTTCCTGTGTTTTATGTAGCTTTTGTAATAACATTTTTTAATCAGAAAATACATTAATTTATAAAAGTCGTTGCATATATATAGCAAAGTGTCTTTTTAGCTCCTCGATTTAAATTGGCTTTCAAACTTTTATCAGAACAGAGGTTTTTTGAACATTTTACATAGTGTTGGATGAAATCACAAAGAGAAATCACTGGTGAATAGTAGGCAGGAAGTTTTCCTGTGACCATTTAACTTGATACTGTATATGCTGATTAGATAGGATTCAGGACTTTTCTGCTACATCTAAGACAATCTGCCTTGGTGCAACAAAATCATCAAGTAAGTATTGTACTTAAGGTACTTTGGCTTTAATGTAGCATTTCAGAATTTATGCAGACAGTACAGTGGAATAAATTTTTAAAAACTTAGTAGCATCCCTTCCCCACCCAGTACCTCTTATTCTTAAAACCCTGCTTCCCAAAGGCAGTGGTCTCTCTTTTGTTCACTTCCATATTGTAGGTATCTGGTAGATGGAAGGTGAATATTTGTTGAGTTAGTTTATTTCTGTCTTTCCCTGCTAAATATAAGAACATTAAAATAGAAACTTTTTTTTTGTTTTTATTGTTGTGAATCATTACATTAATAGGAAAAACAAGAAGAAAGTGAGCTTCGTTCTCTGCCACCTCCTTCCCCTGCCCACTTGGCTGCTTTAAGTGTTGCAGTCATTGAATTAGCAAAAGAACATGGAATAACAGATGATGACCTCAGAGTCCGCCAGGAAATTGTGGAGGAAATGTCAAAGGTTATAACGACATTTTTACCAGGTAGAAATACATTTCGTGTTTGATTTTGAAAATCACAAAACTCTTCCCCTTGCTCCTCTTGAATTAGGGTACGTTTCTTAATGTTTTTCTTCTCTTTTCTTCTTAAAAGTAGATAAATTTTATTGTTTTATGAATTAATTTTTGAGGGAAATATTTCACACAAGGAAATTGAGAATTATGACACAGCACACTTTTGTGCTAAGAAAAAAAGATTTTAAAAATGCCAGATGTAGAATTGTTTCTTAGTGGTCAAATATTTTAGTTTTTCAGTATCACTGATTTCTGAGTGGACTGTTTTGTTATACTATTTTTAGTATAAACATTTCATCCAGTCATTGAACTAAATTTCTGTTGCCTGATGGTGGGGAAAAATCAATTTACTTTTAATAGAGCCTTTAGAAAACGCTTATTGTTTGGTACAAGGGAGTGTCAGATTTATTTTAGATATTTATATATGGACTATTTGCTTAGCCCATATCTTTTTTGCATCAGTATAGGGTTAAAGTAAATGTATCTGACATAAGACTTCTTCCCACCAAAGGGATTTTGGAAAGTTGATAAATTATACTTTCATATAGATCCATTTTGAGATTTATAAGAAAGAATATAAAATTGAAATTTAAAAATGGAATTTTTAAAGTATTTATATCATAATATGGCTTTCTACCTAAAATACATTGAATCCTTATTTAAGTTACATGTAAAAATTATTTCCTATGATAAAAGGAATGAAATTTTTATGGGTTTAGTGACTTGAATGACATTCAGACATTTTATGAACTTGAAAAGCAGACTTTCATATATATGTAACTGAGGATGAAGTTAAACTTTCTAAGAAACTAAATCTGCCTGATCTGTCCCAATCATATTATTTTCAAATTGGCCTCTGGTGCGATCCTTTTAACATTTGCCTTATTATGATTTTTGATTTTTGGAATAACAGGTTTCATAGTCTAGGAAAGCTGTAAGTAGTGTATTATTGCTTTTTTCTATTTTTATTTTTTTTCTATAAACTCTTGAGAACCACAGTGTTTTGGATTTTAGGTTTACAGAATTAATTGACTTGACTTCACTTCATATTTTATAAAAGCATTGGCATTGAATGTTTATGATTCTTTCCCCGAAGTGCTCTTACATAAATATTTAAGAATAAGTAAATGTAGTTTGTGATAGTAGCCATAGCTAAGTTGATACATTGGTTACTGTTGTATATTGAATGCTGAACATATTCTCGGTCATTTCTAAATGAACTATTACTACAATTTTGTTTAAACACTAAGCTTCTATGAGTAGTTTCTCTCTCCCTTCTCTGTTCCTGTACTCCATAAGAACCATTTTTGTTATTTTATAGATCAGTTAGAAAGGGTGTCCTTCTTGTATAATTGTCTTACCAGAAATGGAAGACGTAGAACTGAAGTGTGTGAAATTTTCCTGTTGCTGTTTTTTTACATCTGTCATATTTGCATGCTATTTCATGCGTTGATGTTTTTCCTTTATTCCAGAATGTTCACTTAGGTTGTATGGCTCATCTCTGACTAAATTTGCTCTGAAAAGTAGTGATGTTAATATAGATATAAAATTTCCTCCCAAGGTAAGTAATTAGAAAAGAGTCTTTCCTGTGTGGTTCTTAACTAGTACTTAGTAGTTTTTATGGATTATCTTTGTAGAGAAAGGATAGGGGAATATCAAACTCTGATTTGTGTAGTGTTACCATCATGACTAAACAGTCCTTTTGGAAATTACTATTACATTTCAGACAAAGGTGGCATAAAAGAAATAAGGGACAGGGGCAAAAGGAAGCAGAAGAGGAAAGCTGGAAAAAGGAAAAATGTTTATATTTGAACATGTTGAATAGTTAATACTTCTAGTAAGCAGTATAGAAGGTGGGAAGAGTTTTGAAATCAGATACCTAGATTCAGATCTTGGCTGTGATAAGCAAGTTGCTTGAACTTTTTGAGCTTCAGTTTTCTCATTTCCAAACAGGAATAATAATTTTTATATTAAATGAGATAATATTAATATATGTCAGGTGTTTTAGTATAGTATCTGGTACATATGGGTACCTTTAATAAATAACACCTAGAATCATTAAAACAATATTGATATTGTTCTAATATTGTTATCAGTATTAGAACAATATTGTTTAGCACTGCTGACATAATTGACATATCAATCTTTTAAAATAAGTCAATATTTTATGTTTTAAATTGAATAATATGTTTATGTTCAGGGAAGTTTGATTTGGGTGAACATTTGGTGTTTTTAGGCTGATACATTTACTTTATAATTCATGTATGGTTATTAAATATTTTTGTTGTTTGTTTTTTGAGACAGAGTCTCACTCTTTTGCCCAGGCTGGAGTGCAGTGGTACAATCTCGGCTTACTGCACCCTCCACCTCCTGGGTTTAAGCGATTCTCCTATCTCAGTCTCCTGAGTAGCTGGGATTACAGGCGCGTGCCACTATGCCTGGCCAATTTTTGTATTTTTAGTAGAAATGGGATTTCATCACGTTGGTCAGACCGGTCTTGAACTCCCAACCTCAGGTGATCCACCCGCCTCGGCCTCCCAAAGTGCTGGGATTATAGGTGTGAGCCACCGCACCTGGCCTAAATACTCTTAAATAGCAAAAAACACTTTAAATATTTGACAAGCTTGTTACATAAAATAGTATTTTTATTCTAAGCCTTTTGACTAAGCTGCCAGTTATCTATATCCCTTAAAGTTTTTATCTCAACAATTTTCTTTTTCACAGTCATCTGGTCAACTCCTTTCTTTTTTGTTTTGACAAAAAAGAACCTTTTCTTGCTTTAAGAAACGATTAATTGTAAGAGTGTTTCTGGAATAAAAGTGCTGCGTCATTTATTGTATTCTACTTCTTTGAACAAGATTTGTTGACGTAAAAGTAAAACATGGCTGGGCAAGGTGGCTCATGCCTATAATTCCTGTGCTTTGGGAGGCAAAAGTAGGAGGAATCCTTGTTGCCAGGAGTTCAAGACCAGCCTAGGCAATATAGCAAGACCCTGTCTCTTAAAAAAAAAAATACTAGCTGGATGTGGTGGCATATACTTGTAGTCCTAGCTACTCGGGATGCTGAGGCAGGAGGAGTCCTTGAGCCCAGAAGTTCAGGCTGTAGTGAGCTATAGTCATGCTGTAGCCTGGGCAATACAGGGAAACCTCATCTCAAAAAACAAAACAAAACAAAAAACCACTGTTTTGTTTTCATTATTTAAAACACAGAGCATGATTATATTTAAATGTTTTTCTTTAATGAAATTGAGTTCTCTTTAATGTTCTTCTGTCTGAACTTTGAAATTAGTATATTGATTTATTTTGAAACTTTTTTAGATAAATCATCCAGATCTTCTGATAAAAGTACTTGGGATTTTAAAGAAAAATGGTGAGTTTCTTTTCCTCTTTTTTTTTTTTAATTTGTCTTTCTAAAGTTACATGTGTTATTTATATATGGCTAACCAAGTTAAAACTAAACTGCTGGCATAGTTGAGTCATTGTATTACAAATGGAGATACACACACACACACACACTTGTTTAAGTATACTAGAAAATATAATTTAACTGTAACTTAGGTAAAAAAAAAATGCCATATTAAAATTGATACGTAGGGTGGGCACAGTGGCTCACACCTGTAATGCCAGCACTTTGGGAGGCCGAGGTGGATGGATCACCTGAGGTCAGGATTTCGAGACCAGCCTGACCAACATGGTGAACCCCATCTCTACTAAAAACACAAAATTAGCCAGTCATGGTGGCATGTACCTGTAGTCCCAGCTCCTCGGGAGACTGAGGCAGGAGAATTGCTTGAACCTGGGATGCAGAGGTTGCAGTGAGCTGAGATTGTGCCACTACACTCCAGCCTGGGTGAAAAAAGTGAAACTCCGTCTGGAGAAAAACAAACAAAAAAAACCTTCATATGTAAAAAATACTGCCTTTTGGGTAATTAAAAAATATTTGCTTTGAATATTATGGGCATTTCTTATGTAAAAGAAGACAGAAAACCTATAATCATTATGAGATCATTACTGAAAGAAGATTAGGGAGAGAGTTGGAATAAAAATGTATGCATGCATTGAGTAAATATGTTTTTTGCCACCTAAAGTATCTGTATTAATTTAGTCATTTATATTGCATCAATTGAATCATACCTAGTTGAGTTTTTCGTGTGTGCTTTGTCTGTCTGGATTGCCTTTGTAAACACATCATTCGTATAGGTAAAAAATTTTTAAAAATGACAAGATTCTCAAACCAGGCTCCAGGTCATGTATTACAATCTACAAGATTTTCTTGGTTTTTACTTACTGTTTTTCTTGTTATAAAGTAAATGCTTAAGATTAAGCTTGGAATCTGGAGCTAGACTTTCTGGGCTCAGATTTTAGTTCTGCCTCTTATTGTTTGTGTGTCCTTTGACAAATTATTTGTGTTAATACTTTAGCTTTCCCGTCTGTAAAATGGCAATATTATATTGTATCTTTTTGATGAGAAAGTTGTAAGAATGAGATAGGCTAAACTATAGTTTAGAAAAGCATGGGATATACAATAACTTCTTATTACATTTTTGCTGTTGTGATTGTTATTATTATCCTAAATTATATGAATCAAAAGTATCTGGCAAAAGTACTTGCAATTTGGGTTAGAAGAGAGAGCTTTTTTAAAAGCCATACTCTCTCATTGACTTTAATGTGAATTCTAAATTTTCTGTCTACACAATCAGCTCTTATTTATCAGTTTCCTGTTGGCCATTGTCTTAGGAAAGTAGTTTTCTAGGGATGAGTTTGGTACAGTTTATCCTATAAAGGTATTTTAATACAGTTTTGTTTCTTAAATACTTGTTTCTAATTGCTCAAAAACTTTAAAGTTTACTACAGATAAGAGGTAGACATAGCATTTACCTCTTAGGTATATCATCCTAGCACAGATATTTAGTATATGCCTTTTCCATCCAAAATATGTAAGTAGATCATCTTAAGTCATACAATGTAGGCTTATAAAACTCAGTCTGATTGTAAAATTGATTATTTCTTCCTTTATGTTCTTATTGTATCTTCTACAGGTTACCTACAGGATTTATTTGTTTATATATTTGTGTTCCAAACCCCTTACTGACCTTTTTTTTGCCTTACTCATTGTCATATTCATACCGCATAATGAAATTTCTGACATATAGGTCTTCAGCACATGTTTTTTGACTAATTGTTACAACAAGTACTATTGAGAAATTTTCTTTGAATTACAAGCGGTGGTAATCTTTCTGGGTTTTTTTGTTGTTGTTATTTTTGTTTTGTTTATTTTGAGACAGAGTCTCACTCTGTTGCCCAGGCTGGAATGCAGAGGCGCGATCTCAGCTCACTGCAACCTCTGCCTCCCAGGTTCAAGCAATTCTGTGCCTCAGCACCCCAAGTAGCTGGGATTACAGGCACGTGCCACCACACCCAGCTAATTTTTGTATTTTTAGTAGAGACCAGGTTTCACTCACTTGGCCAGGCTGGTCTTGAACTCCTGACCTCGTGATCTACCCATCTCGGCCTCCCAAAGTGCTGGGATTACAGGTGTGAGCCACCATGCCTGGCCAATCTATGTTTTTATTTAGATTAGACATTTATGGCATGAGGCTTACCCTTGGAGGTACAGAGAAAGATTGCAGGGTAGAAATGTGCTTCATCCAGTTAGTCCTTCCTTAGCAACTTTGATTAGGCAAACTCTTTATATGCTAATGGGAAATGTGGGCAGCAGAGTTAGGTTGCAATTATATTGGTAATTTAAAAGAACTAAACTGTCAAAGCATGATAGGTCCTCCTTTCTTGGCTCTTGTGGAACTAGCTCTCAGGAGTAAGGGATGTCCTCTCTTTGCTATATCTATTAAGGTTTAACAACTTTGACTAGATTATCTACTTACTTGGAAATATTAAAACTTTTAGGGATGTTAAGACCTTTCTTAAGGTGATTATAATTTTCGGACAGTATTTGGGACTGTACCTGTGGTTTGTGATATACAATGAATGACATCAAGAGAGGTAAGAGATTCTGTTGGGTTGGTGCTCATAATGAGAAGAGTGGATTATCCCACAGAAGCAATGAGGATGATTTCCAGAAGGAAACTGTTACTTAATATTTACCGTAGAGTACATATTTTAGAGATGTTGACATTACCTTACTTTTTTTTCCTTATTAGTATTATATGTAGATGTGGAATCTGATTTTCACGCTAAAGTTCCTGTTGTGGTGTGCAGAGATCGAAAAAGGTTGGTAACAACAAAGAGAAAATATTTAAAAAAAGAAACCCCAACAACCAAATTTGTAGTGAATGATGTCTAAGAGAGAAAGTTTTTGCTTTAGATTTCTCCTTGGATAAATATGACTAAGCTAGTTTCTATTCATTAAAAATAGCAAGCTTACCAAATGCATGTGAACAAGAAATATGTAGAACACCAGACAGTTGAAAATAAAATACTCTAGGCAAAACTTTAATTTTTTTTTTTCAAGTCATTCACTCACCCAAGAGTATTGCATTTACTTGTATGTAGGTACTACTTTGCTCTAGGGGTACAGACATAAATAAGAGCCTCTCTAGAGTCACTTGAGCCAAGGAATTCAAGACTAGCCTGGGCAGCATAGTGAGACCTTGTCTCCACAAAAAATAAAAAAATCAGCTGGGCGTGGTGGGTGTGTGTGCCCAGCTACTCTGGAGGCTGAGGTGGGAGGATGGCCTGAGCCTGGGAGGTTGAGGCTGCAGTGAGCCATGATTGTGCCACTGCACTCCAGCCTGGGTGACAGAGCGAGACCCTGTCTCAAAAAAAAGGAAAAAAAAAGCCTGTCTTCTCAAGGATCTCACAATCTATTAGAATTTAAGTTTTTAGTTCACTTAAATTGAATGAGTTGGTTTAAATTGAATAAACTCAAGATCAGTTCTAAATTGAAGACTGATCTTGCCTTTCTAGTTAGACGTCTATAAGTCTGAGAGAGCAAAGTGCCTTTGAAAGCAAAAACTAAATCCTGTTTGAAAGTAGTATGGGAGACATGGAAACAATACAGAAATGATATTCTTTTATTGATTATTGTATTATATTTTAAGATCAAAGTATTTTCTTATTCAAAGCTAGATGAATCTGTGGTGATCTAGTTCAGATTTTTTACTTTCTAAACTAGAAAAATGAGACTTGGAGTGGTTATCAGTGGTTTATCAGTTTGTCCAGATTCACATCATTTAGGGGAAAACTATAATTGGAAAATGGAGGCAAAGTGACTTTTAGCGTTTTTTCTGCCACATTGTGTTAAATTGCCTGTGTGTTACACCTGAGATTTATTCTCCCTGCTTTCAAAATGTCTTCATTACACTTCTGTCACCCCATTTAAGGTAGCTGCTATTTTCACTTATACAGAAGCATAACTTGTGGGTTAATCTGCA
This sequence comes from Macaca nemestrina, assembly GCF_043159975.1. Lineage (NCBI taxonomy): Eukaryota > Metazoa > Chordata > Mammalia > Primates > Cercopithecidae > Macaca > Macaca nemestrina. Next base: position 181,164,603 of record NC_092125.1, read on the forward strand.
AATCCTGTCTAATCTTTACTCTGAAAATAACATGTTAGTACAGTTGTGAAAGCTTGGATAGGAAAAATTAGAGTCAAGAAGTATAGCCATTCAGTTAAGTATTCATTTTTTGCTATTATCATGTACAAAGCAAGAGGAATGAACTAGGAAATAACCTTGCACTATTTGACAATGAAGAGATCAGTGCCCTGTCTCTCATGTATATCAGTTTTGGTAATTCATAATGCTGCTTTTGAAATTAATTTCTCATTAACTTAAATACTAAGTTTGGTTGAAATTTATTTCTGAAGTACAAATGAATGTTAAAAACATCTTTCTTTAATTCGTATGGAACTCTAGTAATGGAATGACATGTAGTTTTCAGTTAGCTCTAAATTTATAAAAATATTTGTTTTTATTAGGGCTCTTAAGGTACTATATTACAATATGATAACTAGAAAGAGTAGCCATAGGATTTGAAGTATTCTGCTTTTAAGGGTATTAATACAATGAAATTTGTTTCTTTCTCATTCACAGTGGTTTACTTTGTAGAGTGAGTGCGGGAAATGATATGGCATGTCTCACTACTGATTTACTTACTGCCCTTGGCAAAATAGAACCTGTCTTTATTCCCTTGGTGTTAGCCTTTCGCTACTGGGCTAAGGTAAGTGAAAGAAAGGAAAACTACTTATTTATATTTTTAGAAGGAAATGTGTTTAATCTTCAAAATTAGGCCTTTTCTTGTAGCATGTAACATCAATCATAGCATGTGGGACAGAGTAGTTTCCTGTGCTTGACAGAAAGTGGTGTGGCAGGTTGTAATTTATGGACATAAAAAATAAATTTTTATAGACACATACACTTATTGATATATTTTAGAATTTTTAATTGTCATGCTTTATTCTCCTTTTATGTACTATAGAAATGTTCTCTTTCATATCAGCATATGAGGCTCAAGTTTTCAGTCTTACCGTAAGTTAAACTTGCAAGGTTTTAACATCTATATATGTTAAGATTTTTTTGTTGGCGTATTTTTTTCCCCAGTCTCTAAGAATGCTATTCTCTTTCCTCTAAATCATTGATAACATGTACCAATTTCTGATCGGGCAACTGCTGAGCATTCGTTATTTAAGTTTCCTAAATTAGAATTAATTTGTATATCTAAAGGCTGTGGTTGACCTGTGTTTATTTCTTTGGTGTGGGGATAGAGAGGAGTGGTTAATTATCAATATCAGTCCAAATGACTAGAGAGAGAGACTCTAGCTTTTTGTTTGCGTATTCCTGCCCTATCTATAGAGTATTCATCACTTGTTAGACTGGTGATAAGTAAATTCTCAGTCGTATACAAAGAAAACCGATTAAGGGATGGTGTTAGAGTGGTAACTTCATAGCAAAAATAGAGAAGTCTCTGGAATTTTTTGTCTGGACTCTGTTTAGAGAATTGCCCCCATGCTTGGGGCAGCACCAGCTGGCTGAGTGTAGAACAGTCAGAAAGCCTAAGGTTGGGGCTTCTGTATACAAAGCAAGGCGTTTGTATTTGCTGTTTCCCTCCTCTAGAATGTTCTTACCTTAGGTATTTAGAATGCTTCACTCTTACTTTTTTCAAGTTTATGCTCACATTAATTACCACCTGCCATACATAAATTTGTTGCAGTCTGTTCTGTGAAACTGTAAACTCTTTGGCGGGGGGTGGTTAATGTTTTATATATTCACGGCTGATCCCCACTTCCACTTATCTTACTGTGTCAGCACATACTAGGCACTCAGTAAATGTTTGTTGAATAAATGACCTAGCTTCTTCAGAAAGGAGTTTGTTTGTTTGTTTGTTTGAAATAGAGGTGGGGTCTCATGATGTTGCCCATGCTGGCCTCGAACTTCTGGGCTCAAGTGGTCCTCCCACCTTGCCCTCCCAGGTGCTGGAATTACGGGTGTGAGGCTCTGTGCCTGGCCAGAAAGATTTTTAACCCGTGGAAGTGAGTGGAGGCAGTAAAATAGGTTGAGGGAGGGTGACTACTTCCTCTCATGTATCTTACACTCTATGCCTAGCATACTATAGGAAATCAGTGCTATGAAATGGAGTAAACCAATTCCAGGTCTAGTTTTTTTTTTTTTTTTTGCTAAGTTTTTTTGTTTTTGAGATGGGGTCTCTGTTACCTAGTGCTGGAGTGAGCAATCACGGCTCACGGTAGCCTCAACCTCCCAGGCTCAAACGATGCTCCTGCGACAGGCTTCCTGAGTAGCTGGGACCACAGGCGTGTACCACCATGCCTGGCTAATTTTTTTATTTTTTTTGTAGAGGTGGGGTCTCATTTTGTTGCCTAGGCTGGTCTTCAACTCCAGGGCTCAGACGATCCTCCCACCCTGGCCTCCCAAAGTGCTGGGATTACAGGTGTGAGCCACAGCACCCAAGGCTTTGCTAAGTCTTTGAGCAAGGTACTTTACCTATCTGAGCTTCAGTTTTTTTTCACCTGGAGAGAATATTTTGGTAATGCTATTAGATAATTAATGAGAATATACTTCAGGCTCTAAAATTCTACAGAAATATAAAGGATGATGGAATACACTTCTTTGTTGGTACTTTTAAATTATGCCCTAATTTTTTTTGCGGTCATAAAGTCATGTCAGTTTTCTCCCAGACATTGTTCTATTCAGTAAAATAAGTAGTCTGTATTAGAAGATTATAAATGATACTCAAATATGTTCTTTTTATTTTGGAAAAAAATGTGGCCTATAAATGTTATTTCCTAAAGTGACTCTTGGAAAAGGTTGCTCATGGTGTTTTAGTACTTCATCCATATAGATTCTAAATATGCCAGTCGATGGACACTGAAACATGCATTACAAAACTGGTTGTACGGTAGTTCTTTTCTGTTTGCAACAGAATAACATGTCTCATTTTTGTCATTTGTGTTAGTTGCAAAGAAAGATTTTTCATGGTATTCATTTTCTTAAGAAACTTAGAAATAATTACTAGTATATTTTTCTTCTAAAGATTTTTTAAATAGCTTCGTTTTTCCTGAAGTTTTAAGCCATATTGTACATTATCTAGTTAAGCATGCATTTTCCCATGATTTGGGGGTTCAGAACAATTCTAGTATGTAATTTATTCTTTTAACTGTGATATGAGATTGCAGTTGATTATTCTCTGGCTGTCTCTTAAGTAGTTATAGTCTTTGCATTTTGGTAATAGGAAATAGTTTTCTAAATAAAGCTTCTTAACTCCAGGCAGCAGAACTCTTTAGCCTTATCATCAGTACATTATTAGTCAAGTTACCTGACTTAGAGCCACTTTTTGTGGTTAATATAAGAATTGCATTTTAGCACTATTTGACATCTGAAAGAGATATCTGGGTTTTAAGAGCTGTCTCTTAAACTGCCTTAATCTTGTTCATCTGTGAGATGTCTGGTGATGTTAGCAGAATATATTGACAGTTCTTTATCGTTGCAAAGGAATTTTTGGTTAAGTCGAGTTATTCATTAGGCAGTTTACCCTTGTCTTAATATTTTGGATAAGTGAGAGTTTATTCTAGTGGAATGTTTCAAACTCTTTTTGACAAGTGTTTTTAGTTGTCTTTTATTTTGAGTTGTAATCTTAAATGTACCAAGATATTATACTACAGTATAATTACTCTATATTATTATTACCTAAATCTTCATTGTCTACAGAAGAAAACAATGATTTAAAAATGAATCCAACCAATCCAGTATAGACCAATTGTATATAGATGCTACAATCTAATGAAATATAAGCAAATGAAATACATCCATGTATCAAAGGTTAATATGCCATGATCATGCATGATTTACTTCAAGATTATAAGAATGGTTTAATATTAGGAAGTCTATTCACATAATTTATTATATTAACACATGAAGGAGAAAAAAAATCCTAGATGCTGAAAGGGCATGTTCCCCCTAACAGAAACTTTTAAATCAACTAGAAATGGAAGTTTATGATGAAAACCGTTTATTAAAAACACACACAAAAAACAAAGCCAAAACAATAAGAAACATCATTTAAGCCATATATGTTAGGATGAAGAATATTGCAGAGAAGTTCACCATTAATGTTGTACATTGTTTTGGGATTTTTAGGAAATGCAATAAGAAAATGAAATAATTGAATGTAAATATTGGAAAAATGATAAAATTATCTCTTTGTGCTAATGATATGATTGTATGCCTAGAAAATCCTAGTAAAAAACTATGAGGATTAAGACTAAGTATAAAATAAATATACAAAAGTCAATGGCCATTCTCTGCCATAAAAATAACCTGTTAGAATGGAAATGGGGAAAAATATGTACTTTCATGACAGCAACATAAATTATAAAACACTAAGGAAGAGATTTAATAAGAAAGATATAAGAAGAAATTATATTATTGAAAGATGAAAGCAAAATCTGAACAAATCCATCCATTCAGCAAACATTCATTAAATGCCTTCTGTGTGTCAGACACTGTTCTAGAGGCTGGGAACACGTAACAGGACATACAGAGTCCTGCTTTCATGGTGCTCATATACTTCTGGAAGAGTCAGACAGTAAAGAAATATATAAATGGTAATATCTGCTAGAGCTTAGTGCTACAAAAATGAAATGATAGAATGAATGACATTACTCTGAATTGTCAGGAAAAGACTGTGAAGAAATGATATTTAAGCTCAGACGGGTAATAGCTAGCTACGTGAAAATCTGATGGAAAACTCTCCAAGGGACAGTTAATCCAAAGCTTCCAAGGTGGGGATGAACTCAGGAGGAGCAAAAAGGAAGGCTAGAGTGGCTGTAAAACTGCTTTAATCAGAAGTATGCCATTGGCATAGAAATAGAAAAATAGATCTGTGGGACAGAATAGAATGCTCAGATAATCTAGTGTATAGATTTTATTAAATACTGCTTTCACAAGTGTATCTCACTAGAAGAAAATAGTGTTGGACTCAGCATGCTAAATGCAAAAATAAATTTTACTTAAAATTTAAAATTTTAGAAGAAAAATGTAGGAGTATGTGTATGTAAACAATGGGATGGGGAGCTCTTTTTACTATGATAGGATACCTAGAAGGTGTATAGTTGTCCTCAGTATCCAGTGTTGGGGGGGTTTGGTTCCAAGACTCCCAAGGATACCAGAATTTGAGGATGCTCAAGTCCCTTATACAAATTGTGTGTTATTTGTATCTAACCTTCACATAGACTCCAACATACCTTAAATCATCACTAGATTACTTATAATATCTAATACAGTATAAATGCTTTGTAAATAGTTGTTATACTGTATTTTTTAATTTGTATTTTTTATTATATTGCTATTTTTAGTTTTTAAAATTTAAAATTTTAATTTTTTTCAGAGACAGAGTCTCACTCTGTTGCCCAGGCCGGAGTGCAGTGGTGCCATCATAGCTCACTGTAACCTTGAATTCCTGGGCTCAAGGGATCCTCCCACCTCAGCTTCCTGAGTAACTAGGACCACTGGTGTGTGCCACCGTGCCTAGCATATTTTTGTTTTGTTTTGTGTTTTTTTCAAGAGACAATGCCTTTGCACCTGGCCTTATAACAAATTTTTCAATTATATATGTTTTTAGAGACAGAGGTCTTGCTATATTGTCTGGGCTGGACTCAAACTCCTAGACTCAAGCAATCCTTCTGCCTCTGCCTCTTAAGTAGCTAGCTGGGACTACATCAACTGCAGGTGATATGTGTCCATCACCACACCTGGCAATAATTAATTAATTAGTTTTACTTAATGAAAAAAATGTATATATAAATTTTTTGATGGGGTCTCGCCCAGGCTGGAGTGTAGTGGTGCAATCTCAGCTCACTGCAACCTCCACCTCCCGGGTTCAAGTGATTCTCCTGTCTCAGCCTCCTGAGTAGCTGAGATTACAGGTGCCTGCCACTGTGCCTGGCTAATTTTTGTATTTTTTGTAGAGACAGAGTTTCACTATGTTGGCCAGGCTGGTCTGGAACACAGAACACCTAACCTTAAGTGATCCACCTGCTCTGCCTCCCAAAGTGCTGGGATGATATGCATAAGCCAGTATGCCCAGCCTAAAAAATATTTTCAGTCTGTAGTCGATTGAATCTGTAGATGCAGAACCCATTGATATGGAGGGCTGAGTGTCTGAAATAAGCATATTTAAACTAAAGGATAGCAAAAATTAAAAAATGTTACATGGTAAAATATATCATAAATAGTATCAAAAGAAAAATAGTAGATTGGGAAAAAAATAACATCTTTCAAATGCATATATCAGACATAAAGGGTTATTATCCATAATTAAAACTCTTATAAATTGATGTGTTGCATGAAAATAGAAAAACTGGCAAAATATTTAATAGGCAATTTAGAAAAGAGTAAATCTCAAATGGTTAGTAAACATGTACAAATTTCATAATCTCTTTAAAGTCAAGGACATGCAAATTAAAGTAACTATCAGATATTACACTTCTCTCATCCCATTGAAAATTATTGAAAATTAGTTTTTAAGTGATAATACTTAGTGTTTGAAGGGGTGTATGCACTAGATAATACGTAGTGTTCATAGGGTTGAACACACCTAGGTTTCTGGTGGAAAATACAAATTTTTGTAGTGATTTTGGAAAAACAATTCTTAACAATATATTTTAGGATAAAATGTATCACTAATCTTTTAATTTAACAAACATTCATGGGAATACAGCTCATAGAAATAAGCACCAATACTTAGGAAACCCTATGTATAAGGAAGAACATTACAGCATTATTTGAAGTGGCAAAAACTGGGAGCAAAATGTGAATGTTCTTGAATGGGGGAACTATTGCGTAACCATCCATATCATAGACTATAATTTAAGCATTTAAAAGAATGTGTTTGCTGGGCATGGTGACTCATGCCTATAAATACCCAGCACTTTGGGAGGCTGAGCAGGGAGATCATTTGAGCCCAAGGGTTCGAGACCAGCCTGGGCAACATAAATAAAATTTGTCTACAAATAGTCTACAAAATAAAAAAATTTGTCTACAAAATAAAAAAATTAGCTGAGCATGGTGGTGCATGCCTGTAGTCCCAGCTACATGGAAGGATCACTTGAGCTTGGGAGGTTGAGGCTGCAGTGAGTCGTCATCATGCCACTGCACTCCACCCTGGGCTACAGAGTGAGACCCTGTCTCAAAAATAAAATAATGTGTTAGATCGTGCTAACTGACTTAAAGGGACTTTCTTGATGTATTGTTAAGGGAGAAGAGTAATATACAGAGAGATGTCTATAATATACTATTTTGGTAAAATAATGTTGAAGAACTTAAACTTCTCCCTATACCTATATAGGAAATAGAAATGTATGTGTATTTGTATATGAGTATAGAAAAAGGCCTAGAAGAAGACATAGAAGGTTGTTAATTGAAGTAGAAGTAGAGGCAGGATAAGGAGAAAATATTTTTAAAATGTGTCCACAGTAAAATAACTACACATAATATTATTCCTTTTAACAAAAATATGTGTCTTTGTATGCATTTAAAAAAGAATGAAAAAATGGTCACCAACATTTTAATGGTTATTATTTTAGAGTGATGATATTTCAAGTTATTTCTTACATTTTTCATTGTCATTTGAACTTTTTACAGTGATTAGGGTAGGAAAAAACAAGCTACTTTTATCATGAAAATTAAGAAAGCTAAATGGTAGTACTTTTTTCCCCTTCATTTTGCAGTTGTGCTATATTGACTCCCAAACTGATGGTGGAATCCCTTCTTACTGTTTTGCTTTAATGGTGATGTTTTTTCTACAACAGAGAAAACCCCCTCTTCTTCCTTGCTTACTTGGAAGTTGGGTAAGCATGAGTTTGTGATACATATGTGCATATATATATATGTGTGTGTATTTATATAGTTTGCTCTGGCAGAGAACTCTGCTAAAACATTTTAAGCTGGAATTCTGGTTTGTCTGTTTGTCCATCTTTTTTTTTTTTTTTTAAATAATTTTTCCACTACCAATTTGGAATGCCTTTTTATATAGATTGAAGGCTTTGACCCAAAAAGAATGGATGACTTTCAGCTGAAGGGCATAGTAGAAGAGAAGTTTGTGAAGTGGGAATGTAATTCAAGTAGTGCAACTGAGAAAAACTCAATTGCTGAGGAAAACAAAGCTAAGGCAGACCAACCAAAAGATGATACCAAGAAGACAGAAACAGACAACCAAAGTAATGCCATGAAGGAAAAACATGGCAAAGTAAGCCTTTTTGTTTTTTTTTTTTTTTGGCTTTTCTATCTGTAGAATTTGTGATGCCTTCGATTGAAGCTATTTTAATTGTAGATTGACCTTGAGCAAGCCTCTTGGCCTCATTTTCCTCATCTGTAAAGTGAGGGGTTGATCTGGTTTAGTTTTCCAGTACCAAGATTCTCTAATTAATTTATACCTTGTTTTGGAAAACTTGTATTGTTTGAATCATGTCAAGATAAATCTGTCATTTTTCATCTAGACAAGGAAAATTTCCTTTAAGAGTTGGGCTCTGACCAGACTTCAGCATATGGGAATTTTATGCCAGATTGGGTGGAGAAATAAAGCCCCTGTGCTCTAAGAGAGGGTAGCTCTGCTTATTTGATCATTCAGCATTCATTTATTAAGGACTTACTATGTGCCGGCCATTATCTTGAGTGCTAGAGAACCAAAGGTACATGGACTATGTCCTCTAGAAGCTTGTAGTCTTCTAAGTGAACAGATGGCATTATGACAGAAATCTGAACATTTCTGAAATCATTGCTGTAGCTATACTGAATTTTTTGTAGTTTCCTGATGTACTTGCCTGTTGTATTCAACTCTTCCACTTTTGTGGACTACTATACACTCTCTCCTCAAACCACTAATACTCTCAGCCAGTGCTGGCTTATTACTTCGCTGGGAACTTGCCATGTTCTTATCTAAAGTCATTTTCTTCACTTGTGTATTCAGTCTCATCCTTTCTTGTCTTTTCCAGAATGTCACTCTAGCAATTATGCCCTCATAAATTACCAATTTTTCATTCCCTACAAAATCAAACATGCTCTTTTTTCTCCCACTGTAAGAAAAATCTGACAGCACTTCCCCTCCCAGCTATTCCTTTGCTCCCTTTTGCAGTAAAACTTCTTAAGAAATGTCTGTATTTACTATTTTTGATTTCTCTGTTTCCCCTTAACTCACACTAATCAGGCTTTGATGTCACCCCATCAGTTTGCCAAAACTTGTATCATCAATGTCAGTAACTTCCACATTACTAAATCCAGTGGTCATTTCTCAGTTTCTGTCGTTTTTGATTTATTAGCAACATTTGCCAGTTAATTACTTCCCTCTCTGAAAATTTTATTCACTTGACTTTCAGGACACCAGACCCGTGGCTGGTTATTCCTTCTCAGTTTCCTTTGCTGGTTTCTTTTTTCCTCTGTAATCTCTTAAAGTTGAAGTGCTATAGTTCATGATCCCTTTTTTCTTGTGTATGTACATTCCCTTGGTAATCCCAACTAATCCTGTGGATTTTAAGTACTATCTGTATGATGATCACTCTCAAATTCAAATCTCCAGCCAGACCTCTCTCCTGACTGCCATAATTGTATAACCAACTGCCCATTTACTGTCTCTGCTTAGATGTCTAATAGATGTCTTAAAGTTAATGTGTCTAAACTGAATTCCTGATCCTCCTCTCAAACTTGCTTTACACTTAGGTTTTTCATCTTAATTATTTGCACTGCATCCTTTCAGTTGCTCAATTAACCGAAAAGGATATTCCTTTCAAGTTAACCTTGGAGTCATCCTTTACTCCTCTTTCATACCCCATATCAAGTCTGTCAGGAAATCCTGTCATCTCTACTTCAATATATATCCAGAATTTGATTACCTCTCACTACCTCCACTGTTACCATCCTGGTCCTAGCCACCATCATCTCTGGCCTGGGATACTACTGTAGCCTCCTAACAGGTTTTCCTGCGTCTACCCTTTCCTTTTATAGTCTGTTCTTAACAATCAGAACAGTTCTTCTAAAACTTAAGTCAGATCATGCCCTTCCCTCTCCCCACACTCAAATGAGGAACAAATGAGTTGTTCCTCATTTCATTTAGATAACAAGCCAAATAGCCCTTCCTGGCTCTTTGCTTTCTTCTTTTACTCTTACTGTCACTCTATCTTGGTTTTCTTTTTAAAACTGGTCTCATTGTTTGTTTGTTTGCCCTGTTTCCCATTCCTTTAGCACTTTTCCCTCTTCTTAAAACATACCTTCTCAATAAGTCTTATCCTGACTACTCTATTAAACACTGTAACCTTCTCCTGCTTCCACACTCCCATCCTTTTTAGCGTACTCAACTCTCTTTTTTCTGTAGTACTTATCTTTTAAGTTACTATGTAATTTACTTATTAAATATGTTTGTTGTATTTCCATAGAAAGTAAGCTCCATGAAGGCGAGAATCTTTGGGTTTTTTTCCCCCAAAGACATATCCCAAGTGCCTAGAACACTGCCTTGCACATAGTAGGCACTCAATGAATAGTTGTAGAATTGAATGTGAGAATGATTATTTCATGTGTTTATGCTGCCTAGTGGTTGCTTTTAGCCAGGTTTCATCTAATTCTTTGGAATTCAGGTGTTACCTCTTCTGTTATGATTCCCCTGATTTAGAGGCCCATCTTAGCATGTAGCCTTTACTATATAATTGTTAAATTGTCTCTCCCCTCCTAATAGTCTATGAAGTAGGACCTTATTTAAGTGGCAGTATAGTATAGTGATTCACCGCATGGACCCAGTAGCCAGGCAGTCTTGAGTCAAATCCTTGCCCTATAGTATCCATTTCATGGAATAGTTAGAATTAATTGTTAACATATGTGCAGCTTTTAGAAGAGTGAATGGTACATGGTAAACCTTATGTATAAGTGTGAGCTTTCATTATTTTATGACGTTCCCAACAATGTCAGGGACATAGGAGGTTCTAAAGAAATGTTTGCTGAATGAAGGAATTAGTTTTTTTGAAAGCCGGGGCATTTACTTATATTTTAAAAGGAATTATTGGAAAAAGGAGTTGTAGTAGTTATGCAGTGGTTTGCAGCTTTGGCTGCACATGAAAATTACTTTAGGGAGCTTTAAAAATGCCATTGCCTGGGCTGATAGCCTAGTCAGTTAAATCAGAATCTTGGGAGGGGTGTAGAAGGTGGGGGTGGTGCAGAATTCAGGTATTAGTGTATTTTACTGCTCCCCATATGATTCTAATGTGCAGCCAAGGTTGAGAATCACTGGTTCAGTGGAAAGAATGCAGAATTTCTAGGAGTCAGTAAACTGGGACTTTGTTCCCAGCTTTGCTTCAAACTGACTGCTTTTTGGCAGATTGTTCCTTCATGCCTCAGTTTTTGAAAACGTGATCTCCAAGGTCTTCTCTAACTGAAAATTTGTTGATTTTATAGTTTTGTTAAGCTTAAATGGAAAGTATTTTTTCTTTTCCAGTCTCCTTTAACATTGGAAACACCAAATCGGGTATCCTTGGGACAGTTATGGTTAGAGCTGCTGAAATTTTACACACTGGATTTTGCTTTGGAGGAATATGTCATATGTGTACGGATACGAGATATTTTAACAAGAGAAAATAAAAACTGGCCTAAAAGGCGAATAGCCATTGAAGGTGAGATGATATGTTGTATTTCACTTGGAGAATATTTTTTATGTGCTACTCATTGTCTAATTCAGTGTTAATAAATAATCCTTTGGCTTTGTAGCATTATATATATGTCACTAGATTGTCATTCTTTATTTTTAATTTTTTTAGAGACAGGGTCTTGCCCTGTCCCCCAGGCAGGAGTGCAGTAATAGGATCATGGCTTATTGTAACCTCAAACTCCTGAGCTGAAGGGATCCTCAGCCTCCTGAGTAGCTAGGACTATAGGCTTGTGCTACCATGCCCTGCTAATTTTTTAATTTTTTGTGGAGATGGGGGTCTCACTGTGTTGCCCAGGCTAGTCTGGAACTCTTGGCCCCAAGTGATCCTCCTGCATTGGCCTCCCAAAGTGCTAGGATTATAGGCATTGAGCCACTGTGTGTGGCTTCCATTATTTATTTAGATTCTTTGTCAAGTCTGTTACAGTTTTATAGAATTAGTATTTATTTAAAGGTTTCTGCTATATATGGTTAAGGTCAGTAATTAGCATTTTTTTAAATTTTGAAAACTTTATTTTTTAATTGTGCAAACTTGCAGAAATACAGAAAAATATGTTAGAAATACTATAAGATCTTTTTGAATAAATTTGTGTCATAAGATTGTGAGAAAGTTTTCATTGTCTTCTAAAGTACCTCACCTGATAAATGTGGCTTCGCTAAAGGAGAAAAATAAAAATTGATGTTGACAAAGTTTCATATCAGATCCCAAGACCATTAAGATCTTTGGAGATACAGAAAACAATAGAGTGGCTCCTCCATTCTTAATCAAAATTAAATTTCACAGCGTTTCACTTACCTTTTGTAGATAAGAAATTGAATTTATGTCCATTTTAGTCTGTTCAGCCTACACATTATTCCATTCCCTCATTCCTGCTGGCCTTCTCTACTGTGAGTTCAACCCAGAAATATTCTGAAATATACATGCAAACATTTATACACATCTTGTACTCTTATATATAGTAAATAAATGAGCTCTGAAGCCTTCTAGCCATAATTTATCTCTATTTTTTTCTTTATTTTCCCCCCTTTTTCATTTTCTTTGGAAAGTGAGGAAGAAACTAGAAAAATCTTTTTAAAGCCTATGGATTTAGATAGCAGCAGAACGTAACAGATGCCCCAACTTTAACAGTTTGAAGCCTGGCCTCTTAATACCAAAAGATCTTCAGTAGTGGAGAGCATATGTATTGTCTTTTTGGTGCACTCTTCTTTTTTCCTGGGGCTTTTTTATATTTAAGACTTACAGATATTTTCAGAAATCTGTCATGTTATTAATAATAAGGTTGCAGTTATTTCAAGACTTTGCAGGGTAATTATTTTTGACTGGACAAAAGTTTACATATTGGTTTAAATTTTACTTTTTTAGGTCTGTTGCTTTTTTTGCTCTTTCTTCCTACTACTTTCTTTTACTTTTGATCTCACTAAAGTTAAATCTTAAAATCAGTTTTTTTTTCAAGTTGAAGCCTTGAGAGTTTCAGGTTTGTTTTACTTGTTTAAATTGCAAAGAGCATATAACTATATTATATTAAAGAACACTGTGAGCCGGCCGCAGTGGCTCACGCCTGTAATCCCAGCACTTTGGGAGGCTGAAGCAGGCGGATCACCTGAGATCAGGAGTTCAAGACCAGCCTGGCCAACATGGTGAAACTCCATCTCTACTAAAAATACAAGAATTAGCTGGACGTGGTAGCATGCGCCTGTAGTCCTAGCTACTCGGGAGGCTGAGTCAGGAGAATCGCTTTAACCTGGGAGGCAGAGGTTGCAGTGAGCTGAGATCGTAGCACTGTACTCCAGCTTGGGGGACAGAGCAAGACTCCATGTTAAAAGAAAAGAAAAAAAACCAATACTATAGCAAGATGAAAATCACTAATAGGTCCTGAAGCTTGAAAATTTTTATTCAGTGACAGGGTAGAGGGAAGTATTTCAGCACAACTCCTTTTTCCACAGTTTCATCATTGAAACTAATTACTGAGTTGGCCTTCTCAGCCATCCCGTTATTAGTTACCTTATTATTAGTCTTGTTTATTTTTCCTTTTAGCTTTTTATTTTATGAGAGAAAGGAAGAAAAAAAAGTTGCAATTGTATTTCCTCCCATTTTCAGGAACTTTCATTGGGACTCTAGCTTAGAAAAACCCCTTGCGAAAATGTATTCTCCTGACAATGTATCAGTTAAGATCTACTTGTATGAGCTTGAAAATGTAGTTTGGTAGTAGAGACTTAACTATTTACCATTTTCTCTTTTGCTAGATCCATTTTCAGTCAAGAGGAATGTTGCACGGAGCTTAAATAGCCAGCTGGTTTACGAATATGTTGTGGAGAGATTTAGGGCAGCTTATCGATATTTTGCCTGTCCTCAGATGAAGGGTGGAAATAAGTCTACAGTGGACTTCAAGAAAAGAGAGAAGGGGAAAATAAGCAATAAGAAACCAGTCAAGTCTAACAGTATGGCAAATAACGGCTGTATTCTGCTTGGGGAAACTACAGAAAAAATAAATGCAGAAAGAGAGCAACCTGTTAAATATGATGAATTGGAATGTACATCACAGAAATGTATTATTGACAACAACAATTTGTTGGTAAATGAACTAGATTTTGCTGACCACAGACAGGACTCTTCATCTCTTTCTACCAGCAATAGCAGTGAATTGGAGCCAAAATTAGTTAAGAAACAAGATGATTTAGCGCCTTCAGAAACTTGTTTAAAAAAAGAGCTCAGCCAATGTAATTGCATTGATTTGTCTAAGTCGCCTGACCCAGATAAATCTACTGGAACAGACTGCAGGTCAAATTTAGAAACGGAGAGTTCACATCAGAGTGTGTGCACCGACACATCTGCTACCTCTTGCAACTGCAAAGCTACAGAAGATGCTTCTGACCTTAATGATGATGATAACCTCCCCACCCAGGAATTATATTATGTGTTTGATAAATTTATTTTAACCTCTGGCAAGGTAGGATACAGTTTGTAAACGATCTATAAGATTTTGTGGTGGTTGTGTGACTATGTATATTTTTTAGAATTAGAAATGTAAAAATAGCTTATATAGTGGTGACTGTTGTTTTGGAATGATACTTTGGTATGTATTTTACATGTTGTGTTTTTCATGTAGTTTCCTTTAAATACTGTATGTAAAGCCTCAAAAGGTTTCAGCATTGTATTACCAGTTGTTTCCTTTACTTTCTCGTATATGAAAGGATTCATCTGATATTTCATGAAAATCTTAGCAAAGGCAGCATGCATTTTAAATGTTGCTTATTTTGTATTTTTTCTTTTTTCCATAACAAAAGCCACATTCAAGCTTATTTTTACACATAAAATTTTTCTTCCCCAAAAAATACAAGATTTGTAAATTCTAAAAGTATTCTACTTTAAAGATATTTTTTATATATATATATATATATATATTTTTTTTTTTTTTTTTTTTTTGAGACGGAGTGTCGCTCTGTCGCCCAGGCTGGAGTGCAGTGGCCGGATCTCAGCTCACTGCAAGCTCCGCCTCCCGGGTTTACGCCATTCTCCTGCCTCAGCCTCCCGAGTAGCTGGTACTACAGGCGCCCACCACCTTGCCTGGCTAGTTTTTTGTACTTTTTAGTAGAGACGGGGTTTCACCATGTTCGCCAGGATGGCCTCGATCTCCTGACCTCGTGATCCGCCTGTCTCGGCCTCCCAAAGTGCTGGGGAGATATTTTTAGACGGGGGAAATATAGGCATACTAATGGTAGTTGAGGGAAACTAAGATTAGTAGTCAAAAAAATGAAGAATCCAGTTTCTGTTTCTGCTACTGAGCCTCTGGATTTCAGCTTATCCTGTATGAATTACAGGAATCCAAACTTTCCTACTTTTGAAGTAAGATAGTATGAACTTATTATTATTTTGAGACAAGGTCTGGCTCTGTCGCCCAGGCTGAAATGCAGTGGTGCAATCCGCCTCCTGGGCTCAAGCCATTCTCCCACCTCAGCCTCCTGAGTAGCTGGGACTACAGGCACACACCACCATGTCTGGCTAATTTTTGTATTTTTTTGTAGAGACGGGATTTCGCCATATTGCTCAGGCTGTTCTTGAACTCGTGAGCTAAAGCGGTCCGCCTGCCTTGGCCTCCCAAAGTGCTGGGATTATAGATGTGAGCTACTCCAGCTGGCCAGATAGTCTAAACTTTAACTCATAAAGGAAATCATTTAAAATCATAGGAAAAAACCTATTGAACAGGAAGTAAGCGATAACTGCTTTGCAAATAAAATAAAGTTTTAACCGAGTCACATTACTTCAAGTGCATTGCACAGAATTGAAATATCATTATCATTATCCATGTGAAAAAATGATTATACAGATCATGCATAAGCCAAGTAGAATATTAAAAAAAAAAAAAGGAAAGTCATCTAGCCTTATCCAGGCTTATTGTTTTATCAGTAATTATTGACAAGCTTGAAGGTGTTTAACCTAATTATTAAATAGTATTGCCTTTTTTAAAAAATCTGCTTTATTAAGGTATGACTAGCATTTAAAAAGCTATAGATATTTAATGTCTACAACTGGATGTGTTTGAAGTTAAGTATATATATATTATTATCACTGTCAATGCCACAGAAAACCTCTCCATCCATCAGCTCCAAAAGTACCCTCCTCTTTTTTTCCTTTTGTAGTTAGATAACTTAAGAGGTACCTTATTAGCAAATTTAAGAATATAATACAGTATTATTAATCTTAGGCCCTACTTTGTGCAGATCTCCAGAACTTACTTATTTTGCATAAATGAAACTTTGTACCCTTTGACCAGCACCTCCCCATTTCCCCCTCCGGATAAGCAGTATTTCTGCAGTCTATATAAATATACATCCACATTTTATCTCGGTTGCAGTATTTAGAGCACATGGACTATTGAAAGCATCAAATAAATTGCAGGTTTTTAGAAAACTTAATTATATAACTTCAGTTTACGTGTCTTATCCTTTATACTTTTTTTCCTGGAAACTTAGGGTAAGTACTGTTTCTCCAGTTTTCATTTTTACTATTTAAAGAGTTTCCTGCCTAAATATGTCTTTTTTTTTTTTTTTTTTTTTGAGACGGAGTCTTGCTCTGTCACCCAGGCTGGAGTGCAGTGGCCGGATCTCAGCTCACTGCAAGCTCCGCCTCCCGGGTTTACGCCATTCTCCTGCCTCAGCCTCCTGAGTAGCTGGGACTACAGGCGCCCGCCACCTCGCCCGGCTATTTTTTTGTATTTTTTAGTAGAGACGGGGTTTCACCGTGTTAGCCGGGATCGTCTCTCGATCTCCTGACCTCGTGATCCACCCATCTCGGCCTCCCAAAGTGCTGGGATTACAGGCTTGAGCCACCGCGCCCGGCCAATATGTCATTTTTTAAAGAAAAAGCTTTGAAAAGCTGGTAGAGATTCTTGTAGTACTGTTAATTAGCCCACAGTGCATTATTCTTACAAAGAGAGATTTCCTTATATAATTTGTATCAGAATTTATGACCAGGCTAACACTGGAGAAAGACACTTTAGGATCTAGGCATATTACAATAAAGAAAAGAGTATTGGTGTTTCTTAAACATATGTGTTTGTTTCATCGAGTTGGCATAAATTTTTGTGTTTTAACCACCTGTTTGGTGTCCATTGAAATACATTAAAATGGTTATGAGGGTTTGGAGTTCATTTTGTGTGGCTGTTGAATAAGTTACTCTTCGTATGAAGCTAATTTATTTTTAGTGTTCAGTCTGTGGTTTGGTCTCTTGAGCAACTAATGTAATAAATTGAACCAACTAAGTGGAGGGTTCTGTGATTGGTTCAGAAAATAGAAAATGTTTGGAGTGAAATGAAAGGTGCACCTTAAAATTTCTTTATAACCTATTTTGTTAGATCTCAGTAAGTTAAAAATATAATGCATATGTTTTCCTTTGGGAGCTGTTTGAATGAACTCATACCTTCTGCATCTTCTGGCATTTTCTGTATCTTTTATTTTCAGGTAAATTTAATCCTTGATATAATTTTACTGGGGAAGAAAAAGTGGTTGACTCAAAAAAGTTTTTTGTAGCTAATACTGCGTTTTAACAACATGTTTTTAAAAAAATTACCTCCTGGAAGCACAGGTTATCAAAACTGAGTTACATAAAAGATTCTTTTTGAATTGACTTCATAAGTGATGAAGTCCCTCAAAAGTTTATTAAATTAGATTTCTTTTTATCTTCGTGTAGCCACCAACGATAGTATGCAGCATCTGCAAAAAGGATGGCCATTCAAAGAATGATTGCCCAGAGGATTTTAGGAAAATTGATCTAAAACCTCTACCACCGATGACAAACAGATTTCGGGAAATACTCGATTTAGTATGTAAAAGATGTTTTGGTAAGTCTTTCATTACTACAGCTATTGGGACTAGATTCCTTCTTAGATATTAAATATTAATTTTCTGATTTAAAAAGTTTGTTTACATTTTGTTTTGCTGGAGGTGTTTGAATAGATACCCAGGCACACATATATACTAAATGACTACTATGTGCAGGGCATCGTGGTAAATGCCAAGGGAAATCGAGAGTCCATATATATTGCTTTTAAGGAACTTAGAATATGGATATGAACTGTCTAACTTGGTAGCTTCTAGCCTATGTGGCTTTTAAATTTAAATCAATTAAAATTAAGTTAAAACCAAGTTCTTCAGTTTTATACTAGACATATCTCAAGTACTCAGTAGCTATATGGGGCTAGTGGCTGCTGCACTGGATAGCATTGATAGAGAACATTTTCATCATTGCAACATTCTTGGATAAAACTGCTCTAGATGGATTAATATGGCATTTATGTAAATTACCATAATTGGAGATAGAATGTGTTACGTGCTATAGTAGTGGTGAACGAAACGCCGTGTAAACACAATTTTTTCTGGGGTGGATTAGAGGAATCAGGATTAATGATGTGGTATTTCAGATGGATTGAGTTGCATTTTTAAACGTCAGAGATTATTCATAAAAGCATAGAGTGACTGGGCACAGTGGCCCACACCTGTAATCCCAGCACTTTGGGAGGCCGAGGCAGGTGGATCATGAGATCAGGAGTTCGAGACCAGCCTGGCCAACATGGTGAAACCCTGTCTCTACTAAAAATATAAAAATTAGCCGGGCATGGTGGCGGGTGCCTGTAGTCCCAGTTACTCGGGAATCTGAGGTAGGAGAATCGCTTGAACCTGGGAGGCAGAGGTTGTGGTGAGCCAAGATTGTGCCACAGTACTCCAGCCTGGGCAACAGAGTGAGACTCCGTCTCAGAAAAAAAAAAAAAAGCATAAAGTGCATAGTTTGTTTGGGGGAATAATTGCCTTTGATTTGGTAGGGTATAAGAAAGGTAATAGAGAGAGATAAGGCTATAAAGATATTTTTGGGAAAGCCTTGCATGCCTTTATTCAGCGAACGTCTACAGAGTACCTGGTAGTCACCTTTACTCAGCAGACATTTATGAATTACTTCCTGTGTCCAGGTAAGATAAAATTTCTGGTTATAACATTTAGTGCTTCATTGTAATCTCTCCCTTCTTCCTCATTTCCACTTCCCACCAGGCAACTACTTTTCTGCTTTTGTCACTATAGATAGTTTGCATTTTCTAGAGTTCTGTATAAGTGGAATTATACAGAATGTATTCTTTTTTTGTCTGGCTTTTTTTGCTCAGTATAATTACTTTGAGATTCATTTATGTTGTGTATCAGTGGTTAATTTCTTCTTGTATCTGAGTAGTGTTCCATTGTATGGCTATACCACAATTTGTTTATCCATTCACCTGTTGATAAATATTTGTCTCATTTCAAAATTTTGGCTCTGTGGGTCTGGGTATGGACATAACGCTTTCATTTATCTTGGCTAAATACTTAGAATGGCTGGGTCATGGCACATGTTTTTTTAGCATCTTTATTAAGATACAATTTACATTTATTTTTACTTATTTACTCAGTTATCTCAATGTGGGCTCATAGATATTTGATACTTTGGGTTATAATGGAATATAATTTTCTTTTGTTCAGGTTTTTCCAGCTTTGGCCATTGGGAGCTGTTTTACTTGTCTTCCTGGTCCATTTTATATATATCCATCAGTGTGTGGTTTTTTTGTTTGTTTGAGTTTTAACACTTTCATATTTTCTGGCACTATAAGATACTCCTGGCACTTCATGTATATTTTGTGCCCTACTCCTAGAATTAGGCATTTGTCCAAGGAGCAGTGGTTCCTTTTATTGGAGAATGATATTAGAAACTAAGACCTAAACACTAGGTGTGCTTGCTGTTACTGGGCTGTTGTTGCTTCGAGGCCATCTCAGAGCAAGAAAATGTGTGTGTGTATACTAACCTATGTGTATAAACTTACTATAAATATTTCTGTATGTAGCCGTCTTTTTTTTTTGAGACAGAGTCTCACCCTGTCGCCCAGGCTGGAGTGCAGTGGTGCGATCTCAGCTCACTGCAAACTCTTCCTGCCGGGTTCACACCATTCTCCTGCCTCAGCCTCCCGAGTAGCTGGTACTACAGGCATCCGCCACCACACCCGGCTAATTTTTTGTATTTTTAGTAGAGATGGGGTTTCACTATGTTAGACAGGATGGTTTTGATCTCCTGACCTCGTGGTCCACCCTCCTCGGCTTCCCAGAGTGCTGGGATTACAGGCGTGAGCCACCACGCACAGCCTATATGTAGCCATCTTATCTGTATTAAACCAAACATGATTTCGTAATGGTATATGCATCTCTAACCCATTACCACATGGCTCGTTTTAGCCACGCGTATATGTAAACTCCCACTCCAGCAGTGAGAAACCTGTTTCCTACCATCTATTATTCATTTTTAAAGTTGTTCCATTTTAGTACATATATATAGCAGTATCGGAATTGTTAATCAATACCCCTGTGGGAAACAACTTTATTAGAGTACAGTGCTTATGTGTTGTTTCTTAGTCTTATTGATTCCACTCATTTTCAAATTTACTTAGGTCAGCACCTTTCCCCCCACTCCCTCATGTGAAGTTGTTTCGTACATTTATAATACAGTTAGATTATTTTGTCACAGTCTGCATTACATCCTGAGATCCCCAACCTCCTAGATGATTTTTTTAAATTGCATACATTAAGGCTGACTCTTTGTGCTGCAAAATTCTGTGGGTTTTGACAAGTGCACTGTGTCGTGTATCCACCATTAGAGTGTCATACAGAATAGTTTCACTGCCCTAAAAACAAATTAACAAATTACATGAATTTCATCTATTTAACTCCCCTTCTTCTGTAAGCACTGATAACTGCATTTATTTTTAAAAAGCTGAATGTTAGTTTAATTCATTATAACAAATTCTTAATAAATTACTGCTTTGTTCCTGTTACTGTATTAACTTTTGGGGATAAGTCTGGATGAGATAGGGAAAAAAAGACTTTGTTCTCAAGAAATATATGGACTTACTTGGAAAAATAAGATGAATATAAATGAAATAAATAGAAAACCAAAAGAACAAAATAAATCAGGTACTAGACTGTGGCACACAGTTTGAAGAACTAAAGAAGTGAAACTAAGGAGAGAGCATTGAAGGCTGTGGTTAGGCAGAACAGTTTATAGGGAAGATAGAAATTTTGACCAGGCATTTGAGGGAACTGTTAAATTTGAATGGGCCAGATGCCTAGTGTAGCAATATGAATACAGATCTTAACAGATGGGAAAATAAGCATGGATATGAGGGAGAGTGAAGAAGTAAATAGGTTTGTAGATATACGGAAAATGATCATGTGAAATGTTCATATATATATATATCTTAAAAATTATTTTTCTGTTTCATTTCTTCCCTTGGGTTGCTAAAACAGAAAAACAGTTTTTTTCCTTCTATCTCCCAGACCCTTCCCCAGTAACATTTCTGGTTTTAAAGTCAGAGAAGTCAACAAATAATGAACAAACTGTAAGTAAAATTTTTAGGGTAAAAACTTGAACATGTGTTCAGATTCCGTTTTCCTTACTTTTCTTTTTCCTTTTTTCTTCTTTTTGTAAACCCAGATGAGTTATCACCACCTTGTTCTGAACAACACAACAGGGAGCAAATTTTAATTGGCTTGGAAAAGTTTATTCAGAAAGAATATGATGGTATGTCATAGGTTAAAAAATTTATTGCGTTTTTGCTGTAGTCATGTCTTGAGTTTCATTTATTTAAAAATGTTTATTGAATGTTATGTGTTAAGTACTATTCTAGTTGCTGGGAATACAATTCTAATAAAAGAGATGAAACCTCATGAAGCTTATGTTTCAAATGGGGAGACAAACAGTTGACTAATAAATATATAATATTATATCAGCAAATAATACATGCTGTTAAATGTGTAGGAGATAAAAGAAGTGATGGGGTGTTATGATAGGCCTCTCTCATAAGGTAGCATTTGAGCAGAATCCTGAATAACATGAAGGAGCAAGTTATATAAATATCCAAGGAGAAAACATGTTGATGGAACAAGACTAGATTATGTCTGGCGTATTTGAGGAGTAGCCAAGAAGTAAGTGTGGCTGGAGTGGAGTACTAAAGGTAGATTGTAATGTATAGAAGAGGTCAGAGAGGTGGTCTAGGAATTAAGTCATTAGTGCCTTATGGAGGTTGGTAGAAAGACTTTGGATTTTATTTTGAGTACCTAATGAGAATCTTTTAGAGGATTTTTAGTTAATTAATGACATGATCTGAGAGAATGGGTTGCTGGGCTATAAGACTAGAAGCAAGTAGAACATTTAGGAGGCTGCTGTGTGAGTCCAGAGTAGATGAGAAGTGGTCAGATTTGGGATATATTTTGATGGTAGAACCAACAGGATTTGCTGATGGAAAATGTGAGGCATGAGAGAAAGAAAGAAATAAGGATGGTTTCAAGGTTTTTGCTATAACAGTAACAGTGGGTGGTCCTATATAACAGAGGCAGAGAGAGCAGGAAGAGTAAGTTTTGGGCATGGGGATGAAGAATCAAGATTTTTGTGACTAAATATTTTAGAAAAGGATAAAAGTTGACTTACAATCAGAATGAATTTGTACTTTTACAAGATGACCTGTTATGTGCTATATATTGCATTTAAAAGTATTTGAAAACAAAGTATTTTTTAATTAAAAAATTATATTATCATTATTGTTTTTTAGAGACAGGGTCTCACTCTATTGTCCAGACTGGAGTGCAGTGGCATGATCATAGCTCACTGCAGCCTCAAACTGCCGGGCTCAAGCAATCCTCCTGCCTTAGCCTCCCAAATCGTTAGGACTACAGGTGTGTGCCACCATGCTTGGCTAATTTACTTTTTATTAAAAAAATTTTTTTTGGCCAGGTGCAGTGGCTTACGCCTATAATCCCAGCACTTTGGGAGGCTGAGGCAGGTGGATCACCTGAGGTCAGGAGTTTCAAACGAGCCTGGCCAACATGGTGAAACCTGTCTCTACTAAAAATACAAAAATTTGCTGGGTGTGGTGGCACATGTCTGTAGTCCCAGCTACTCCGCCAAGGCAGGAGAATCACTTGAACCTGGGAGGCAGAGGTTGCAGTGAGCCAAGATCATGCCTTTGCACTTCAGCCTGGGCAACAAGAGCGAAACTTCATCTCAAAAAGAAAAAAAAGAATACATAAATATATATATGAAATAGGATATTGCTCTGTCACCCGGGCTCAACTGCAGTGGTGCGATCATGTCATTAGGGTTCAGCCTTGACCTCTGAGGTTCAAGTGATCCTCCTACCTTAGTCTCCTGAGTAGCTGGGACCACAGGTACACGCCACCACACCCAGCAGATTTTTTTTTGTAGAGATGGAGTCTTACCATGTTTTCCAAGCAGGTCTCAAACTCCTGAACTCAAGTGATCCACCTACCTCAGCTTCCCAGAATTCTAGGATTACAGGCATGAGCCACTGCACCCTGCCTTCTTTTTCACTTTAAAATTTTTTTGTAAAGACAGAAAGTCTCACCATGTTGCCCAGGCTGGTCTCAAACTCCTGACCGCAAGTGATCCTCCTACCTTGGCTTCCTGAAACACTGGGATTATAGGAGTATATAAAGTATTGACCAAATCTAAGTCTCTATTATATAAAACTCATGCTCATTTTTATTTGTTGATGAGTATAGTTTCTTTTTTGCCTCTCAGCTATCATTGAAATTTCAAGTAGAGCATCAGAACTGGATGGGGGTATGAAGTTTTGAAAGTATAAATGTCCTATCTAAATGTGTAGTCTACTTTAGAATTAATAGGAAGAGCCAGGCCCAGTGGCACACACGTGTTATCCCAGCCACTTGGGAGGTTGAGGTGGGAGTATTGCTTGAGGCGAGGGGTTCGAGGCTGTAGTGTATAATGATTGTGCCTGTTAAGAATAGCCAACGTGCTATAGCCTGCGCAACATAGCAAGACCCTATCTCTTAAAAAAGAAAAAAAGTAATAGGAAGAAAAATCCAACTCTGTTAAACCATAGCTTATTTGAAATGGTAGCTGTTATTAGATGATACTGAGTCTGAAGGGTAACCCTATCATAATTTATATCAAGTGGACTATAATTACTCATTTTTGGAAGAGAATCATATACTAAGGTGATGTTTGTAAACCTACATGAACTGTGCTTTGAAAGAACTAATTTATCTTTAAGAGGGCAGTCCTCAAATATTGATCTTAACTATTGGTAGTGATGTTGAGAATGTATAAAAGCAGATGGATTTATTACGTAAGTCAGAAAAAGCTAAAAGTCTCAATGATTGTTTGGACATGGACACTGAGAGAGAGATACTAAGTATTGCACCTGTATTTCTGATGTGGGCAACTGAGTGCATGATGATACTATTTGCTAAGAACAGTGATAATAGAAATAATAATAGATTTGGGGTGAAGTTGATAGTTCAGATGTTGAATTTATGATGTCTGTGGAAAATTGGAAAAAGCAGTTGGGTACATGGGTATGGGAACTTGGACAAAAGCTTGAGCTCAAGATATTTTGGAATTTCTCAGTATTTCTTCCAGTGATAAGTAACTTAAATCATAGAAAATGACGAGAGTATGTTGTATTAGGTCATTAGTAGATAATAGAAGACTCCTCCTCTCTGCTAATAATAAGACTTTGGACTTTGTTTTCCTTTGCTTAGAAAAGGCAAGATTGTGCTTATTTGGCTCTTCTAAGAATGGATTTGGATTTCGTGATAGTGATCTGGATATTTGTATGACCCTGGAAGGCCATGAAAATGCAGAGGTAAGAGTGTTTGGAAAGCGTTATGTAAGTTTGTTTTCTCCCAATGACGATTCTATTTTTATTTTTGTACGTGATAGTGATAAAAATGTGGTATCACTCTTTGTATAAATATATTAGCAAAATAAATGTTTGAAATATGAAAACAATAGCATTTTCAATTTAGAAGACATTGAAATCTTAAAAGTGTTTCAGTAATTTTATGATACAAAAACCACGTGACTGAGAGTTATAAGTGATTTGTAATGAATTTTCGGAAAAAGTTAATATACCACAAAGTTGGAATTTTTTCACTAGAACCAATGAGAAGCTGATGTTTCAGTTTCGTAGTGAACATTGATCTTTCATACTTTGTCTTCTCATATCTCTTTCATTAGATGACGTCTTTGTATTACTACAGGTAGTAAATACAGGTGGTCATCTAATTTATAATTGGTTTTGTTCTAAAAGTTAGTTATAATTTTTGGCCACTCACATAAAATTTTTTCCATAGAAGCAATGTTATAAATGATATGCTAAGGGCTGGGCACAGTGGCTCACGCCTTTAATCCCAGCACTTTGGGAGGCCGAGGCGGGCAGGTCATGAGGTCAAGAGATCGAGAAACTCTTGGCCAACATGGTGAAACCCCGTCTCTATGAAAAATAAAAAAATTAGCTGGGCATAGTGGCACACGCCTGTAGTCCCAGCTACTCGGAGGCTGAGGCAGGAGAATCGCTTGAACCCGGGAGGCAGAGGTTGCAGTGAGCTGAGGTCGCACCACTGCACTCTAGCCTGGCGACAGAGTGAGACTCCGTCTCAAAAAAATAATAAATAAATAAATAAAATGCCAAGATAGCTTTTAGAAACTCATTTTGGGCGGGGAGGAGAACTAACATTTATTGAGTTCCCAGTATACACTTTTACATACATTATCTCATTTCATTCTTACAACCACCTTCGAGGTAGGTATTATTTCCCCCATTTTACAGATGAGGAAACTGAGGCTTTGAAAGATAAACTGACTTGTCCAAGTTCACACAGCTAGTAATTCTTGGAGCCGGGATTCGTAACCCAGGTCTGTCTGACTCCAGAGTTCGTGCTCTTTCCGTTGTATCTCACTGCCTCTCTGTAATTTTTTTAACCCATAATGTAGCTGAAATATAGTACTAATAGTACTGTAGAACCTAACCACTGCTTTCTGAAACTGATAGCTTTCTGAGTTCCACCGTGAGATGCCAGGAGCAGACCTTCCCCAAGTGCAATTTCAGCAGTGAGAGTGGGTACTTACACTTTCCTTTTTTGTATACCAGGCCTTAATAGTGGGAAGGAGATTGTCCAAGCTCCAGGGAAGAAAAGGACTGATTGGACAGGGAAGAAGTGTCCCAGGCCTTCTCAACGGCAACTAGCAAAGGAGGGTATCCTTGCAGATGTTCAGTCCTTTACCAGCCTAGCTATTGGTATTTATGTTTTAAAATGAGGGACTGCTTGCGAGATTGGGGTGAGGCCCAGCTTCTGGCATCTGTAGTGGTGTCAGTATCGCCTCTGTTACATTATAAAAGAATTCAGCAGAATAGTGTGCTTTTCTAAAATCATTCTTTCGAAAGGTGGTTTTGAAATTGTTAGACCCGGAGTAAAGATGGCAGTGATGACTTATTTCTGGCCATAAGAGGTTGCTTCTGGTGTCTTAACATCTTGTTTTATAAAGAAACTGAAAAGTTGCAAGTATTTTATTTGTTCTCCTTTACTAAATTCTGCTTAGAGCCACCTACTTGGAAAGTGGCTGCCCTTCTCCATTCTGAAGAGTAAAATTGAGGGAATAGGAAATGATTTTTTTACCCAGGAAAGAGGTTAGAGTTTAGATATCTTCTATGTAAAACTTATTAATTAAACTTCTAATCACTAAGGGTTTGTATATTATATATAATATGTGCCATTCCTACTGGGAAGTTGAAACAATGAAAATAATAAATCATTTTCTTTCAGATGAGCCATAATTGAAACTTTTAAGATTTAGCATAATTCTATTCTTTAATAATAAAGAGAAAAATTACCTCCTTTGTTAATTTTATCATATGTGAATTAGTAATTAATGGTGTCTTTGAAATCCTTTGGTTTAGCTGCAATGGCTCCTGCTCTCATGTAGCTAAAAAGAACATGTTGGAAAAATGGAAGTTACTTTATAACTCTTGGGATTGATGTTTATACCCTTCAGCTATTTCCAGTTAATTTTTAATGCCATAATCATTATGTATTATGATTATCATTACCATACCAAATCTGCTGTCTCTGGTTTTTACAACAGTAACACATTTACATTTACAGAGGTAAGAATTTCCTTGGAGAAATAGGTGCTGGTGAGAAATAGGAGTATCTTTCTTTTCCACATCAACATAATAATAATAAATAACTCACAGATTTAAAGGCTTATTTTGTGCCAGGCATTCTGCTGAGTGCTTTACATACATAATCTGATGTAATCCTCCCAACAGCTTTGCAGGACAGGAGTTTCTGATTGTCTTGATTTTATAGAATAGTAATGTGATGCTCAGAGAGGTTAAACATTTGTTCAGTCACACAGCTAATCAATACTTAGTTTAAGATTTGAATCCAAGTTTGTCACAATTCAGAGCCTATGTCCTTTATCGCTATATTGTTTTGCCCTCGCCAAACTCAGCTGTAGTTGTTTATTCACTTTTTGAAAACCGTATTATTCTCCTGTCTTTGTGCTTCTCAAACTTTAATCTGCATGTGAATTACCTTGAGATTCTGTTAAAATGCAGATTATGATTTAGTAGACTGGGGAGTGTCCTCAGATTCTGCATTTTTATGAAGTTTCCAGATTATGCTGATACTGTAGGTCTATGAATCACTTACTTGGAGTAGCAATGTTATTATAGGACTTTATGGCTGGAAATTTTAAGTGCTACTATTAAATGCCTAGATTAAAGTAGAATTTGCACAAGGTGAAATTGAGTCAAACTATTATTTATTTGGTTTGTTTTTTAGAAATTAAATTGTAAGGAAATAATTGAAAATTTGGCAAAAATTCTTAAGAGACATCCAGGTATGAATTTTAAATCTTTAAAACAAAAGAATTTTTTTTTAGCATATATGAAAATTATTTAACCTACTGAAGTCTTTTTTATTTTTAAATTAGGTTTAAGAAACATTTTGCCTATAACTACTGCCAAAGTGCCTATAGTAAAATTTGAACACAGACGAAGTGGGTTAGAAGGCGATATCAGTTTATATAATACATTGGTAAGTTTATCTTTATGGGCCATGTATATACTTTTCATTTTAAAAGTTTACAGATTACTGACTCTACCTTTATGTTTAAAACTTTCAAATGTGAACAGTATAAGGAAAAAGTATTTTACTAGTTATCTTGATACTTCCTTCAGATTGAAGGTCAGTTTTTGTTTGACTCACTAATAGGTATTTTACATTTTACATTTATATATTCTGTATTTGGAGTGTATTACATTCTAAAATCTGATTTGTAGTTTTGAAATGCTTTCAAATATGTAATTATTTTTCAGGCTCAACATAACACAAGAATGCTAGCTACTTATGCAGCTATTGATCCTAGAGTGCAGTATTTGGGATATACTATGAAAGTGTTTGCTAAGGTATTTATGAAGAAATTAATGATCTGCTTTATAGTAATGCTCATGATAATTAAAGTGAAACATACTTATATCAGATTTGTGAAATATATTGTCTCAATTTTGTTTATCTGAGCTTTTAAAAAAAGAAACTTTCAGTATTATATAGGTTGAATTGATACCTATCAGAGTAGGGTGGCTCTCAGTCTTTTTTTCCTCTATGTGCTCTATTCCTATGTGCAACTGACTAGTCAGTTTCTCAGCAGTAAAATTTCTCAATGCAGTGATTTTCAACCCCAGGCATAGGAGTTGGCATATCATCCTAGTTAAGAATTTCTGAGTTAAGAAATCTTGTATTTGAGTTTAGTGATAAATTTTTATGACCCAGAAAGCAAAACAGTACCAATAATACCTTATGCTTCTCCTATTATAACACTTGTTACGACATTGAATTTAGTTTTCTTGTTCTTTTGCTAAGTGTGTAAACTAGATGAGGACAGGGACCTCTGTTTCCCTGGTTCATTGTAGTGCCTGCTTTATGGTAGCTGCTCAGTAAAATGATTAATTTTATTAATGTGTTAGTGGAAGAGTTTTAGTAGGGGAGAAACTTGGTCAGATTTTCATTTCATAAAGCTTCCTTTTTCTAATAGGAAGGCTCTTGTTATTGTTGCTGCTGTTATTGTTGCTGTTTCGCCCAGGCTGGAGTGCAGTGGTGGGATCTCAGCTCACTGCAACCTCCGCCTCCTGGGTTTAAGCGATTCTCCTGCCTCAGCCTCCCAAGTAGCTGGGATTACAGGCACTCACCACCATGTCTGGCTAAGTTTTGTATTTTTAGTAGAGAGGGGGTTTCACCGTGTTGGCCAGGCTGGTCTCAAACTCCTGACCTCAAGTGATCCTCCAGCCTCGGCCTCCCAAAGTGCTGGGATTACTGTGCCTGACTGTAAAGCATATTTTTAAAGATATTCCTGTACATGTCTTTCTAGACAAGAGTGTATCTTAGAAAAGCATTTAGGCACATACTACCTACAAGACTTGATATGCCTACTTTTTTAGATTCGCCTAACAAGGTAACTCTAACATGACAGTTTTGTTATAACTACATAGAATTCTGTTAATAAAATCACCCCTTTCCCCTTTAAATATGAATATAAGCTAAATCCTTGCTCAAGGGAAAAAGTCTGAAGATTGTTTCAGGTTTTGTTCCTCCCCTCTCCCCCCTCTCGTCCCCCTCCCCTATTTTTTTAAAATTTTTATTTTATGGTTTTTTTTGAGATGGGATCTTGATCTGTCACTTAGGCTGGAGTGCAGTGGCACAATCTCGGCTCACTGCAGCCTCCCACTCCTGGGTTCAAGCAGTTCTCCCTGCCTCAGCCTCCAGAGTAGCTGGAATTACAGGTGCCTGCTACCACGCCTGGCTAATTTTTGCATTTTTATCAGAGACAGAGTTTTGCCATATTGGCCAGACCGGTCTCGAACTCCTGACCTCAGGTGATCCACCCGCCTCAGCCTCCCAAAGTGCTGTGATTAGAGGCTTGAGCCATGTGCCCAGCCTTTATTTTTATTTTTGAGACAGGATCCTACTGTTGCCCAGGCTGGAGTAAAGTGGTGTGATTATAGCTCACTGCAACCTTGACCTCCTGGGCTCAATTGATCCTCCCACCTTAGCCTCTTGAGTAGCTGGGACTACAGGTGTATGCTACCACGCCCAACTATTTTTTTATTTCTTGTAGAGACGGGGTTTCGCCATGTTGCCGAGACTGTTCTTGAACTCTTGGGCTCAAGCAATCCACCCTCCTCGGCCTTTCGAAGTGCTGAGATGACAGGCATGAGCCACCATGTCTGGCTTCCTTGTTCTTTTTTGTTTATTTTTTATTTATTAAAAAAGATATTTTCCCTAACCACTAGACCATCGGGGACTTTGTTCTTTTTTAATGGCTGCATGCCATTCCATTATGCGAATAGTCCTTAGTTATTTTAAACCTGTGCTTTACTGATGAACCTAAAATTATTTCTGATTTTTGCTATTATAGTGCTGCAATTAAAAAAAACCTTCTTAGTCATTTCACATATTTTTTGGCGTATTTGTATGGTACATTCTTAGAATAGGATTACTGGTTCAAAGAAAATGTGCTTTTGTAATTGTGATATTGTCAGATATTCTTGATAGTGTTTGTATTAATTTATACTCTTACCTGCAGTGTGTGAGAGTACCTATTTCCCCACATCATGTGTAGTAGTTTTTTGTTTGTTTGTACAGATGGGGTCTCACTGCGTTACCCAGGCTGGTCTTGACCTCCTGGGTTCAAGCTTTTCTTTCGCCTCAACCTCCCAGAGTATTGGGATTATAGACGGTGCAGTTTATTTTTAATCCAGTTTAACCCAGTTCTATGGGTTAAAAAAATGATGTGGCAGAATGTTTAATATAATTCTGCATGGAGTAAGACTCTGAAGTTTTGTTTTCAATCATGTTGTTTTTTAGCGATGTGACATTGGGGATGCTTCCAGGGGAAGTTTATCTTCATATGCATATATCCTTATGGTGCTGTACTTTCTGCAGCAGAGAAAGCCACCTGTTATCCCAGTTCTACAAGAGGTAGGTGTTTAAGAAAACTATGAACGAGTTTTTTTTTTTTGAAAACAATAGATCTAAACACAGGAGATTTTGCTTGGTTCATGTCATTGATGTCCTAAGTTTTCTCTTTCCATTAACGCTATAATTAAACAATGAATCTTTTTGAAAAATTTATTATGGGAGAATATAGACTACCAAAAGAATATTAGATGAACAGAACCGTTCAATATCTTTTGTAACGTTTTTAAATTTTACAGTCCTAGAGTGCTGTGAATGATTGTGAAGTTCTTGTAGCCAGCCATAAACTCATATATTTTATATTCTCCAAGATGCAAGTACACAGGTTTCTTCTTTCTAGAATATTTTCCCTCCTGTTGCCTGGCAGTGAAGATTGATTTATTCTTATGTATGCTTTGGTCAACCTTGGGAGTTTTGGTTTAGAATGAACCCGGGGAAACTCTTCCTTATCTCTTCTAAAGTCATATCAGTTACATTAAACGTAAGAATGTACATTGAAAGAAACAGATTATACTCATTCACTCAGAATTGGTGACTTATAAAGTTCCTTTTTGTAGTCAATTTATACTCTCTGAAATTGGTACAAAGGAGATATTAATCATCCATCTTTTCCTCCTGATTCTTGGCACAAAGTAGATTTGTAGGCATTAGGGAGGATCCAATTCAAATTTTTTAGAATGGTGACTATTTTTAGTTAGGAGACAAGCATCAGAATTGGTTGGAAGAGTCACATGTTCTGGTTTCACATAAATGTTGATAGTTATGGCAAAGAAGAAAATTACAAAATAGGCCGGGCGCGGTGGCTCACGTCTGTAATCCTAGCACTTTGGGAGGCCGAGGCAGACAGATCACAAGGTCAAGAGATGGAGACCATCCTGGCCAACATGGTGAAACCCCGTCTCTACTAAAAATATAAAATTTAGCCAGGCGTGATGGTGCGTGCCTGTAATCCCAGCTACTCAGGAGGCTGAGGCAGGAGAATCGATCACACCACTGCACTACAGCCTGGTGACAGAGAGGGAGACTCCATCTCAAAAAAAAAAAAAAAAAAAGAAAGAAAAATCACAAAATTATAAGCCATATAGTAGGTGTCAGATAGCCTTAGTAAGTTTTAAGAAGTTCTAATGAATATATATGTTTTTACCAGCATTTCCTTCCCTCTTTTAAACAGTGGACGGGAAATAAAAATTTTAAATTTTTGTTTAAATCCTTTCCTAGCCAAAGATTTAAGTTGCTGAATCTGTGTTGGGTGATGTATATTTGGGTGTGTGTTTAAAGTATTTTTTCAGAGCTGTTTTAAGTTCACAGCAAAATTGAGAGGACAGTAAAGAGTTTCCAACATACCTCCTGTACCCACACATGCATAGCCTCCCCCATTATTAACCCCACCAGAGTGCTACATTTTTTACAACTGATGAACCTACATTGACATATAATCACCCCAAGTCCATAGTTTGCAATTAACATTTACTCTTAATGTTGTATATTCTAAGGGTTTGGGCAATATATAATGATGTGTACATTTTATCATAATGATACATCAATATATGCTATTATAGTGTCATACAGACTATTTTCAGTGCCTTAAAAATTTTTGTACTTTGCCTAGTCATCCTCCCTTCAACCCCTGGCAACCACTAATCTTTGTGCTGTCTTCATAGTTTTGACTTTTCCAGAATATCATATTGTTGGAATCATACAGTATGTAGCCTTTTCAGATTGACTTCCATCACTCAGTGATATGTATTTAAATTTCCTCCATGTCTTTTCGTGGCTTGATAGCTCATTTCTTTTTCTTTCTTTTTTTTTTTTTTTTGAGACAGAGTCTTGCTCTGTCGCCCAGGCTGGGGTGCAGTGGCCGGATCTCAGCTCACTGCAAGCTCCGCCTCCCGGCTTTACGCCATTCTCCTGCCTCAGCCTCCCGAGTAGCTGGGACTACAGGCGCCCACCACCTCGCCCGGCTAGTTTTTTTTTGTATTTTTTAGTAGAGATAGGGTTTCACCGTGTTAGCCAGGATGGTCTCGATCTACTGACCTCGTGATCTACCCGTCTCGGCCTCCCAAAGTGCTGGGATTACAGGCTTGAGCCACCACGCCCAGCCTTTCTTTTTTTTAAATTTTTAAATGCTTAGACTTTTTTGTTGAACCTCTAAATCTATTTTATCATTTCCTTTTTTTTCTTTTCTTTTCTTTTTTTTTTTTTTTTTTTGAGACAGAGTCTCGCTCTGTTGCCCAGGCTGGAGTGCAGTGGCACAATCTCAGCTCACTGCAACCTCTGCCTCCGGTGTTCAAACGATTAAAGCGATTCTCTTGCCTAAGCCTCCTGAGTAGCTGGGATTACAGGCATGCACCACCACACCCTGCTGATTTTTGTATTTTTAGTAGAGTGGGGTTTCACCATGTTGGCCAGGCTGGTCTTTAACATCTGACCTCAGGTGATCCACCTGCCTCGGCCTCCCAAAGTGCTGGGATTGCAGGCATGAGCCACCACGCCTGGCCTGTCATTTCTTTTTAGTGCTCAGTAATATTCCATTGTTTGGATGTACTACAGTTTATTCATTCATATATGGAAGAACATCTGTGTTACAAGTTTTGGCTATTATGAATAAAGCTGTTACAAACATCTCTGCAAGTTTTTATATGGACATAATTTTCAGGTCTTTTGGGTGAATACGAAGGAGTCACATTGCTGAATCATATATACGAGTATGTTTAGTTTTGTAAGAAATGAACAACTGTTTTCCAAAGTGACTGTACCCAGTTTGCTTTCTACCAGCAGTGTGTGTGAGTTCCTGTTGCTCCACATCCACCCAGCGTTTGAGTACTTGTCCATGTTCTGAATTTTGGCCATTCTCTTAGGTGTGTAGTAGTCTTTCTTTCTTTTCTTAGGTGTATAATCATCCGTCCGTCCGTCCATCTGTCCTCCCTCCCCTGCCTCTCTTTTTTTTTTTTTTTTTTTTTAAGATAGTGTCTCACTCTTTTTGCTGCCCAGGCCGGACTGTAGTGGTGCAGTCATGGCTCTCTGCAGCCTCAACTTCCCAGGCTAAGGTGATTCTCCCACCTCAGCCTCCTGAGTAGCTGGGACTACGGGTGCACACCACCAAGCCCAGCTGATTTTTTATATATTTAGTAGAGACGGGGTTTTGCCATGTTGCTCAGGCTGTTCTCGAACTCCTGGGCTCAAGTCCACCTCGGCCTCCCAAAGTGTTGAGATTACTTTTAATGTCAAAACCACAATTTATTTTGCATCAATCTAATATTTTGTTTATTTATCTGTTTATTTATTTTTGAGAGAGAGTCTTGCTCTGTTGCCCAGGCTAGATTACGGTGGTGCAATCTCCACTCACTGCAGCCTCCACCTCCTGGGCTCAAGTGATCCTCCTACATAAGCCTCCCAAGTAGCTGGGACTACAGACATGAGCTGCCATGCCTGACTAATTTTTGTTTGTTTTATAGGGATAGGATTTTTCCATGTTGCCCAGGTTGGTCTTGAACTCCGGGCTCAAGTAAGTTGCCTGCCTTGGCCTCCCAAAGTACTGGGATTACAAGTGTGAGCCACCTCACCTGGCCCATTGTTATTTTAATTTGCATCTCCCTGATGACATTATGCGGAAATCTTTTCATATGCTTATTTTGCCATTCATATGTCTTCTTTGGTGAGGTTCTTTGGTCCATTTTTTAAACAGGTTATTTTCTTACTGTTGAGTTTAAGGAGTTCTTTGTGTATTTTGAATAATAGTCCTTTATCAGATGTGTGTTTTGCAGCTATATTCTCCATGTCTGTGGCTTGTTTTTTCATTCCCTTGACATTGTCTTTTGCAGAGCAGAAAATTTTAATTTTAGTGCAGTCCATCTTGTCAATTATTTATTTCATAGCTCTTGCCTTTGGTGTTGTGTCTAAGAAGACATCACTATACTCAAGGTCATATAGATTTTCTCTTGTGTTTTCTTCCAGGAGTTTTGTTTATTTTACATTTAGGTCCGTGACCCATTTAGAGTTAATTTTTTGTGAAGGGTGTAAGGTCTATACCTAGATTCATTGTTTTGCATGTGGATGTTCATTTGTTTCAGTACCATTTGTTGAAAAGAATATTATTTCTCCACTGTATTGTCTTTGCTCCTTTGTTAAGGATCAGTTAACTATATACTTTAGGGCCCTCCACTGTTCCATTGATTTATTGATTATTTCACCAATGCCATAGTCTCTTATTTATAGTAGCGTTATAATAAGTCTTGAGGTTGGGTTGTGTCAGTCTTCCAGCTTTGTTGTTCTTCTTCAATATTGTGTTAGCTATTCTGAGTCTTCTGCCTCTCTATGTAAACTTTAGAATCAGTTTGTCAATATCCACAAAATGACTTGCTGGAATTTTTACTGGGATTGAATTGAACCTGTAGACCAAGTTGGGAAGAACTTGGTCTAGACAATTTTGAGTCTTGACAATTTTGAGTCTTCCTGTCAATTATAATGGAATATCTCTCCATTTATTTAGTTCTTTGATTTTGCTCATTAGAGTTTTATAGTTTTCCTCATGTAGACCTTGTACATATTTTGTTAGACTTATACCTATGTATTTCATTTTTTGGTGCTGACGTAAATGATACTGTATTTCTAATTTCAAATTCCACTTGTTCATTGCATGTATCTAGGAAAGTGTTTGAATTTTTTATATTAATCTTGTGTCTTGTAAACTTGCTATAATTGCTTATTAGTTCTTGGAGTATTTTTTCAATTTGGATTTTATGCATAGATTATCATGTCATATATGAACAGTTTTATTTCTTCTCAACTTGTATACTTTTTATTTCCTTTTCTTGTTTGATTGCATTAGCTAGAACTTCCAGTATCACCATTACCTAAGACTTCCCAGATGTTGAAAAGGAGTGGTGAAAGAGAACATCCTTGTATTATTCCTGATTTTACAAGGGAAAGCATTGAGTTTTTCACCATTTGAGTATGATGTTAGCTGTAGGATTTTTGTAGATTTCTTTAACAAGCTGAAGAAATTTTCCTCCATTCATAGTTTACAGAGAATTTTGGTTTTTTTTTTTTTTTTTTTGAGACGGAGTCTTGCTCTGTAGCCCGGGCTGGAGTGCAGTGGCCGGATCTCAGCTCACTGCAAGCTCCGCCTCCCAGGTTTATGCCATTCTCCTGCCTCAGCCTCCCGAGTAGCTGGGACTACAGACGCCCGCCACCTCGCCCGGCTAGTTTTTTGTATTTTTTTAGTAGAGATGGGGTTTCACGGTGTTCGCCAGGATGGTCTCGATCTCCTGACCTCGTGATCCACCCGTCTCGGCCTCCCAAAGTGCTGGGATTACAGGCTTGAGCCACCGCGCCCGGCCGTTTTGTTTTGTTTTAAATCATGAATGGGTGTTGAATTTTGTCAAATGCTTTTTCTGCATCTGTTGATCTGTGACTTTTTTTCTTTAGCCTGTTGATGTGATGGGTTACTGAGGAGAAAACACACACTCAAACCCAAAATGTTTTTTATTTCTTTTTCTTTGAGACAGAGTTTCGCTCTTGTCACCCAGGCTGGAGTGCAGTGACGCAGTCTCGGCTCACTGCAGCCTCCGCCTCCTGGGTTTAAGTGATTCTCCTACCTCAGCCTCCCGAGTAGGTGGGATTACAGGTGCTCGCCACCATGCCTGGCTAATTTTTTTGTATTTTTAGTAGAGACGGGGTTTCGCCATGCAGGCTGGTCTCGAACTCCTTACCTCAGGTGATCCACCTGCCTTGGCTTTCCAAAGTTCTGGGATTGCTGGCATGAGCCACCGCGCCCAGTCCCCAAAATGTTTTTTCTATTCTCTTACTCAACAACAATAATCTCAGAAGACTTATGTGACCACATGTGTTGGGGGGTTTTCCCCACACGCCAAGCAAGCAGCTACTTCTGCATTGAACACCGTGGTGTCTTCCAGTTCAATTCTGGCACCATCTATAGCATCAGATTCCACTGGTTGAGGGCTCAGTCCCACTAGACTATCCCCAGTTTAGACACCAGTTGCAAGTCTAGGCCCTCTAGAACTTCTGACTGACCAGCTTGAAGTTTGGGTTCCTATGACCTCTTTGGGTTTGATTAATTTGCTAGAATGGCTCACAGAACTCAACCATTTACTTAGGCTTACTGGTGTATTATAAGGGATATTAGAAAGGATATAGATGAAGAAATACATAAAGCAAGGTATGGGAGAAGGGATGAGGAATTTTCATGCCCTGTCAGGGCATATTACCATCTAGGAACCTCCATGTGTTCAGCTATCAAGAAGCTATTTGGACCGAAACCTTTGGGTTTTTATGGAAGCTTCATTACATATGCAAGATTGATTAAGCCAAGCTGTTGGCCATTGGTGATCAACTTAACCTTTAGCACCTCTCCCCTCCCCAGAGGTTGGGGTATAGGGCTGAAAGTTCCAACCCTGTAATCATGCCTTGGTCTTTCTGGTGACCAACCCCCATTTTAAAGATACCTGTGGGGCTGTCAGCCAGTAGTCAACTTGCTTACATACAAAAAGACTTGTTTTTAGAGATTCCAAGGATGTTACGAGTTGTATGTCAGGAAATGGGTTTGGAGGCCAAATATATGTTTTATAATGTCACAGCTACATCAGTTGATTTTCAGATACTGAACCTGCTTTGTATAACTCTCTTTTTTGTACATTATTGGATTTGATTTGCTAATATTTTGTTGAGGATTTTTGCATCATTGTTCACGAGAGATTGGTCTGTAGTTTTCTTTACTTATAATGTCCTTGTCTGGTTTTGGTATTAGGGTAATGCTGGCCTCGTAGAATGAGTTAGGAAGTGTTCCTTCTGCTTCTGTCCTCTGAAAGAGATGAGGCAGAAGGAACACTTCCTAACTCATTCTTTGAGAATTGGTTTAATTTCTTCCTTAAGTGTTTGGTAGAATTCATCAGTGAAGCCATCTAGGCCTAGTGCTTTCTCTTTTGGATGGTTATTAATTATTGATTCGGTTTATTTAATAGATATAGGCCTATTCAGATTTTCTGTTTCTTCTTATGTGAGTTTTGGCATATCGTGTCTGTTTTTTTTTTTTTTTTGGAGATGGAATCTCACTCTGTCACCCAGGCTGGAGTACAGTGGCGTGATCTCGGCTCACTGCAGTCTCCGCCTCCTGGGTTCAAGCAATTCTCCTGCCTCAGCCTCCGGAGTACCTGGGATTTACAGGTGCCTGCCACCATCCCCGGCTCATTTTTGTATTTTTAATAGAGACAGGGTTTCACCAGTGCTGGCCAGG
Source organism: Macaca nemestrina (assembly GCF_043159975.1). Lineage (NCBI taxonomy): Eukaryota > Metazoa > Chordata > Mammalia > Primates > Cercopithecidae > Macaca > Macaca nemestrina. The sequence goes on from NC_092125.1 coordinate 181,202,834, forward strand.
CTGGTCTCAAACTCCTGACCTCAGGTGATCCGCCCGCCTTGGCATCCCAAAGTGCTGGGATTACAGGCGTGAGCCACCGCACGTGGCTGGCATATTGTGTCTTTTAAGGAATTAGTTCATTTCATCTAGGTTATCAAAATTGTAGTTCATAGTATTGTTTTATTATTCTTTTAATGTCCATGAGATATGTATTGATGTCACCTCTTTCATTTCTGTTGTTAGTAATTTATATACCTTCTCTTTTTTTCTTAATTAGCCTGACTAGGAGTGATTTGTTTTTTAACAAATTTGTTCACTGGATGATATTTAAAATTTACCATAATTAGGCCTGCCAAGGCCAGCATTACTCCCTTATTATTATTATTATTTGTTTATTTATTTATTTTTTTGGAGACAGAGTCTTCGCTCTGTCACCCAGGCTGGAGTGCAGTGGCGCTGTCTCGGCTCATTGGAAGCTCCTCCTCCCAGGTTCACGCCATTCTCCTGCCTCAGCCTCCCAAGTAACTGGTACTACAGGTGCCCGCCACCACGTCTGGCTACTTTTTTTGTATTTTTAGTAGAGAAGGGGTTTCACCGTGTTAGCCAGGATGGTCTCTATCTCCTGACCTCGTGATCTGCCCGCCTGGGCCTCCCAGAGTGCTGGGATTACAGGCGTGAGCCACCACGCCCGGCCTACTCTATTATTCTGATGGTTGTTTAGGCTTTAAATAGGGATCATATGTATACTAATTCTCCAGTAATGTAATTTTCCACTTTGCCAGAATACTATGATTAACAAAAATGGAGCACAAATTTGATTTTCTTTGTGGTTTGTCTGTATTCTCTCCTTACGCATGGATTAGGAGTCACTACATGAAGTAATAGAAATAGCAAGGCATGGTATTTAGGGCTAGAGATAACTAGTCGGAATCCTAATTCTAACATTTTGGCCTTCAACAATCTGCATAAGTCTGAGTTTCATCATCATTAAAAATGTAATAATGATAATATTTCAGTGTTGATATGAGGAACAGAAACATTGAGTGCTTTGGAATGTAGTAGGTGCTAAAGTAGACATTCATAAACAGTGCTTGCTTTTATTATTATTTTTACTATTATGATTTATGACCATTAGCATTATTACTATTATTATTGGAAAAATGTAGGTAGGACTACCATATTCAGCTTTAAAAACTCTTTCATTATCTGTTTAACAGACATCTGCTTAATATTGATCAAATGAGAGATAGTTCATGGAATGTTTCCCATCATAATGAAGTTTGATTTCAGGGGACTTCGTGATATGTATAGACTGATGATACATGGATTTTTGTTTCTGGCCTTTTTTAATGGTTGTCATATGGGACCTCATTGTTCATTGCTCTGGTATCATTTAAGTATTGGCCATTGGCATCAATTATCTTTTAAGGGTAAGGATATGTTTAATGAAGCTAATGATGTCTGCCTCCATTTGTAATTAAGCTTTTTTTTTTTTTTTTTTTTTTTTTTTGAGACGGAGTCTTGCTCTGTTGCCCAGGCTGCAGTGAAGTGGCGTGATCTCGACTCAGTGCAAGCTCCGCCTCCTGGGTTCACGCCATTCTCCTGCCTCAGCCTCCCGTGTAGCTGGGACTGCAGGCGCCCGCCAACGTGCCTGGCTAATTTTTTGTATTTTTAGTAGAGACGGGGTTTCACCGTGTTAGCCAGGATGGTCTTGATCTCCTGACCTCGTGATCTGCCCGTCTTGGCCTCCCAAAGTGCTGGGATTACAGGCGTGAGCCACCGCACCTGGCTGTAATTAAGCTTTAAGTGGCTGGGTATTACTGAGGCACAGCTAAGAGCATTTTTTTGATGGTCAGCAATACGAAGTTCTTTACGTCAAAAGGAGCTGTCCTAGGCAGAAGATTTTTGCTCTATCCTAGCAAATCATAATTTATAAGTAAATGCAAATTTTCACATAAAAATTAATTCCAAAAGAGATTTGGGAGTGTTCACCCATGATTTTATGAAAAAAGTTTTTAACCCATATCAGCTTAAAAATTGCAACTTAATGGATGAACCTTGAGGATATTATGCTAAATGAAATAATCCAGTCACAGAAAGACAAATACTAATTGATTCTACTTATATGAAGTACCTAGAGTAGTTGAATTCATAGAGACCGAAAATAGAATGGTGGTTGCCAGGGAATCAAGGAGGGAGAAATGGGAAATAATAGATTCATAAATACAGAGTTTTAGTTTTACCAGATGATAAGTATTCTGTGAATGAATGGTGGTGATGGTAGCGTGACAGTATAACTATACTTATGCCGCAGAACTGTATGCTTATGATGGTAAATTTTATATTTTGTTTATCTTACCACAACTAAAAAATTACAAGTTAGGCTGGGCGCAGTGGCTCACACCTGTAATCCAGCACTTTGGGAGGCCGAGGTGGGTGGATCACTTGAGGTCAGGAGTTTGAGACCAGCCTGGCCAATATGGTGAAACCTCGTCTCTACTAAAAAATACAAAAATTAGCCAGGCATGGTGGCATATGTCTATAATCCCAGCTACTTGGGAGGCTGAGGCACGAGAATGGCTTGAACTGGTGAGGTGGAGGTTGCAGTGAGCTGAGATTATGCCACTGAGCTCTAGCCTGGGCGACAGAGCAAGACTCTGTCTAAAAGGAAAAATGCAGTGTGAGTATAGGAGTACATATTAGAATATCACAATAATATAAGAAATGTGGAAATGTTTAGGGTCGTTCTTTACATAAATATGATTGACTTATTTGGTGATCCTTATAATATGATTGACTTACTTGTTTAGAGGGAGGATTGAGTGCTGAGTGGAGGATGATTTGTGTTGAATGAGAGAGAACAGATAGGAAGAGGAAGAGAGAGAGAGAGAGAGTGTGTGTGTGTGTGTGTGTGTGTGTGTGTGTGTGTGTGTGTGTGTGTATAAAAGTGGATAGCATTAGTGCTTCCAAGGGCTGAAACAGAGTGGGGAGAATTTAAAAAAGTGAAACATGAGAATTCAAAAAAATAGGCAAAATGAGTGATGATTAATGTTCCAAGGCCCACAGACCTACTCCACTGCGTTATCAGCCAACATAGTTGGGTTGGATCATGGATATTACTGAAAAGTATGAAATCTCTTAAAAACAATCAAGATCTAAAGAGTTGGATTGTTGTTACTCAGAAGTGTGAATTATCTGAAAACAGGGTTCTAAAGAGGTAGTTTGTTCATTTCAATATCTAGCAAATCTGTGTTTACAAAACATGAAATACCTGTAATAGCGTCTGAATCTTTAAGGGTGAAATATTACACGTTAGCCCCTTTATCTTTACTTCTTTCTTGAGGTCAGAGATCCTATGTCTTTTGTTTCAGATATTAATAGCTGTAATTGACTCTTTTTTTTTTTTTTTGAGGCAGAGTCTTACTCTGTCACCCAGGCTGGAGTGTAATGGCGCAGTCTCAGCTCACTGCAACCTCTATCTCTTGGGTTCAAGAGATTGTCCTGCCTCAGCCTCCCAAGTAGCTGAGACTACAAGCATGAGCCACCACGCCCCCAATTTTTTGTATTTTTAGTAGAGATGGGGTTCGCCATGTTAGCCAGTCTGGTCTTGAACTCCTGACCTCAGGTGATCCGCCTGCTTCAGCCTCCCAAACTTTGTGCTGGGATTACAGGCATGAGCCACTGCACCCGGCCTCAGTCTTTCACTTTTCGTTTTATGAAATGTCAGAATATATGCTAGATGACTTTTGGTAAACTGTATCTGTTTAAGTAATATGTAAATGTAAAAAAGCAACTTATTAGCCCTAGTCCCGGAAACTTGATTTCTGTGTAACATACTTACGTAGTAAATACAGTCATTCAACAAACATATATTAAGTGTTCTCTTCGTGGCTTTGGTCTGGTAGGGTTCTGTCTTTTTTTTTTTTTTTTTTTTTTCCTTTTTTTGGAGAACGGGGTCTCGCTATATTACCCAGGCAGGTCTCGAACTCCTGGGCTCAAGCTATCCTCCCGCCTCTGCCTCCCTGAGAGCTGGGATTACAGGCGTGAGCCACCGCGCCCGGCTCTGGTAGGGTTCTGGATTTCAGAGATAAGCCATAGTCATTACCCACAAATAAGTTAAATCTGAGAATAAAATTGGAGGGGCCAGACATGTAGTTAATTTTATAAATCACTGTCACATCAAAAATGGAAATGACCGTTGGGTCCAGGCCCACCTTAACTAGTGGATTTCAGTGGTATTGTGGTTTAATTATATTCTGGGACCCATTACTCAGGGTGGAGGGTAAAGAGAAAGTGATGTGGTATGTTTTCTCCATTTATAAACTACTGACTGACTAATTTGTGTAGCGTGTAGCCTTTTCTCATTTTCACTGGAAAAACTGGACACTTAGGGAGATGATTGTCTTGCCCAGAATCACTATTTCTCAGGATAGAGGCTAGAAATCGGCTCTGCTGACTGCATCTATTGCACCTTCCTTCTTTATTGCATCTGTTTCTTAAACCTCCTTTAGAATAAAAGTCTCAATTACTTGTGGAAGTCAGTTACACAGACATCTCACGGGATACTTTTCTTCTTGTGAAAATAGCATTTTTTCTCCTTTTTTCTTCTCCTTAAGACAGCAAATTATTATTCATAATTAATAAAGTTAGGGCTGGGCGCGGTGGTTCAAGCCTGTAATCCCAGCACTTTGAGAGGCCGAGACGGGCAGATCATGAGGTCAGGAGATTGAGACCATCCTGGCTAAAACGGTGAAACCCTGTCTCTACTAAAAAATACAAAAAAAAAAAAACTAGCCGGGCGAGGTGGCGGGCACCTGTAGTCCCAGCTACTCGGGAGGCTGAGGCAGGAGAATGGCGTGAACCTGGGAGGCGGAGCTTGCAGTGAGCTGAAATCCGGCCACTGCACTCCAGCCTGGGCGACAGAGCGAGACTCTGTCTCAAAAAAATAAATAAATAAAAATAAAGTTTATAATCTTTATCAAAATGTAAGGGAAAGCTTCCTAACTTTCCTTTTTTGTTTTATCTTGTTTTGTTTTTTTGGTGAGACAGAGTCTTGCCCTGTTGCCCAGGCTGGAGTGCAGTGGTGCGATCTCAGCTCACTGCAGCCTCTGCCTTCTGGGTTCAAGCATTTCTCCTGCCTTAGCCTCCTGAGTAGCTGGGATTACAGGCATGTGCCACCACACCCAGCTAATTTTTTGTATCTTTATAGTAGAGACTGGGTTTCACCATGTTGGCTAGACTGGTCTCAAACTCATGACCTCATGATCCACCTTCCTCGGCCTCCCAAAGTGCTGGGATTAGAGGCATGAGCCACCATGCCCAGCCCTAATTTTTTATTTTTACAAAATGATTGTCCAGTTGCTTTTTAGCCTTATCTGATATAGATAAATGATTAAAGGTACTAGGTCCCAAAACAGTTCTGTTGACTTCCTTTGGGTGCACCATCAGTAGGTATTATCTATTTTGTGTTTTTACATCTGTGATCCTTTGATGAGAAACTGCTGTTTCATCATAACTGCTGTTTCTTTTTTTAGTTTTGCTTCATTATTCTTGTACTGGATATGTTTTGATAGTCTAAGTAGGTAATATCAGGTAACATCAAATGTATCATTTGGAGTTTGATTCTCTTAAGACATCCTTTTCCAGCTTTGGTCTTTCAGGTACGTTTTATTCGTTAATTTCTTGGCATCAAATTATACCATCATCCTGACACGTTCTTTCCGGAAGAAGTATTTTAGTGTGTCTTATAGGTAAATTCTAAAATGATATTAGAGTATTTGGGCCTTTGGGTTGGATCACTTGAAATCTAATAATACAATTAATTTTTTTATGCAGATCTTTGATGGAAAACAGATTCCACAGAGAATGGTTGATGGATGGAATGCTTTTTTCTTTGATAAAACAGAAGAACTGGTAATTTTAAAATAGTCTTTATGTTCTAGAATGCTCACTGATATATGTTAACATTTGTATAATTTAATAATTTTACTTGGTTTTGCTGTCCGTATTTTGGATAGTACTGTATAGACATTGTTCATTTCATTTTTTTATATGTAGAAAAAACGTTTACCTTCACTTGGAAAGAACACAGAATCATTAGGGGAGCTTTGGTTGGGACTGCTTCGTTTCTATACTGAAGAGTTTGATTTCAAGGAATATGTAATTAGCATTCGGCAGAAAAAGCTGTTGACAACTTTCGAGAAGCAGTGGACTTCCAAGTGCATTGCAATTGAAGGTAATCATTTAAGCTGATATTAATTCAGGAGCAACCAAAATTTGGTCAAGGAAATTGAGGGGAAAACTGAAATACATTAGGATTTGGAAGATTCTTCTTCTAGATTTTTATCAGTTTTCATCCTTTAATCTGTAATTTTAGAGGAAGAATTTGCTGGTTTGTATAGTCTTAGTACATATAAGTATTAGACTTTGGCAATGACTTCTAAGTATATTTTTATGGTACAATGAATGTAATTCTTAATCATTGATGTATTTCTTTTATAGACCCTTTTGACTTGAATCATAACCTTGGTGCTGGAGTTTCTAGAAAAAGTAAGTTTTAAATATAGATTTTCTCTGATTTTAAAACTCTGACTCATTAATGTCTGCATCTTTATTGTTTTCTTCTTTCTTTAATAGTGACCAATTTCATCATGAAAGCATTTATCAATGGAAGGAAACTTTTTGGTACCCCTTTTTATCCACTCATTGGCAGAGAAGCTGTAAGTTTACATTATATGAATTGAGAATCTTTTCTTTTTTTAAGTAGAACAAGCAGCTTAATCCTGTTTCCAAACTGTTGTTAGATACAGGGAAAGAGATGGTCATAGCTTTGTATATTTTTTCTTATTGCATAGTCCATAATGAGATATATATTTTCCAAATTTTATTTGTTTAAATTATTTGTTAAATTCTGTCTTTTCCACTAGACTGTGAACCCCACGAAGACAGGATTCATGTCTGTAAGGTTCACCTTTCTATTTCCAGTACATACATAGTGTCTGGCGCATTGGATGTACCAAAGAAGCATTTGCTGAGTGAATGAGAATAGATAGTCAAGACTCTGGATTGTTGAATTTTAGGTGCTGCTCATTGTCCCTCTTTTATCTCCAGAAATCTTGATGAAAATGTACACATAGAAGACAAAACCAAAGAAATATTTTATTATTTGTTGGAGCTTCTCGGATTTTTGTATAGCTTTGGTAAGCTGAATTAGGTGGCATGGAACCGAGAAGTTTTCTTCTGCCTGAATTGGGTGGGCGAGTGTCACACATTCCTCTTGGTCTCATTCTGGTTTTTGGCCTGCTTTCTTATGGTTAGGGAGACTACAGGAAGTTTCAGCTTCAGAGCAAGAGACTTAGAAGAAATCTCAAGAAATAGAACAAATGTATTAGGGTTCTCTTAGAGGGACAGAGCTAATAGGATATATATATCCTATTAAATATATACACAGACACACACACACACACATATATATATATAGGAGTTTATTAAGTATTAACTTACGTGATCACAAGGTCCCATAATAGAGTGTCTGCAAGCTGAGGGGCAAGGAGAACCAGTCCAAGTCCCAAAACTGAGGAACTTGGAGTCCAACATTTGAGAGCAGGAAGCATTCAGCACGGGAGAAAGATGTAGGCTGAGAGGCTAGGCCCAACTTGCCTTTTCACGTTTTTCTGCTTGCCTTGTATTCACTGGAAGATGATTAAATTATGCCCACCAGATTAAGGGTGGATGTGCCTTCCTCAGCCCACTGACTCAAATGGTAATCTCTTTTGGCAACACCCAACAGACACACCTAGGATTAGTAGTTTGTATGCTTCAGTCCAGTCAAATTGACATTCAGTATTAACCATCACAACAAACATGCATTTACATTGCATCGTGAATGTTCTTGAACTTGTTCAGTCCAATTTCAGGTGTCTTCTTTCTTGGGGGTAGAATAAGAAAAGCAGAGAGAAGTCTTATTTTCCCTTGGAGCACTGGTTTTCAGATACTTTTATTTTCTAGCCTCTTATGGGGTGATAATAATTACAATGGAGACAAATAAAATAAGAGTAAAATTTGAAAATGTAAAAAAATGACTGAAAAAAGGAAAACCTAACAATTTTTTTTTTGAGACGGAGTCTTGCTCTGTCACCAGGCTGGAGTGCAGTGGCACGATCCAGCTCACTGCAACCTCCGCCTCCTGGGTTCAAGTGATCCTTCTGCCTCAGCCTCCTGAGTAGCAGGGACCACAGGCGCCCGACACCACGCCCAGCTAAGTTTTATATTTTTAGTAGAAGCGGGGTTTCACCATGTTGACCAGGATGGTCTCAATCTCCTGACCTCATGACCCACCTGCCTTGGCCTCCCAAACTGCTGGGGATTACAGGCGTGAACCACTGCATTTGGCCTAATTTGACTAATATTTTAATTGAAATAGAAACAGTGAAAAACAGACCAAAACACATATTATGATACACTGATAAAGCATTTTACCTGAGAATTGTGAGGAATCCAACTGTGTTTATATATGCATATGTTCAGTAGGAACCTCACAGTGTTGCATGCAGTCAGACCTTTTTGTTTATTTTTGTTTTTTTGATACAGGATCTTGCTCTCATCCCCAGGCTGGAATGCAGTGGTATGATCATAGCTCACTGCAGCCTTGGACACCTGGGCTCAAGTGATCTTCCTGCCTTTGCCTCCTAAAGTTCTGAGATTTCAGGCATGAGCCACCATGCTCAGCCCCATGTAGTGACCTTTTTTTTTTTTTTTTTGAGATGGAGTCTCGCTCTTGTTCCCCAGGCTGGAGTGCAGTGGCGCAATCTCAGTGCACTGCAGCCTCTGCCTCCCAGGTTCAAGTGATTCTCCTGCCTCAGCCTCGCAAGTAGCTGTGATTACAGGCATATGCCACTACGCCCAGCTGATTTTGTATTTTTACTAGAGACGGGGTTTCGCCATGTTGGTCAGGCTGGTTTTGAACTCCTGATCTTAGGTGATCCACCCACCTCAGCCTCCCGAAGTGCTAGGATTACAGGCGTGAGCCACTGTGCCTGGCCGAGACTTTTTAGTAGAATACTAAATTAGAGTCCTCGGTAAACTGGAAGTGTGCCCATTTTAGTTTATGCATACAAATTTTTAGTAATTCTTAATAATGCAATTTATTATAATTACATATAGATGTCAAAATCTTTGATTTTGAATGCCATTTGGGGCCTAGCAGAAGGGGCCCATGAGTCTGCTAATCATTTTTTGATTTACTTTATTCTCTTTCAAAAGTCACTATATAGTATTCCATAATTTGGATATACTAGTTTATCTAACTTCTTGTGATGGACATTTAGGTTATCTTCCTTGTATCAGTGTTATAACTTACACAGGTTGAGCATCCCAAATCTGAAGCCTGAAACTTATTGAGCACTGACATGACCCTCAAAGAAAATGCTCATACGGAGCATTTGAGATTTCAGATTTTCTGATTTGGGATGCTCAGCTGGTATAAATATAATGCAAGTATTCCAAAATCCGAAACACTTCTGATCTCAAACATTTCGGATAAGGTCGAAAATATCCTTGTACATAGTCTTTCATGCTTATATTTCATACCTATTTCACTCCTAGTTACTGAGATTATAACAGTATGCAAGATAGATTTGCCTTATTTCCCTAAATTAATGAAAGATAAAGATAAGTATATTTCATGTTCTTTCATCTTTCTTGTTCTTTCAGTTATTTTTCTACATCATTATATTCTCCTATATGTTGACCCATTTTGTCCATATCCATCAGCTGTCTTCTGTCATTTTTCTTCCCCATTTAACTTAGATTTTCTCTGCTCTCTAGCATATACTGTTGGTGGTGGGTTTTTTTTTTGTTTTGTTTTGTTTTTGGTTTTTTTTGAGATGGAGTCTCACTCTGTCACCCATGCTGGAATGCAGTGGTGCTATCCCAGCTCACTACAGCCTCTGCCACCCAGGTTGAAGCAATCCTCCTGCCTTGGCCTCCCTAGTAGCTGGGTTTACAGGTGCAGCCACCATGCCCAGATAATTTTTATATTTTTAGTAGAGACAGGGTTTCACCACGCTGGCCAGACAGGTCACAAACTCCTGACCTCAAATGATTGCTCACCTTGGCCTCCCACAGTGCTGGGATTACAGGTGTGAGCCACTGTGCCTGGCCATCTAACATATACCTTGAATTCCTTTGTGCTGCAGTCCTTCCTGTGCACTCTTCTGTATTGTGCCTATATGAACTCAGCTATCCATCATGTGCCTGTCCTTGGGTAGCTGTACACTAATGGAAAAAAGTCAAAATGCTAGACAGTTTTAAGTATATAGTACAGTCATAAACATTTACTAGCCTCAGCTGGACTTTCAGTACTGTGTGACAGTCATATTTGTTTAGTTACCTTTAGCTCCTATTCTATTAGAACTATTTCAAATTTACCTATTTTACTCAAAATGCAGTATGTTGACCGGGTGTGGTGGCTCACATCTGTAATCCCAGCATTTTGGGAGGCTGAGGCGGGCAGATCACAAGGTCAGAAGTTTGAGACCAGCCTGGTCAACGTGGTGAAACCCTGTCTCTACTAAAAATACAAAAAAAAAAATAAATAACCGGGAGTGGTGGTGCGTGCCTATAGTCACAGCTTGGTTGAGGCAGGAGAATCGCTTGAACCCGGGAGGCGGAGGTTGCAGTGAGCCGAGATTGCGCCACTGCACTCCAGCCTGGGTGACAGAGTAAGACTGTCTCAAAAAAAAAAAAAAGGAAAAAAAAAAAAAAGAAGTGCTGTATGCCCTGCACTTTGTCCACCTTTTACCTCTGCCCTTCTCGCTCCAGTGGATGCTTTTCCTCTGAGACAGTACATAGTATCAAATAAGTAGTCCTTTAGCTTTCTGCTACTAGATCTATAAACCTACCTGCATCTGTAGGTATCTCTCCTTTATGACAGATTAGTTCTTACATATGTACTCTAGATTATTCTGTCTACTCTGAATCTTCATCTGTGAAAAGCGTTTTCAGTTAAAATACATAAAATGTCTTTGCAGATGAACATTTACAGATGAACAATTGCTCTCAGTTTTAATGATAGGGAACACTAACTTTGAAACCTAATTGAGTGAACTATCATCTGCCTCCAAAATAATTCTATTCTTCTTAGTAGTAAACTTATATTACAGAAGATTATATCTAATTATTACTATTAGCATATTTAACATTTCTTCAATAAATTTTTTTATGGAAATTTGCTTTCTCTCATTATGTAAGTACCTATATTACATCTTTAATTTTGTCACAACACCTAAAAGATGTACTACCTGACTCTTTACAGAGTAAGTTTGCTGGCCTCAGGTGTAGGCCACCCTAACTGGGGTGGAAGGATAGAGAAAAGTGGATTCAAGAGATATTCAGCAATAGAATGTATACAACTTGGTCATTAATTAGAAGTGATGGACGAAAGAGAACAAGTTCAGGACGCTTCTTAGGTTTCTGTCTTAAGCAGCTGGGTGAATTAAGACCTTTATGTTGTCCTGGCAAAAAATAGGATGATGATTTTAATTAGCTACATTAATTTATCAATAGTGATGAAGAATTGTATCTTTTGTCTTTAAAAAAAAAAAAAAAATAGGATGGGCATGGTGGCTCATGCCTGCAGTCTGTTACTTTGGAAGGCCAGGTCAGGAAGATCGCTTGAGGCCAGGAGTTCAAGACCAGCCTGGCCAACACAGCGAAATGCTGTCTCTAAAAAACCAAATAAAACCAAACCAAACAGCTTCATTGGAATAGAGTTCACATGATATACAACTCATTGTGCAATTCAGTGGTTTTTAATATATATATATATACAGGATTGTGCAACCATCCCCATGATTTAATTTTAGAACATTTTCATCTTCTCTAAAATAAACCCTTGTCCTCATTAGCAGTCAGTTCTCATTCCCTCTCTTCCCCTCTTCTCAAACCACTAATCCACTTTTTGTCTCTGTAGATTTGCCTATTTTGGACATTTCATATAAGTTAAATGATATGATATGTAACATTTTGAAACTGGCGTCTTTCGTTTAGCATGGTGTTTTCAAGGTTCCTTCATGCTGTACCATGTATCAATACTTCATTCCCTTTTATGACTGAAAAATACTCCATTTTATGGATACATTACATTTCATTATCCATTCATCAGTTGTTGGACATTTGAATTGTTTCTACTTTTTGGCTATTATGAATAATGCTGTTGTGAATATTTGTGTGCAAATTTTTGTGAGAATATATGTTTTTATTTCTCTTGGTATATACTTAATAGTGTAATTGCTGTGTCATTTTGATAAATTTATGTTTAACTTTTCAAGGAACTGTTTTCTAAAGTGGCTGTGCTACTTTACATTCCCACCAGCAATACATATGTGTTCTGGTTTTTCTACATCCTCACCAATACTTGTTATTGTCTTTTTAAAGCTATAGCCGTCCTATTGGGCGTGTCTCGTATACTTTTATCCTTGAGTTTAGGTAAATGTGAAAACAGCTAAGTGGACGTGTTCTCTTGCCTTCCAGAAGGATGGACACCATTAGGACCAACTAGTCTTTGTGACAGTGCAAAACTAAGCTAAAGTTTAGAAGGATAAGCATGGTGCAGAGATAAAGCAGAAATAAGTCTGGTTCTAAGACTTGGGAAAATTATTTACTTCTTTTTAGTTCCCTACCTTTTTTTTAGGTTTGTTCCTCTTTACATAATACATGTTACATGTTCTTAAAAAGCTGTATTAAATCCAATCATATTTCACATAAACCAGATAATTGCTTTTTTTGTTGTTGTTATTTACTTATTTATTTTTAGTTTTTGGAGACAGAGTCTCGCTACTTCATCCAGGCTGGAGTGCAGTGGCTGTTCATAGGCACAGTCATTATGTACTACAGCCTCAAACTCCTGGCCTTGAGTGGTCCTCCCATCTTAGCCTCCTGAGTAGCTGGGACTACAGACTTTTTTTGTCTCGCTGTGTCACCCAGACTGGAGTGCAGTGGCACGATCTTGGCTCACTGCAACCTCCACTTCCTGGATTCAAGCAGCTCTCCTGTCTCTTCCTCCTGAATAGCTGGGACTACAGGCACACACCACCATGCTCAGCTAATTTTTGTGTTTTTAGTAGAGAACGGGGTTTCACCATGTTGGCCAGGCTGGTCTCGAACTCTTGACCTCAGGTGATCCCTCCACCTCGGCCTCCCTAAGTGTTGGGATTACAGGCATGAGTCACTGCACCCAGCCTACAGGCAATTTTGTACAGAGAATAATTCCTTTCCAAAAGTAGCCCAATATAGCAGAAAGCATGAGTTTTGTTGTGAGATGGACTTAGCTCTACATCTTTTATCTGAGACTTAACCTATTTTTTTCTATGGGCAAATGACTTGAACTCCTGAATCAGTTTTCCCATCTGTAAAACAAGGATGAAAGTAATATCTACTTTATTGAGATTTTTCTTATTCATCTGTAGCATCTTTGTGTAAGGATGTAACTTGGTTAGTACTATTAGCAACTGTGGTGGTGATGATTGTGAATCTTATTTTCATATCATGGGTTTTACTTACAGTGAAACATTTGTTGCTGTTATTTTCTTTGTAAAAATAAACCATGTTTGCATCTTGGTCTTCTTTCCATTTGGATTCAAAAGTTTTATAGTGATTCCTCCTAGTAAAATTGCATTTTCTCCCTAGGAGTACTTCTTTGATTCCAGAGTATTAACAGATGGAGAACTGGCTCCCAATGATAGATGTTGCCGTGTGTGTGGAAAAATAGGCCACTACATGAAAGACTGCCCTAAAAGGAAAAGGTTGGCAAATGAATATATATCAACATTTTGAGGAAAATAAATGAGAGGCCAATTTGTAGCTATAATTATGTTCAGAAATGTTTAAGTGAGAAAGTTTAGGGTATTTAATTATACCTAAGGTAAATGTTCATTTTTGTAGTAGGGTAAGATTTGTATGTGGTATAATAGTATCTTCTAACATTCATTTGTTCATTTATTCATTAATTCACTCAGTTTTTTTTTGTTGTTGTTTTTGTTTTTGTTTTTGTTTGTTTTTTGAGATGGCGTCAAGCCCTGTTGCCCAGGCTGGAGTGCAATGGCGTGATCTCGGCTCACTGCAACCTCCGCCTCCTGGGTTCAAGTGATTCTTCTGCCTCAGCCTCCCAAGTAGCTGAGATTACAGGCGCGCACCATGAAGCCTGGCTAATTTTTAGTATCTTTAGTAGAGACGGGGTTTCACCAATGTTGGCCAGGCTGGTCTCAAACTCCTGACCTGGTGATCCACCGCCTTGGCCTCCCAAATTGCTGGGATTACAGGCGTGAGTCACCGTGCCAGCCAGTTTTGTCTTTTTTTTTAATGAAGAAGCATTTATTGATACCAACTATGCGTTGGGAACTGTTCTAGGAGAAATAAAAGTGACCAAGACATTGGGTTCTTGCTGAGGATCTCACAGTCATGCAAACTGATAATTAAAATACAATTAATGGAATTCTTGAGATATATACTGTGAGCTATACTTACAGATCTTGGGGAATGTACATCTTCTATACTCCCTCAAAATACATCTACGAATTATAGTCTCCCAGGTTCTATATACTGTAGTAGGTCAGGAAGATCTCTTTCTTTTGTAAAACTAATATAAAAACTTGGAACTTTTGAGACAGAACAAACTTCCAGTTTCCATCACTGCTGTTTACTGACTATTAAATTTAGTCAAGACACTTACCTTCTCTAAGTCTCAATTTCTTTTTGAAACCAGAGATGATAAATATCAACCTCTAAGGATTGTTAAAGGTTTAAAAATTTGGTATTTTAAGAAATTTAATATAACGTTGTTTTACAAAACTACTAGAAAACCCAGTTCCTGCCAAAGGAGCAGGTATGCCATAATGTTTGTTCCCTTGCCTTCAAAAAGACGCATGAAATGGTGGGCATGCTAGTCCTTTTATTATCGTGAGAGTCCTGCATAGTTTAGTTTGTTCTGTGACTCACTTAATTTACAAGTCCCTAGCCCCACATTATTGGTATCAGCAGTTTACTGTTTAGACTAAAGAAGAAAGACAGTGAAGAAGAGAAGGAAGGGAATGAAGAAGAGAAGGATTCTCGAGACATTCTTGACCCCCGAGACCTCCACGACACTCGAGACTTTAGAGACCCCAGAGACCTCAGATGTTTTATATGTGGAGATGCTGGACATGTACGAAGGGAGTGCCCAGAGGTCAAGCTGGCCCGTCAGAGGAATAGCAGTGTGGCAGGTAAATAGAAAAGACCAAACATAGTTTCTGGTAGAAATGAAGTCATTTATGTTGCTTGCATGCTGAAGGACCCTAATTCCTCTCTATTGCAAACCTAATTGTATGATTTTGGACCTTACAATTTCTTAAAGAGATAAAATTTAGACAATGAGGCGTTTACTTTGAATAGTACTTGGGTAAGTTCATTATCAAGGTCTCCACAGTCTGTTATATTCAGTTATCTCCCTTTAAGTATTCTTTGGAGGGTTTTTTTTTTTTTTTTGAGACAGAGTCTTGCTCTTGTTACCCAGGCTGCAGTGCAGTGGTATGATCACAGCTCACTGCAGCTTTGACCTCCTGGACTCAAGTGATCCTCCCACCTCAGCCTCCCAAGTACTAGGATTACAGATATGAGCCACTGCACCCAGTCATAAAGTATTTCTGAAATAAATCTGTTGTCTCCTTTAGAAAAGCAGATGACATTTGTTCTTGTTTCTAGGATCAGCGTATTTTTTTTCTTGATCTGCTAGATTGAAAAATGGCTTTTGAAAGTAGCTCAGTTGCTACAAGTCCTTCACTAATATACTCAAGGTTTAAAAGTCTAAGTTTATAGAATTGCAGAGATATTTGAGATTCTTTTACATAAGAAGGGAGTTTATTTATTGTCATTTCTCTGCTACTTTCCTTATCTGTTGATTTTCTTTGTGATGCCTTCTCTTAGCAGCCCAGCTGGTCCGCAACCTTGTAAATGCTCAACAGGTGGCTGGTTCAGCTCAGCAACAGGGTGATCAGTCCATAAGGACTAGACAGTCCTCAGAATGTGTAAGTACTCTGCCTGTGAATGTGCTAGTCTTGACTGATGATAGCAGTATCTTTAATGTGTTTTCTCTCAGACTGGCAAATACAATCTTCCAGATTACATAGTGCTTTGTATATATGTCCTTGCTAGGCACATAAGGTGGAGTGAGCATTCCTTTTGGAATAATGTAGATTTAGGTTTCTGTCTAAAGAGAAGCTACTTAATTTACATGAGCCTACTCTTCAGTTGTACGATAACTACCTAATAAGATGGATTAAAAATAAGGTAATGACTTTGAGGTTTCAGACTTTGCTTAGTGGAAAAATATCAGTACCATTAATAAAAATAGACATAAAAATTGAGATGTTTTAGGCATTTAGTGTTGTTAGGTCAATATGTACATGGCATTTTGCTTGCATGAAACTTCTGTCTTCTCATAGCTTGACCTGTGGATACCTAGTGAAATACACCCTGTAAAAAAACAGTATTGAATGAGAATTTAGACTCATAAGTTTATGTTACTATTTTTTTTTTAAGAGGGAGTCTCGCTCTGTTGCCTATGCTGGAGTGCAGTGGCACATTCTTGGCTCACTGCAACCTCCTCACCCCTGGGATCACGTAATTCTGTCTCCATCTCCTGAGTAGCTGGACTGCAGGCAACGCTACCACGCCCGGCTAATTTTTGTATTTTTAGCAGGGGTGGGATTTCACCATATTGGTCAGGCTGGTCTTGAACTCCTGACCTCAGGTGATCCACCTGCCTCGGCTCCCCACAGTGCTGGGATTACAGGTGTGAGCCGTTGTGCCCAGCCCAGACTCATAAGTTTAATATTAAGTTTGCTGAGTTGCTCTTAACCTTTGTATAAATCTATATTCACCTTGTACTTCTTAATAATTACTCTAAATAACACTCTAAATCTGACATAATGTTCAGTGCTTTACACTTAGCAAATTTAATCCTGCAAGTGGCCAAGTGAAGTGGTAGGTATTAGTATCATCAAATTTTACAAACTGGGAAACTGAGAATAAGAGAGTATAAAAATCAAACCGAGGTCTTTCTAGCGTCAAATCTGTTAACTGTTTAACATGCTAAATCTAATGTGATTTGTGTTTTAGAAAAAACTTTCAAGTATTCGAAGAGTATTAGGGAGAATCTTTGGAAAACATTTAGGAAATTTTCCACCCTCATCTCAAACACTTGAATACCTATTATGTGCCTGATACTTTCATAAACAACAATAATCACATTTAATGTAGTTAACATTTGTTGAGTGTAAACTATGTGCTTATACATGCATTCATTCTTTATGATTATAAAATATTTCAAAAGTACAGAAAAGTATAGAAAGTAAATCTCTATCATTACCAAGCTTTAACAGTTTTTAACATTGTTATTTTAGCTTTATTAAAAAATTACCCTCAGTTGAAACCCCTGTACATTCTTCTTCTATCCCATTCCTATCTTAAAAGCTTCTTTATCATCCTTCCGTTGTTACAGAAATGTGTCTGCTATCTTGAACTTGGTGGTTATATGTTCCACATGCATTGTTCAGTTAATCTTCTCAAAAACCTAAGGCAAATTCTGATTATACTTTACAGGTAAAGAAACCGAGGTTCAAGTTCCTTGCCTGACTTCAATAGACACTTGGAATCGGAACGTGAACCCTCAGGCTCTCTGTCAGCAAAACTTATGCTCTAACCACTTTTCTGTGCTGTCCTAATTTTCGTTTTATGCCGCTAGTCCTCACTTTTCTCTCACCTGTGCTTTCGGAAAGAGTCTGTCTAATGGACACTACTACTCTTATGTCTAACAAAGCACTGCAACATGTCTAAAATATAGTTAATCTTTCCTTCCAACCCCCAGGACTTGCTTCTTCCTCCTGTGTTTTATATCTCGTTGAATGATCCCATTTTCTGTCTAATTTCCAAAACTCTTCCCTTTCCTTCAACCTTTGTATTCAGTCACTAAGTCCTGTTGTTTCTGCCTTTGAAAAAGCTAGGTGTGGTGGCTCACTCCTGTAATCCCAGGACTTTGGGAGACTGAGGTGGGCGGATCACTTGAGGTCAGGAATTTGAGACCAGCCTGACCAACATGGTAAAACCCCATCTCTGCTAAAAATACAAAAAATTAGCTGGGTGTGGTGGCAGGCAACTTGTCATCCCAGGTAGTTGGGAGACAGGCAGGAGAATCGCTTGAACCCAGGAGGTGGAGATTGCAGTGAGCGGAGATTACACCACTGCACTCCAGCCTGGGCAACACAGTGAGACTATCTCAAAAAAAAAAAAAAAAAAAAATCTCACAGCCATTTGCTTCCCTCTATCCCTGTTTATATTTCCTTAGCCTAGGCTACTATCATCTCAGGACTGCTTTATTATAGCAGCCTCCTAATCGGTTTCAACAACCTTTTAATTTTTACCTATTTATTCATTCATGCAATTGTGAGACAGGGTCTTGCTCTGTTGCCCAGACTGGAGTGCAGTGGCACAATCACAGCTCACTGCAGTCTCGACCTCCCAGGCTCAGGTGATTCTCCCATGTCAAACTCCAGAGTAGCTGGGACTAAAGGCACGCACCACCACACTTGGCTAATTTTTGTATTTCTTGTAAAGATGGGATTTCGACATGTTGCCCAGGCAGGTCTCAAACTGTTGAGCTCAAGTGATCTGCCTGCCTCAGCCTCTGAAAGTGCTAGGATTACAGTCTTGAGCCACTGTTCCTGTTCTCTCATCAGCCTTTAAAAAAAAAAAATTCTCTATTTTATTCTTATTAAACCAGAATAATCTTTCTAAAGTTCAGATTGATCATGTTCCTTACCTGTTTAGAACCCTTCAGTGGTTTACCACTGCACGTAGGATATAGTCTAAATTACAAGGCTTGTAAGACACTTCATTGTGTTGCCCCTGTTTAGCTCTTCAGCCTCAGCCATTCCCCTGCATTATACTCCAGTAATATTAAACTTCTTTCGGATTCCAGTTACTTTAAAAAGCCACGTATTTTCATACCTCTAGACTTTCAATCATATTGAACACTCTTCCTCTCCCCTTATCTCTCCCTTCTTGTATCAGACTGATTTCTGTTTACCCTGAGTCTCAGTTAAAAGGTTACTTTTTCTGGGAAGCTTTCTTTGATTTCTCTTCTCCCCTTCTCCCAAAGTGGCTTTAGGTGTTCTGCTCTGGGATTTCATTATATAGTTGACCCTTGAACAAAACAGGTTTGAACTGCGTGGGTCTACTTATACATGAATTTTTCACAACAGATTGTGGTTGGAAAATACAGTATTCCCAGGATGCAAAATCCAAGTATTCAGAGATCCAACTTTTTGTATATATGGGTTCTGTAGGGCTGACTGTGGGACTTGAGTACAGGAGGATTGTGGGGGTCCTGGAACAAATCCCCTGCATATCCTGAGGGACAGCTGTACACTATACATTCTTTATCATAATACTCGTTATACTTACTGTGATTGCTTATGTAATCTTTATCTGCTGCCCTCCTTACTCCCTTAAACATTGAGCTCCATCAGGGCATACTTGTTGGTATTACATTTTTATTACCTAGAACAATACTCAGTACATAATTGATACAGGAAATACTTGTTGAGGGACTGAATGAAAGTGACTATGAGATATTTAGATGGAAGACTTGAGTTTGCAGTGGGAAGTATGTGTTCTGCATGATGGGAACTGTGTCTGGGCTCTCTTTTCTTTGGACAATAAAAAGATTTGTGAGGCAATACCTACTTGAGAAGGGGGTTTGAGTACCTTGGGAAAAACTCATTATTTGTTATGATATACATCATAAAGTTCTGTTTTATAAAGTTTTTAATTTTGTATTTTATCTCTACTTTTATAAAACTAAGATGTTTATAACTTAATTTTAAAATGTGTTTGTGGTTTTTTCTGCAGTCTGAATCACCATCTTATTCTCCTCAGCCTCAGCCATTTCCACAGAACTCTTCCCAGTCAGCTGCTATTACCCAGCCTTCATCTCAGCCAGGATCCCAGCCTAAGCTTGGCCCACCTCAGCAGGGAGCCCAACCTCCCCATCAGGTCCAGATGCCACTGTATAACTTTCCCCAGTCACCACCAGCTCAGTATTCTCCCATGCACAATATGGGATTGTTGCCAATGCACCCTCTCCAGATCCCTGCCCCATCCTGGCCCATCCATGGCCCAGTGATCCACTCTGCACCAGGCAGTGCCCCCAGCAATATTGGCCTGAATGATCCCAGCATCATCTTTGCACAGCCTGCTGCCAGACCTGTGGCAATCCCTAACACGTCTCACGATGGACACTGGCCCCGTACTGTGGCTCCGAATTCCCTGGTGAACAATGGTGCCGTGGGGAATTCAGGTAATCCTTCCTTTTCTTTTGTATCTGTCTGTAGAAACAATGTGAGGAAAAAGAAGGAAAGCAGTATTTGTGGAGGGACAGTACAGGATTAGATAAAGATTAAGAATATGAACTCTGGATTCAGACTGCCTGGATTTGAATCCTGGCCCTGCCATTTATTATGTAGTGTGGGCAATTACTTAATCTCTTTGTGCATTGGTTTCATCTGTAAAATAGGCCATCTAACTCACAGGGATGTTGTAAATGTTAAATGATGTGTAACACACGTAAATGTTAGCTATTATTTTAGTATTTAAAAAAATTTTCACTGCCACCCTGTTTGGTGTATTATTTATTATACAGTTGATAAAATTGGAGAGTTAAGTAACTTAACTGTCTTACTGTCACGGTTAATAATGGTAGGTTGGCCTGGCATGGTGGCTCATGCCTGTAATCCCGGCACTTTGGGAGGCTGAGGCAGGTGGATTACCTGAAGTCAGGAGTTTGAGACGAGCCTGGCCAGCATGGTGAAACCCCATCTCTAGTAAAAATACAAAAATTAGCTGGGCGTGGTGGTGGGCGCCTATAATCCCAACTATGTGGGAGGCTGAGGCAGGAGAATCACTTGATCCCAGGAGGCGGAGGTTGCAGTGAGCCGAGATTGCGCCATTGCACTCCAGCCTGGGCAACAGAGCAGAAGTGTCTCAAAAAAAAAGACCAAGGAAACCAAAAAAATTTATAGTAATGGTAGGTCCAAGACTTAAACTAATTTCTTTGTTCAAAACTGTGCTGCCGCGCACCCTAGACACTATTACTTCTCAGTAAGGAACAATTCTTTAAAAAAGAAAAAAGCATTAAAAAATATTTTTTTTCTGATATCTAAGTAATACATGTTCATTATAGAGTATTTGAGAAATAAATCATCTGTCTCAATTCCTAGACATAAATACTAAGGAATATTTTGGTGTATTACCATTCAGTCATTTTTTTTTAATTGCCTATTTAAGAAAATAGTTGATACGTGCTGTAAATCTAGTTTTATATCCAGCTTTAAGATATACGTACACACACACACACACATATGCATATGCATATAAATACTTACACACTTACACATATACACACAGGCTGGCATGGTGGCTTACGCCTGTAATCCCAGAACTTTGGGAGGCTGAGGTGGGCAGATCAACATGGCAAAACTCTTGTCTCTATTAAAAATACAAAAACTAGCCAGGTGTGGTGATACACGCCTGTAATTCCAGCTACTCAGGAGGCTGAGGCGGGAGAATCACTTGAACCCAGGGAGACAGAGGTTGCAGTGAGTTGAGATCATGCCATTGCATTCCAGCCTGGGCGACAGAGTGAGACTCCAAAAAAAAAAAAAAAAATATATATATATATATAAAATATATATATATTCATATGTGTCTAAATATATATATAATACATACATATTTATATATATATATATATATATATTTAGAGACAAAGTCTCAAAGTGTTGTCCAGGTTGGAGTGCA
The DNA here is from genome assembly GCF_043159975.1 of Macaca nemestrina. NCBI lineage: Eukaryota > Metazoa > Chordata > Mammalia > Primates > Cercopithecidae > Macaca > Macaca nemestrina. The sequence continues at coordinate 181,224,701 of NC_092125.1, forward strand.
GTGGCTATTCACAGACCAATCTAGCACACTACAACCTCGAACTCCTGGGCTCAAGTGTTTCTCCTGCCTCAGCCTCCTGAGTAGCTGTGGGACTACAGGCACACACCACTGCGCCTGACTTATGCCTAACTTTTTAGTGATAATTATTTTTATCTTAAGAACTATTATGGAAATTTTGAAACATACACAGAAGAGAGTAAAGTATATAATGAACCCCCCTCCCCATTAACCAACTTTAACAGTTACCAGTAATTTGCTATTTTTTTTATCTGACTCCTCCTAACCATTACAAATTTTTTTGACTTGACTGATAAAATCTCAGACATTGGATCAAATTTACTTTTTAACTTCAGTTGTATCACTTAAAAGAAATCAGGCCGGGCACGGTGGCTCAAGCCTGTAATCCCAGCACTTTGGGAGGCCAAGACGGGGGGATCACGAGGTCAGGAGATTGAGAACATCCTGGCTAACACGATGAAACCCCGTCTCTAATGATAAATACAAAAAACTAGCCGGGCGAGGTGGCGGGTGCCTGTAGTCCCAGCTACTCGGGAGGCTGAGGCAGGAGAATGGCGTAAACCCAGGAGGCGGAGCTTGCAGTGAGCTGAGATCCGGCCACTGCACCGCAGCCTGGGTGACAGAGCGAGACTCCGTCTCAAAAAAAAAAAAAAAGAATCATGAGATCATTACTATAGCGAGTATCATCTAATACCCAGTCCTTGTTCATTTTTTCCTGTTTCTCTAAAAAGGTATATAGTTTATTGAGACAGTCTCGCTCTGTCACCAGGCTGGAGTGCAGTGGCACAATCTCGGCTCACTGCAACCTCCACCTTCTGGGTTCAAGTGATTCTCCTGCCTCAGCCTCCCGAATAGCTGAGACTACAGGTGCATGCCACTGTGCCTGGCTCTTTTTTTTTTTTTTTTGAGAGGGAGTCTTGCTCTGTCGCCCAGGCTGGAATGCAGTGGCACGATGTCAGCTCACTGCAACCTCTGCCTCCTGGGTTCAAGTGATTCTCCTGCCTCAGCCTCCCAAGTAGCTGGGACTACAGGTGCCTGCCACCATGCATGGCTAATTTTTGTATTTTAGTAGAGACGGGTTTCACTACGTAGGTTAAGCTGGTCTCGAACTCCTGACCTCAAATGATCCGCCTGCCTCGCCGCACCGGGCCCTAATTTTTGTATTTTTAGTAGAGATGGGGTTTCATTCACCACGTTGGCCAGGCTGGTCTTGATCTCTTGACCTCATGATCCGCCTGCCTCGGCCTCCCAAAGTGCTGGGTTTATAGGCGTGAGCCACTGTGCCCAGCCTAAAAAAGTATTCCTGTTATTGATTTATTTGAATCAAAATTCAAACTGTGTATTTTATTTTTATATCTCTTAACTGTCCTTTATAACAGTTGCTGCTTCTATTTTTTTCCCCCCAATATTAACTATTTTTTGAAGGCACTGTAGAATTTCCCATATTCTGGAGTTGGCTGATTATGTCTTTGTGGCATCGTTTAATGTGTACCTCTGTCCCTGTATTTCCTGTAAACTGGGATTTAGATTCAGAGACTGGATTAGAGTCAGGCTCTTTCTCTTGGTAAGAATGCTGCTTGGTGGGTCCCATATATTTCCAGTTTCCTCACTTCAGAAGGAACTTACTGTCTGGTTGTTACTATTTTAGTGACTTAAGATTGATCTGTGAGTTAGGTTTTATCAGCCATTATCCATTATGAAGTTCATCAATTTTTACTTAATAGTCTTAGCTGCCATTGATAATTGTTGCCAGTGTCCATTATTTTGCTATCTCCAGCTTCTTTTGGAACAAAGCAAGTAAGGTGTTTTGTTGAGCAGAAGTGCCAGAATATGGTAACTTAATTAGATTTCTAAGATCAAAGGATATATGGCATACATGGTCCTTCTCATATATCATTCAACATATTTATTGTGTATATGCCATGATATGCATTGTGATAGTCACTGAGTTATAGAACCATGAAGACAGACCCAGTGTTTTGCCCTTTGATGTATCTGCTCCATTTTTTAAATTTCAAGTCTTCCATCCCCCTGCCACTTGTTGTTCTCAATGTTTTAGTCACAATGAACTAATTAATGTCCCACAAACATACTGTACTGTCTCTTACTCCTGGTTGCTTATCTTAAGTTGTTCCTTCTGCTTGGAATGTCCTCTCTGTTACCTCTGCTGCTCACTCTCACCTCCTTCTGTGCTACCTCAAAGCTTGGCTAACTCACTCATCTTCCATTTTTAAATTTAGATCACTTTCTTCAGGAAGTCCTCCTTATTTTCTTAATATCCATATCATAACATTTGTCTTACTCTGCTGAAATTGCCTGCTTACTCATCTGCATAACCCATTAGACTGAACTTCTAGAAGCAAAAATTGTTTGTCTGTCATTTTCTATTAGTAGTTTAGTTTTCTCTTTAGAAACCTGCCATGTTAGATACATTATTCCTGTTATATAGTATTATTATCTAATAAACTTTACTTACTATTATTCATTGTATAGATACCCAATTCATAATTGATATTACAGCTACAGTTACACTGTGTTAAAAGTGGAAGGACTGAATGGAAATATATTAAAATAATAATCATAGTTGTATCAGAGAAGGAGATTATTATATGTTTTTCCCCCTTTTTTGAAATTATCTTTAATGAGATCGTATTACTCATTTTATGGAAATTTTGGATTATGAAAAACAGGCAAAGGGAATTGGAATATATCTTTTAAAAATACCCTTTTATGTTAAAACATCATTTCTCATTTGGTTATGACCTAATTCTGAACATACTGGTTTCATTTATTTTTGTACACCCTGAGCCCTTCAGCTTCAGCCCTTAGTTGTAGCTTGGCTTTATGAATTCACAGTCAGCTAGCTCACCTCCTGAGAAGATTCAGCTTACAAGAATGCGGTTCACAAGGGCTTTAGGTTTTTTGCTGCCTACTCTTTCCTATCCTGTACTTCCTCATTTGAGTTCCTGCTAGGAAAGTTTAGTGAATAGGAGCAGTTATTCCCTTTTATTCCCTAGCATATAGTGACTCTGAATGAGAAAAGCCACCAGAAACGATCCAGAATATAAACTGGGTACTGCACTTCAAAAAATGTACTTAAAGATACATTTTAAAGGGAAATAGAAAGATTTGGGGGATAGTTAGCCATAAAAAGAATAGGACTTACATTTTTTGAGTACCTGCCTATATGCTAGCTCTTGTGCAAGCTACTTTCTTTTGGTTATCCAGTGTAAACCTCCTAACAATCTGAGGTTCAAAATGGAACCTTAGTAGTTTTAGGAAATGAGATTTGAGCTTAGACCTGTTTGGCCTCAGAGCCCAAGTTCTCAACCATTATGCCACAATGCCTCAAGCTTCTAATAGGATCTCCTTCCAGGCCAAGATAGTTGATTCTGGGATAGTTTGCATTGTCTTTAGGATAAAATCTTAAGTTCCTTTGCATGATGTACTCAGGTTTTTTGAAATGTATATCCCCACCTACCTGTCCCGCCTTTTCTCTTACCACTTCCTCCATCACTCCTATCTCTATATTGCAGATTGTTCTGCAGTTCCCCAAACTTGATGTGCATTCCTGCTTTCATGCTTTTGTACATGATACTCCATTTCTCTAAAATGCGCCCCACCCCCTCCCTATTTTGCCTAAATTTTTCCTTGTTTTTTAAAACTCAAATTAGTCATTCATCTTAGGAAGATTGTCTTTAACCTTCAAAGACTGGGTTAGCCCTCTCTTCAGAACATTTTGCCTGTTCTACTAGCAATTATTACATGTGGTTTGTGTGTGTGTGTGTGTGTGTGTGTGTGTATCGTATGTCTCTCATGACTAATTTGAGCAAATACCAATGCTCTATTCTTTAAAAAAATTTGTTCGGTATTCTCTGCATTTAGCATAGTTCTTAGCCAATGGTAGGTACTGAATATATCTTTGTGGAATGAAGGGATATTTCAGTGAGTGAACTAATGTTTTTAAATGTCTTTTTCCCTTGTTGTTGAAATGCAGAGCCAGGCTTTCGAGGACTGACTCCTCCAATTCCTTGGGAACATGCACCGCGTCCCCATTTCCCCCTTGTCCCAGCTTCGTGGCCTTATGGTTTGCATCAGAACTTCATGCATCAGGGAAATGCCCGATTTCAGCCCAACAAACCTTTCTATACTCAAGGTACCATGGCATACAAATTAGTTAACAGGCTTGGGTGGGTTTCTGGGATAGAGAGCCTTAGTGAAGGCCAGGATCTGGGAGTGAAAATTCATGAATTCAGTAAACATTTACTGAGAGATCATACTGTGTGTTAGATAGTGCTAGGTGCTTGTTGCTCAAGCAAGAGTAAAACAAAATCTCCATTACTTGATGCACATTTTATTAGGAAAGCCAGACATGTTAAATAGAAAAGGAGTTTAGATGAATCAGTTAGGGGCCTAGCAAATCCAAACAGGATGTGGATTTAAGAGATTATTACATCACAAGATTTTGACAGTTGAGCTAGATCTTGAAAGAGATGCAGGAATATTTTTTGCCTAGAGATGAGAGAGGAGGAGGAGTATGCTTAGCTGAAGGATTAATATATGCAGTCACTGAGTTTTGCCTGGCATGATGAAAAAGAAGAGAAAATATTACGGCTAGAGGACAGAGGTATATGGGAAAGATGGTGATAAAATAAGGCTAGAGAGGGTAGGCTTAGACCACATTATGGAGTTTGGACTTGGTTTACTGAGCAATGGGGATCTAATGAAAGGTTTTTAGTGGAACGAAGACATAATCAGATTTGTTTAGTAAACGTAGGACTTGAATGACATTAAAATTTATTATGTTCTGCTGGTGCTATTATAGTACTAATAGTGGCTTTCACTGGGTAATGAATATTGTAAACTAAGAATTCCTAGAAACTTGGAGTATTTTATCTAACCTACTTGCCTCAGAGGTATTTGTTCTTATAGGCATTGTCTGCGTCTAGCCATATACTACTGGGGCATCCCTGTATTATAGAGTGGCAGAGCCTTGACTGTGGTTGAGCTCTTCTCTTGAGCAAAGAACTGGGACTGAAGGAAGTTATTATTAGTCATAAGCCGTTTTAGGAGGGGAGAGGTCTGCAACTCTTCTCTAGTGGGTTTTTTCCCTTTGATTCCTCCTCTCTGTCTTCCGTGTCCTTTGCTTTTTTCACATACAGATATTTCCTTCCCTCCTTCCTTTTTCTCCCCACTCTCTCAAATGTTTTGCAGCATGCTTTATCTCCTCCTATTATATAAATAGAAAAAAAAAAGAAAGTTAACTATAAGTTAATTCTAAGGTGTTGTCAGATAAACAGGCACAAGCCTTTCAGTTTCCTGTCTGTGTTGTATCCAACAGACAGATGTGCCACCCGTCGGTGTAGAGAGCGTTGTCCCCACCCACCAAGAGGAAACGTGTCGGAGTAATGCGAGTCCATTTTCTTTCAGCTGGTCTACCGATGCACAGCAACCAGCCAATCCTGCTGTCTCAAGGGTATCCGTACCTCAATGTCAGTTACATTCAGCAGAAAAAGTGACATTTAATGGAAAGCAAAACAAATCAGGTCCTGATTTAAAATTTTAACACGTTTAGATAGCTTATTTAAATTCTAAGACTGTTTTTACAGACTGTATTATTTGTATATAAATATGAACTATAGTTTTTACTAGTATCACCAAATTGAGTGATACAAATTTCATCTATTTTATTACCCTATTTTTAAGGGAATTTTATGTTTTGTTTAACCTTGATGAATTGTATAAAGAGAGAATTTAAAAAATTACATTCTTTATTTTCTATTAGCTGTATTCATACTTTGGTTGCTTCAGACTTTATATATTGTTCTTAAGAGTTAGGAAAGAATTTCATGTGTTTTAAATTTGTCACTTCTATTCTTTACAGAACCTTGTAGTGCCAAAAACTTTTTAAAAGGTCAAAAAATAAAATAAAATTACAACATGAAGATTCAGATTTTTTTTCTTTTCCATACTTGTATATTGAACATTCAAACTTGAACGGAAAGTTGATTTTGTCTGTATTTGAAGTACTTCTATTTTAAGTTAATAAATCTTTTTGACAAGAGTTAAATTTGGTTAATTCATCTGTTGTATAGATGATGGAAATATTATGTAACGAGATTTCTTTTAATTTCAGTGAATAGAGCATTCTAACTCTCAGGTTTTAGTTTTAGAGAGTCAAGTATCATTTCATATCCTTTATTTGGTTGAATGTTCACAACACCCATTATGAGGTTGATAGAAGCAGAAGCCATTTCCATTTGTCTTTGAAAATAAAAACTGAAATGCAAAGCAGTAAATTCCAAAAAGGAAATTTACATGCTGGAGTCTGAATTGAAGAGTATTTGGAAAGAGTGTTTTAAAACACTGAGACTAATATTGGCAATTAGAGTGGAGGGAAGATAACTTTTTTTCCTTTTTTTTTTTTTGAGACAGAGGCTGTCTCTGTCGCCCAGGCTGCAGTGCAGTAGTGGGATCTCGGCTCACAGCAACATCTGCCTTCTGGGTTCGAGCGATTCTCCTGCCTCAGCCTCCTGAGTAGCTGAGATTACAGGCATGCGCCACCACACTTGGCTAATTTTTGTATTTTTGGGAGAGATGAGGTTTTACCACGTTGGTCCAGCTGGTCACCTGTCTTGGCCTCCCAAAGTGCTGGGATTGCAGGCGTTGAGCCACCGTACCCAGCCCAGACTCTATTCATTTTGAATCCTATACTTCCACCTGGAAAGCACACTTGCCAAGGTGATAATTATTTACCAGTAATATTTGGAATTATTATTGGGTATTGGAATTCAGACTCGAGTTGTTGGTGGCATAATGTTTCAGCTGTTTTAGCAGTGAGGTGAGGTAATTTTCTCTAACCCCTTAATTAGTCTGTCCAGTTGCCTGGGATTTTAGGCTAAATGATGCTATAATCTATTTGGAAATGTGCAGAATAAGTAGATAAAAATGTAAGGACAGTGGGCTATCTTTGCTGTGTTTCCTCTGATACACATTACTTTAAAATAGGAGACTGCTTGGGCTCTTTCCATACTTTGCAGCATGGAGGACACTTGAAACCTATTGCAGGAGATTGAGGGTATTTGTGCTGTATTTACAGCCCTGAGTTAAAGTCAGGTATATTTACTATTTTTTCTTATTAAAGTGTCAGCATCCTTCAGAATCCTATTAAGTGGTGGACTTAAATCATTTTTAACAAGATACCTGACCCAGCTATACATTTATGTTAAAATGACTTGGAGCATTCAAGATTTAAATTAACATTCGGTACTTCATGTCCTTCCACATCTTGGAGAACAGGTAATGATGTATACAGTGGTGTTTATTATTCTCTTTACTTTTGTACATATACTAGGCTCTCCATATCCATGGATTTTGCATCTGTGGATTCAACCAACCACGGATTGCAGATATTTAAAAAAATTGTGTCTGTACTGAACTTGCACAGTTTGTTATTATTTTCTAAACAATACAGTATAACACCTTTTCCCACAGAATTTACATTGTATGAGGCATTATATGTAATCTAGAAATGATTTAAAGTATAAAGGAGGATATGCATAGGTTATATGCAAAGACTACACTATTTTATATCAGGGAGTTGAGCATCCTTGGATTTTGGTATATCTGTGGGAGGTCCTGGAACCAATCCCCCACCAGATACCAAGGGGAGGATTGTATTTGAAATAGTCATTAAAAATAAAACAACTTCCAATAACAGAATGCCTTTCTTCCTTAAGGAAGGCAGTATTATAATACCCTTCAGCCTTTCTTCCTTAAGGAAGGCAGTATAATACCACTTGGCAAAAGCTATTAACTGGCAACCTAGTAACCAATAGCCTAGGTTTTACTTATATGATAGTGTTATAGATACTAGTTTTCAGCATCTCATTTGCCCCTCCTTCAGTAACTGCCAGTGTTCAATAATTGGCAAAACTGTTCTGTCGAAAAACAGAATGTAGTTTAAAATTGATACAGTAAAAGCTCAGATTTTAAGTTTGCAAAGTAGATTATGAGTTCAGATTCATTGTAGAGCCATTAAGTAGAAAATTATCAATCTTATACAGGGAGAACACACACATTTAAGACCAAATTGTTTTGAAATATTCTGTTTAATAACATGGGGATTAGTATTTTCCCTTGACATTGGGATTATTAAAAATACAAATATGATGTACTGTGTAATATATTTGTTTATATTCCATACAGATGGACATTTTTGCTGTTTCCAGTTATTCTCATATAAACATATATTTTATATATATATATATATATAATGTGTAAAATGATTATGGGATAAAGCTATTTGTGTGTACATGTAATTATTCTATCAGGGTGAATTCCGTAAGTGGGATCACTGAGTAAAAGGATCACAAGTTCTAAGGTTCCTGCTACATTGCTACATATTGCCAAATTGCCCTTCATAAAAGTGGTTATCAGTTTGTAGTTCCAGCAAACAATATGTAAAATGTGTTGGTATGCTTATATAAAAGCTTTCAACTCCCAGCAACTCATTTCTTCCTTGTAGAAATTAACATGTTTATTGTAAAAAGAAAATACGCCTTATATAAAAGTACAAAGTTTAAAAATCACTCAAAAGTTCATCAGCCAGACAGAAGTACTATCTGGTCAACTTCATTCATTCCAACCATCTCTCTTAGTCACATAGGCACATATATACGAATAGTTTTACAAAAGTGGGCTCATATGCTATATTTAATAAATACAGCAAATTAACAAAAGGAAAACAAGTGTGAAACTGAAAAAATTCTCAATTTAAAAACACTTTTCCCACAAGAGAATCTAGTCTTGTAAGATTCCTCCTAAAATTAAGGACAATTACGGAAAACAATAAAGAGGCTATTTTTTTTTCTAGCTTCATGTATGTTTTAATTAAAGACTGTATGTGATTCCTGCTATGAAAGATGAAACCAGCACTCTACTTATTTCTATATAGACAGTATTTGTAATATTTAATTTTGACTTTATAATCATTGCCCATTATTTTTAAAGTTTCGGAAGTGTTTACTAACACTCCTTTTACTGATTCTTTGTTCCTAAGTCCTTAATTTGATTGATTTCTTCTTTAGTTGAATTTCATTATTGGATAGTTTTTTTCTCAAAGGCTCATGATTTGTACTTTTAAGTTTTTACAAACTTGAGGACATCTATAGCCTTTGTAAAGTATAAAATTTCTGGCACGCTTTTTCTCAAATCTTTGGAGCCTTTTGCTTTGTTGCCTTCTTGTTACAGGATCTCAGACTATCCTGACCCCATTTAATTCTTTTTGAGAGATGGAGTCTCGCTCTGTTGTCTAGGCTGGAGTGCAGAGGTGTGATCTCGGCTCACTGCAAGCTCCACCTCCCAGGTTCACGCCATTCTCCTGCCTCAGCCTGCCGAGTAGCTGGGACTACAGGCGCCCGCCACCACGCCCGGCTAGTTTTTTGGTATTTTTAATAGAGGCGGGGTTTCACCATGTTAGCCAGGATGGTCTCAATCTGACCTCGTGATCCGCCCGCCTCGGCCTCCCAAAGTGCTGGGATTACAGGCGTGAGCCATTGCGCCCAGCCGATTCTTTTTAAACCATCAGAATATTCTATTCTATTATTTCTCTTTTCCATTTTTTATTTCCTCCACCCTATTTTCTCTGTGCTGTTTTATGTTTTGTGGTTTCTAGTAAGGCCTTGAAACTCCACCTATCTTATTTTCCATCTCTTTTGAACCTCTGTGCTTGTTTAAAAGTTCGTCTGCTATCTTTTTTGAATGTGTGAATTTGTCACATTAACCTTTCTGAGGGAGTAGGCAATGTGTGATTCTTCTTTTTTTTTTTTTTTTTGAGACGGAGTCTCGCTCTGTTGCCCAGGCTGGAGTGCAGTGGCCGGATCTCAGCTCACTGCAAGCTCCGCCTCCCGGGTTCACGCCATTCTCCTGCCTCAGCCTCCCGAGTAGCTGGGACTACAGGCGCCCGCCACCTCGCCCGGCTAGTTTTTTGTATTTTTTTTTAGTAGAGACAGGGTTTCACCATGTTAGCCAGGATAGTCTCGATCTCCTGACCTCGTGATCCGCCCGTCTCAGCCTCCCAAAGTGCTGGGATTACAGGCTTGAGCCACCGCGCCCGGCAATAATTCTTTTCTAATCATTCTCTTCAGTCTACTGAAGAATAACAGGAAGAGGTTAGACGAATGAGCTTTAAGTTGGGTTGTTATATTGGAACCCTCTCACCAAACCTATTCTTTCTTTTTTTTTCCAAGATGGAGTTTCGCTCTTTTTGCCCAGGCTGAAGTGCAATGGCACGATCTCAGCTCACCGCAACCTCCACCTCCTGGGTTCAAGCGATTCTCCTGCCTCAGCCTCCTGAGTAAGCTGGGATTACAGGCATGTGCCACCATGCCTGGCTAATTTTTGTATTTTTTAGTAGAGACAGGGTTTCTCCACATTGGCCAGGCTGGTCTCAAACTCCCGACCTCAGGTGATCTGCCCTCCTCGGCCTCCCAAAGTGCTGAGATTATAGGCGTGAGCTGCCGCGCCCGGCCAAAAATCCATTATTTCTTTTGCCCCTTGGAACACATCTCCCTTAATTTCTTAGTATTAAAAGGCGATTGTGCCCTAGGGCAAAGCTTTTAAGGCAGTGTATTTCAAATTATTGGAAGTGAAATCGATTAAGTGGTTTGCATCCAATATTAAAAACTGTTATCAAGTAGGAAATACCAGAATTCACTTTGCATAGTAAATATTCTTTCCTGAAATTTGTCTCAGTACAGAATCTAGATATGTGTGTACAGAGGTAAGATGTAAAATACGTTTTTAAAATGTATGCTGTAGTCAAAAAGTTTAAAATGCTTCATCCATAGGCAAGTACATAGATGACAGAAAGAGCCTTACAGCAAGGTTTGTCCTTAAGCTCCATCTCCTGTGTAATTTTATCAAAACGGTATCTACAGACATTCAGCATGCCTTCCTCTTACCTCCTTCTTCTAATTAAAGAATAGGGATGTTCCCTTTCCTGCTGTTGGTTGGCTGTGATACCTCCGTTTTGGTCCACATTTTACCGTATGTCTAAACAAGTATGTTTTATTTAATGTTTGTTTAGGGAGGTTTTTTTCTGTTACTAAAATTTGTTGGGCTTTTTTTGTGTGTGGGTTTATTTTTACTTAAAACGTATTTTAAGATAAAGTTTTAAGAGTGTACTGGATGACAGCTTGGTTGGTCCATGGGTCATTTAGCTAGAAGACATTTCTTTCTACCTAGATCACTTTCATAAAGAAATAACTGCTAGGACATTGTAACACATTTACATAGAGATGCTTATATTTAATCCTAAAAGGTAGTCCTATGTAGTTGTATCAGAAACCGTAAGAACTCTTTAAGACCACTTTTATTAACTCAGGTATTATGAAAGGAATCACTGAAGAATATGAAAGCTCAAATGAGATTAAAAAATGCTTTAATACTGCTGCAGAAGTCTTTCAGTTCAGGAGCAGGCAATAGAATGTATAGAATGTTTACCTTATGACCAGATACAACCTCCCAAGAAAAACTGGATCCTGCAGGGCAGCTGGTCTTCACAGTTCCTACTGGGACTATAGTTGCAGGACGTCATTGACTTTTCTCTCTTTAAGGTAGTTAAGTACAGGTAAAGGAACGCTTCTAGCAAAGATCTTAATAATCTCTTGATTATCAATGTCCATGGAGGCTTTTTAGTCCTTCCTTTGCTTATGCATTCTTGACCCTTGGCTGCTTTCACCTCTCCTAATTCTCCTGTCTTTCTGAATGGGCCATTCCAGTTTTCAATAGGTGACTTCTACTTCTTCCTGTCACCAGTGTTGGTGTTGCCTGTGGTTCTGTTGTGTGCATTTCTGATACATATAAACACTCTAGAAGTCTTATTGACAGATTCCACAATTACTTAAACATTGTCAATTCTGGCCTAGATCGCTATGTTAAACTCTGGTCCCCATCTCCAACTTTATGGGCTTTTGTTTTTAGCTATACCAAAGCTCAAACTTGTTCAACTGAATGCATCATTTTCATTACTACCACAATCCCCTAATTCTCTGCCCTTCTAAAAGCTGTCTCCTCCTGCGGTATTTTCTGACTTTGAATGGCACTATTGTCTAGCAATTTAGGTCAAAACCATGACTAATATTAGATACTTTCCTCTCCATCAAATCTTTTTCAATCCTGTTACCCTACTGCTACTAACTAGGCCTGGATAATGTCAATGCTTATATGATAAAGGCTGGATACCTTAACCTGGATTTCAAGCTTGTGGGCAAGAACAAATGAAACTAAGAAAAAATGGGCTGTATAAAGGGTATTAAGTGCCGCTCTCTGTTGAACTGTTGGATGAAACTGGCTTTAATGATCCAGAGGAAGCCTTACATTTGAATGCATTCTGTTCTTTCAAAACTGCTAACCAGGTTTCGTGTTTACTACTACTTGCTGCTGCTGGGAAAAAGTTAGGAGATACTATGTTTTACTCCTTTGATTTTTAAATAATAGCAGCAGCACAAATCCCAGGATTCTCAAAGCAGTTCCAACCACAACAAACCAAAAACTGAACTACAGAGAAATGGGAAACAGGTGTGTCCGGTTTAATAAAAAGGGAAAGGGTCATCAGGTGGCCACATCCTTTCCTTGTCATTCATATCCCCAACCTTCAGATCCTTTCTACTCATAAGTTTGAATACAGTCAAGGTTAGTTGGGTCAAAAACTGATGTTGATTATGATTAAAAAGAGATACAAAACTTAGCACCTCCTTCATTAACTTGATAAGAAAAAAACTAAAATATTTTTATAGCTGCCTGGGGGAGATCTTAATCCTTTCACATAGACAGATATCCTCATATCCACAGGAGGCCATGTGGACTAAAACCAAACAGTCCATTACTCATTCCCTCTCCGGCTCTTCTTGTGGCTCTTCTTAGACCTGAAATGGCAACACATATAAATAATTATATTAAGAAGCTGGGCAGCTGGGCACAGTGGCTCATGCCTGTAATCCCAGCGCTTTGGGAGGCCAAGGTGTGCAGATCACCTGAGGTCAGGAATTCGAGACCAGCCTGGCCAACACGGTGAAACCCTGTCTCTACTAAAAATACAAAAATTAGCCAAGCATAGTGGCAGGCGCCTGTAATCCCAGCTACTCGGGAGGCTGGGGCAGGAGAATTGCTTGAACCCGGGAGGCGGAGGCTGCAGATCACACCAGTGCACTCCAGCCTCAATGACAGAGTGAGACTCCGTCTCAAAAAAAAAAAAAAGGACTCCTCAGAAAGACCTTGGTATGCTAACACTGATGGGGATGGAGCTAACACTCGATATGCATTAAACTGCTTGGTAGTTTTTTGGTTCAGAGCAACACTTGAGTCAGGCATTACTATCCAAATTTTGGCACTGAGGAAATGACCTCTCAGAGGTTAAGAGTGCACCCAACAGGCCAGGCACAGTGGCTTACGCCTGTAATCCCGGCACTTTGGGAGACCGAGATGGGTGGATCACAAGGTCAGACTGAGGCCATCCTGGCTAAAATAGTGAAACCCTATCTCTACTTAAAATATAAAAAATTAGCCAGGCATGGTGGCGGGCACCTGTAGTCCCAGCTACTCGGGAGGCTGAGGCAGGAGAATGGCGTGAACCCAGGAGGTGGAGCTTGCAGTGAGCCAAGATTGCGCCACTGCACTCAGCCTGGGCGACAGAGCAAGACTCCATCTCAAAAAAAAACAAAAAAAGGGGTGCACCCAACAGTATGGGGGTTTCTAATGAAATCAAATGAAAGTGACTTGTCCCAGGCCACTCAAGTTTTAAAACTTGGGACTGAGCCCAAAGCTCATCCATTATCCAAAGGTGCAATCCTGTAAAGCAAAACAAAACAGGTATCTCGCTTGAACCCAGGAGGCAGAGACTGCAGTGAGCCAAGTTCACGCCAATGCACTCCAGCCTGGGAGACAAGCACGAAACTCAGTTTTCACAAAAAAGAAAAAGAAAAAAGAAAAAGTTATCTAACCCCAGTAATTCTCAAAGCACTAGACCAATTTTGTAACGAAGGAGAATTCCTAACATCCCCCAACAAAACCAGAAAATTTCAGGTCCAATTAGTTGTAATTGGGACTTTCTGAATAAAGTTAAAATAGAGGTCAATTCATTACCTTTCGGGAGACTTTGAGTGGCTCCTGTGTCTGTGACTACGGTGATGACCTGGGGAAGAAAAGGCCATTGTATGAGATCCTACCCTTATTAACTGTCACTCTCACCTCCCCTAATACCTGCCATTGGCTTAATATTTTTTTGGCCTATGCAGGGGACACTGTCCTCTTAGTGGAAGCAACTCTGAATTAGTGGAGGAGGAGGGAGCAAAGAAAGGAGTAATGAAACCAGTTCAAACACATATACATTCAAGGGCTTTATGGCTAATTTCACAAACATCATATTGGGTTTTCACTATTATATTAGATCTTATAATTTCAGATGAAAAAACTGAAGCCAACCTTATCAGCAAAGCTTATAAGTGCAGTCAAGCTGTGAACCTTAATTTTCAAGTTCTATGTCCATTTCCTTTTCTGTTACGCAGTACAGTCAGGCACTCCTGTACTGCAGGAGGCTTAACTGCTCCTTTTACATTTCTTTGTTAAGACAACCTGTGGCAAAAGGCCCACATGCTCTACCTGGGGACTTGGAACGGGATCTGTGCCGCCGATCTCGGGACCTGCTGCGGTGACGTCTTGGACTCTTGCTCCGATGCCTTTCTCGGCGGGGGGAGGGGCTATAGAAAAGACTGGTTAGACTGCCAGATCTGGTTAGCAATATACATACAACTCCAATACCACCACTCCCTCCCCAAAGCTCTATCCTTCATCACAAACAACTGAAGGCCTACCTTCTCCTTTTGGGAGATCGACTCCGCCTATAATAAAGAGAGGAAGAAGAAAGCCTAGGTTGGTGCACTGGATATTGTAGATTGCAAAAACACCCCCAGTCTTATCCTTCACCCTTCTCTGTATCCATGTCTTTTGTCATGTAACTCTAACACCCTCCCATTCTAACTTTAGGACTGGCCACGTGACTTGCTTTGGCTAATGGGATATTTGCAAATATGATAAAAGCAGATACTGGAAAAACATTTGCATGACTGGGTTTGTTTGCTCTTGAGTTCTGCCACTACCATGAGAATGCCCAACTTAGCCTGCTGGAGGATGACACAGAGAAGAGAAATTTCCCCTGTCATCCAAGCTAAGGCAATTCCATACCAGCCAGTAGACAGCAGACAACAGAACAGGTACTTAAAAAACTGCCTATCCAAGCTCTGCTTAAATCACTGACTGCAGACTTGTGAACGAAACAAATGGTTATTGTTTTCTGCCAATGAGGTTTTACAGGTGTCTGTTTTGCAGCAACAGAATATACTGGGCAAACATTCTCCATAGGCTGGCATTTTTCCTTCTCTAAAATCCAAACTTCTAGGCTACAGTGCTCAAAATCTCCTGGGAAAAAGCCAATGACTAGGGTTTACCTTCTGGGAGACCGGCTTCTACTCCTCCTGTAGCGCAGTGTGGGAGAGCGACGGGGCTTGTCCAAGTCTCGGTAGCTTCTCCGGCGGTGATCAGGTGATGGCACTCTTTCCAACTGGAAACAAGATGACTGGGTCACTAAAAAGCACAGGCTTATAAAGAGCCATCTAGGAACACTAATTATACTTCACACCCCATCTTGTCCCAAAGTCCATCTCCAAGTGACTTTAAAGCACAGTAACCTGACTACAAAGAAGGAGGCACGGCCGGGCGCGGTGGCTCAAGCCTGTAATCCCAGCACTTTGGGAGGCCGAGACGGGCGGATCACGAGATCAGGAGATCGAGACCATCCTGGCTAACATGGTGAAACCCCGTCTCTACTAAAAAATAAAAAATCTAGCCGGGCGAGGTGGCGGGCGCCTGTAGTCCCAGCTGCTCGGGAGGCTGAGGCAGGAGAATGGCGTAAACCCGGGAGGCGGAGCTTGCAGTGAGCTGAGATCCGGCCACTGCAGTCCAGCCTGGGCAACAGAGCAAGACTCCGTCTCAAAAAAAAAAAAAAAAAAAAGAAGGAGGCACTTACCCTATTAACTAACAAAACCTATTATGGGCTATGTAAGACAGTCAGAATAACTCACAGAAGAGAGAGGGAACAGAAACAGACCGGTGTGTGTGTATGTGTGTGTGTTTAGTTTATCTGCAGCCTGGGCAACATGGTGAAATCCCATCTCTACAAAACAAATACACAAATTAGCCAGGTGTGCTGTCACGCGTCTGTAGTTCCAGCTACTTGGGAGGCTGAGGTGGGAGGACTGCTTGAGCCTGGGAGGCCGAGGATGCAGTGAGCCAAGATTGTGCCACTGCACTTCAGCCTGGGCAACAGAGCAAGACCCTATCTCCAAAAAAAAAAAAGTTTGACTGCTTCCTGAAACAACTGGGCAGGCTTGGTTGTTTTCAACTTTTCAGCACTGTAACTAGTATTGAAAGAACATGCCTATGCGGTTGACATTTTCCCCCTCCTAAACAAGGCTTATTCCTTAGGATAGGTGCAATTATGAAAAGTTTTATTTCTTTCCAAGTATTTAACAGCTGCCACCATTTATTAGGCAATTATAATGTGCCAATACTCTGCTAAGGGCTTTAAGTTTATAATCTTATTTAATACTTTCAACAGACGTGGGGAAAAACGTATCATTAACCTCACTTTACATAGGAGAAAACTAAATTTAAGTAATTTGCGTAAGATTATACCACTAGTATATGGCAGAGCTGAGGTGCTTTTAATAAGGGAATATTGTTCTTGATTACAGTTAAAAAAAATTTTTTTTTGAGATGGAGTCTCACTTTTGCCCAGGCTGGAGCGCAGTGGTGCGATCTTGGCTCACTGCAACCCCCGCTTCTCAGCCTCCTGGGTAGCTGGGATTACAGGCACCTGCCACCACACCAGCTAATTTCTGTATTTTTAGTAGAGATGAGGTTTCACCACCATGTTGGCCAGGCTGGTCTTGAACTCCTGACCTCTGGTGATCCACCCGCCTTGGCCTCCCAAAGTGCTAGGATTATAGGCGTGAGCGACCACGCCTGGCCAACAGAATTAAAAATTAAAGTACAAAAACAAAAAAAATTCCCATTTTCTATTACTCCCTCCCCTACAACCCTGAAAGTCTCAGGTGCCTGACCTTCTCATCCTCCTCTTCTTCCTCTTCACTGGACTCCACATCATCCATGTCCTCTTCCAGAGCGCTAACTCGAGGCTCCAGTTGCTCAGCTTCCTCTAATACATAGCGTTTCTACAGAGAACATAATGAGAGTTAGGGGTTGTTGTCATTTCCCCTATTTCTTGAAACCTCAACACTGGGCTTCAGGATTCCAAGGAGCAACAGCTGAGACAATTTCATTTCAAAGACAGTTCAAGCTTTTCATAAGAAGTTTAATAGACCTGGAATCTATAAACTAAAGTTCTCCTATAAACATAAATACAAACCTGAAGAGAACATCTTCATTTTCTATTGGCTGTATTCCCTGTATCTTACACTCTAAAGTCATGGGAGTATCAATCAGTATAGGTATAGCCTAGAACCAAAAGTAAGGGCTTCGTACACAGAGAAAATCCAAGGGCTAATAAGTTCATGGCTGATAGTTCCACCAGAAGAGGCCTAGCCCTAGAGTAGCACCAAATCTCCAGCAGACCCAGGATCTCGGGAGCTGTTGAGATTCATGCATTTTGAACTGGCTCCATTTTAATCTGGGATATGGCTTACCAAAGTTTATTTGAGTGGCTAAAGATCAGAGAGGCAAAGCTGATTTTAAAAATGCCAAATGGCTAAATGTAGTGGCATGTCCCTGTGGTCCCAGCTCCTTGGGAGACTGAGGTGGGAAGATCCCTTGAGCCCAGGGGTTTAAGACCAGCCTGGGCAACAGAGCAAGACATTGCTATGAGAATTGGGCCCTCAAAGTAGGTTTTCAAATTTACAATCTCATTCTTTCCACTACATGCCCTACAGTGCCAATATAGAACAGGAGAGATGTATCACACTCATTTCCTGAAAAGATGTCTCATGGATAATCGTTTATCACTAGGAAAGGGAAGCAGGATGGTAAAGCCAAGTTTAAGGAATTAAGGGTTCAGTCTCCCACTCCTGGCCCTATCTTTATCTGTTTTATGTCCTGGCTTTTTACATGAAGACTAGTTTGAAAAAAACTGTTCATGAAGTTAAAAAATCCCTACCCACTCTAGCTACAATACCCTTGATATAACATCCTGAATAAATTTTTTTCATGATAGACGAGTAATGTGCTGACGTTGTAAAAAGGTTTGAGGGAGGCACAACTCACACATGCACGTGAACTACAAAAGGATGGGGAAAAACAAAGTTTCCTTGTTTTAAACTATTCACTTTTAAAGCCCTACCCTTCAAATATTTTATCTATTTTCCTCTCACTCCCAATCCACTATCTTTCTCCCAGACAGGAAGACTGTTTATTAAGAGGACCCATAAGATCCACAGGCTTCAGTGTTTAAGGTGTGTGTATGTGTTTGTCTGTCTGCCTGTCTAGAAAGAGAAGGGTGACTGTGGTAAGAGACTTTTATTTCTTACCTGCAGCCGGGGCAGAATGATATCACAGACTCTCTCACTGTGCAATAGTTCATCAATAAACTCATCAACATGCATCAATTCAAACTCTGCAAGAAAAAGTCATTAGCTCAAACAACTTGGAAATAACAGATTTAGATGCCAAAAAGTAAAAGAAGTGTTAAGACCTCATATCAGGACATCTATATACTAGGCCTCTTTAGAAGAGATTAAGGGATGAATGAAGATGTCCCAATTAGGAGGACACAAACACAAAAGCAAGCACAAACAGTCCTGAATTATGTAGGGGTGATCTTGAGGAGCTCATATAATTCAAATATAATTTCTCATCTGAACCTGCAATGTTTCTAAATTTAGAACATGTATCTTATATGGCACATGGAGTCATAGCTTTTGAGAACTGGCCAGGAGTGGTGGCTCACGCCTGTAATCCCAGCACTTTGGGGAGGCCAAGGCAGGCGGATCATTTGAGGTCAGGAGTTCAAGACAGGCCTGGCCAACATGGCGAAACCCCATCTCTACTAAAAATACAAAAATTAGCTGGGCATGGTGGTGGGCACCTATAATCCCAGCTACTCAAGAGGCTGAGGCAGGATAATAATTTGAACCTGGGAGGCAGAGGTTGCAGTGAACTAAGACCATACCACTGCACTCCAGCCTGGGCAACAGAGCAAGATTCCGTCTCAAAAAAAAAAAAGAAATTATTCATATATATAAATTATATATATAAAATATGTGTGTGTGTGTGTGTGTATATATATATAGCTTTTGAGAACTTCCATGGTAAACATTACCTTACTTCTGGGGTTCTCGACCATAGGCAATTTTGGGCACATGCCCATCCTCCTACTTAGAAGGAGATGTTACTTACATCTAGTGGTTAGAGGCTAGAGATACTGCTACTCATTCTACGATGCACAAGCCAATCTTCACACAAAAATTATATGACGCAAAATGTCAACAGGTTGAGAAATTCTTAGTTTTACATAATAAAATAATAAATAAATAACTCCATCATGGCCATGACCATGTCCATCTTGTTCACCATGGCATTTACACCACATAGCACAGTATGTGACATGTCAATGGCACTTAATATGTACGTATTCAATGAATGAATAAGTTTAAAGTATAATACTAAATTCTTTTTTTTTTAAGATGGAGTCTTGCTCTGTCGCCCAGGCTGGAATACAGTGGCGCGATCTTGGCTCACTGCAACCTCCGCCTCCTGGTTCAAGCGCTTCTCCTGCCTCAGCCTCCTGAGTGGCTGGGATGACAGGTGTGCACCACCACACCCTGCTAATTTTTGTAGTTTTAGTAGAGACAGGATTTCACCATATTGGCGAGGCTAGTCTCAAACTCCTGACCTCAAGTGATCTGCCCGCCTTGGCCTCCGAAAGTGCTGGGATTAGAGGTGTGAGACACCGTGCTTGGCCCCAAATTCTTAACCTTCTACTGTTTAATGATACAGGTAGGGGTGAAAGGTAAATGTTCCTATCTTCTGTTATGACACCAAGTGAGAAAAGGCTTTGACTGCAGTACCTAGAATCCCTCCTTAACACATTAAGTAATCTCTTTGTAGACGGTATGGAGCTGCCTCTCTCGGATATACTTATTTTTCAGTGGGATTCCTGTATAAAAATGAGTACACTTAAGTCTATATGCTGCAGTGTGAAGTACAGTGCTAGAGGAGAGGCCAGTAGAAAGAACTGTGAAGACGTAAAATACGGAAAACTAACTTTGTCTGAGAGGGCTAGGGAAGGTTTTATGGGGAAGCCATTCTGCAGCTAGATCTTTTGTGACGGAGAACATATAAAGGGGGCATATGATGCAAGGCAGGGATTAACATAAGATGCACTTGGAAAGGGAGGCAGACAGAGGCAGGCTAGGTAAGGCCAACACGAAGCTAGTAGTCAGACTGAAAACTCCCATGAGGGACAAGGGAAAACTTGCATAAAGACAGTAACAATGTAGATGAAAAGGAGCATTCACACTGTCTATGACAATGCAGAGGTAGAAGTACTGGTGAAATAAAAATTGGCTTAAAAATGACAATCAGGAGACTTAGCACCATACTCACCCCCATTTCGGTTCTGGCTCTTGATTTTTCGATAGTCATTGTACAAAGGCTCCAAGTACTTGTAGCAATCAATTGCAGTGCCTGTCAGCCTCATGTAAAGTGCCCCCAGCATGCGAACATACCTGATAGAGAGATAACAGTGAAACAACAGGCCATCCTAGAAGTTCCTAAGTTTTACAACTAGCTTTTCTCATGACAGTAGTAGATAAATATGTTCTTCTCTTTGGCAGGTAAGAAAGCTGCAATTGTGGAGGTAGAATGAAGCTGAAGAAAGACAGCTAAAATATGGAGACCTGGGTTCAAGTTCCCATGCTACCATTTATGGCTGTGGGAACATCATACATATTGATCAACTTTCAAATATATCATCAGTAAAACCAGTATAAAACCTATTTACCTCACAGGATTACTCTAAGAATCAAACGAAATACCGAATTTTATTTTATTTACTTATTTTTTAAGGCAGAGTCTTGCTTTGTTGCCCAGGCTGCAGTGCAGTGGCATGATCTCGGCTCACTGCAACCTCTGCCTCCCGGGATCAAGCAATTCTCCTGCTTCAGCCTCCTAATAGCGAGGATTACAGGCACCCACCACCATGCCCAGCTAATTTTTGTATATTTATTTATTTATTTCTCAAGACAAGAGTATTGCTCTGTTGCCCAGGCTGGAGTGCAGTGGCACAATCTCAACTCACTACAACCTCCACCTCCTGGGTTCAAGCGATTCTCCTCCCTCAGCCTCCCGAGTAGGTGGGATTACAGGTGTGTGTCACCGCACCCAGCCTAATTTTGGTATCTTTAGTAGGCATGGGTTTTGCCATGTTGGCCAGGCTAGTCTCAAACTCCTGACCTCAAGTGATCCACCTGCCTTGGCCTCCCAAAGTGCTGGGATTACAGGTGTGAGCCACGCCTGGCCAGATACTGAATTTTAAAACAGAAAGTAGAAGATATATTTAATAACAATACAAGAACAAGTACACATAAACATGACTGCTGGTTTTGGAAAAAAGTAAGTCATCTGGGTTCAAATTCTGACTCCATGATTTACTAATTCTGTGACACTACTGGTCAAATCTGTGTTTTCTCAATTCTTGTAAAATGGAGATAATGCTACTTAATTTATGGCTTGGTATATAAACAAGAAATGCATTTAAAGTCCTAAGTACAACATAGAGCACACAGTAAGTGCCTAACAAAAGTTGGGTATTTTCTAGCTGTTAATGCTTTATAAGAGTCGTCCCATGGCCGGGCGCGGTGGCTCAAGCCTGTAATCCCAGCACTTTGGGAGGCCGAGACGGGCGGATCACGAGGTCAGGAGATCGAGACCATCCTGGCTGACACGGTGAAACCCCGTCTCTACTAAAAAATACAAAAAACTAGCCGGGCGATGTGGCGGGCGCCTGTAGTCCCAGCTACTCAGGAGGCTGAGACAGGAGAATGGCCCGAACCCGGGAGGCGGAGCTTGCAGTGAGCTGAGATCCGGCCACTGCACTCCAGCCTGGGCAACAGAGCGAGACTCCGTCTCAAAAAAAAAAAAAAAAAAATCGTCCCTCTTCCCTTTTTCCTGTATCCAACTATTTAAATTTCCTCTTGGGTAACTACGAGGCATTTGAAACTCACAGTTTCTTTGTATGAGAAGCAGAATACTGTACCAAAGAACATGAACTCTGAAGCCAGATTTGCCACTTACTAGCTGTTTGAACTTGGGCAAAATTACTTAATCTCTGTGCCTCAGTTTCCTCTCCTGTAGAATAGGGATTAAAAGTTTAGAAGGTTGTTGTGAAAGTGAAATGAATTAGTATACGCAAAGCCCTTAGAGCATGGCACATAAGAAGCTATTGTGTCTGTCTCCTATACTTGTCTGTGATTTCCTTGAGAATGGGTAATACAGTAATGAGAAGCTGACATTTTCTAGGTGTTTACCGTGCAGCAAATGCTGTGTTCAGAGATCCGCATGCATTACCTTCTTTCACTCTTACATTATAGTCACCATTTTACAGATAAGCAAAGTTTAGAAAATTAAGTAACCCCTCCAATGTCAAGTTAATGGGCAACAGAATCTGGATGTGAACCCAGATCTAACACCTCTTAACCACTACCTTTTGTTGTTTGATTTTCACCCCTGAGCGTCCAGTGCCTACCAACATATCAGGCACTCACTTTTGCTTAATATATATTTAGTGAATTTGTGAAATCCTTTTTTGGGGAAAAACTACCACCAAAACTGAGAAAGTAAAGTAGAAGATTAATACAATCAGAACAGATAAAATACAAACTTGGCCGGGTGTGGTGGCTCATGCCTGTGTTCCTGGTGCTCTGGGAGGCCCAGAGGGGAGGGGATCACCTGAGGTCTGGAGTTCAAGACCAGCCTGGCCAACATGGTGAAACCCCATCTCTACTAAAAATACAAAATCTAGCCAGGCGTGGTGGCACATGCCTGTAATCCCAGCTACTCGGGAGACTGGGGCAGGAGAATCACTTGAACCCAGGAAATGGAGGTTGCAGTGACTGGAGACTGCACCACTGCACTCCAGCCTGGGCAACACAGACAGACTCTGTTTCCAAAACAAAAAACAAACAAACAAAATACAAACTCAAGGACTCAAAAGCAAAAATCTGGAGTGGAACTCTGTAGAAATGAGATACATTGTGTACACCACTCTTAACCAAAGCCCAATGCTGAACCGCCAAAATTAAACCTCTTATATTAGCTAGTGAACATTGCACTCACTTGAAATCTTCATTTTTGATAAACTCTACAATGATATCCTTCTCGGGTTGAATCTGAAGCATCTTCAAGGTTAAACACAGAAAGGGTGTTGGTTTTATGTTGCCACCATAGACGCCACCCACAAACCTTAACTCCATGGCTTTATCGACTACAAGTTCAGCTAAAAAACAAAAAGAATAGAGTGACATATTAGGGCTAAGCTCTTCCTAGTTGAAAGTGGAGAGTTAGTTCAAGCTTTGGTTCTCCTAAATACACATCAACAGTGTAATATTAGGAGAACGAATGTGTATTAGTAACAGTAACGACAGCAGCTAATATACATTGAGAATGGATAATAAAATAGGTACCCTGCTAAACTTTTCATATTATCTCACTTGACCTTTTTTAACAAGTCATGAAGAAAGTTCTAGCAATGTTCTTATTTCCAGATAAGGAAAATGAGGGCTAAGAAAGGTAAAGTGACTTGCTCAAGGTTCACAGATTGCCACAGGACATGGATTTAAAGCCAGAATTCAAATCGGAAGATTACCTGGAAGACTTCTCTGAAGCACTGACATTTATAAATACTGGAACTGGCCCAGATCTAAGGATAGTAAGATCATGAATTTGGTTTCAGGCATATTAACGTCAGGTCCTTAAAGACCTTCAATAGATTGTGTCAAAGTGTTATATTCGGACCCCTGAGCTTAACACTGTTGCAACCCAGCCAGCTATCATTAAATATGGGATAACTCACAGAACCCAACTGAGACACCCTTCAGAACATGACCTTATCAGATTCATCTGTGTTCCCAATAGTCGACACAAGACGAGGCACTTAGTATGCAAATTTTTCTGAATGATCGACATACTCCGCTCAAAACCCCACCCCCAGAGGCCAGTCGCTAGTCCCACCGGCGCTCGGTCAGGAGAAATTGGCCACAAGGCTGCCGAGAGGGGCTCTGCGTGCTTTCGCTCACCCGTAAGTCCGAAGCACTCCTCTTTCCAGTACTTGGACTCATAGATTCGCGTTCGAATGATCTTCTCCACCAGATATTGAGGGTTGGTGCCGTGGATACTGTGCGCATCCTTCACTGTACGGTTAGCCATTTTAGAATGCCTTCAATTCTATTTCCGTCGGATCCTTTAATGCGTCACATCCAGGTTCAGAAAAAAACACCTAGGGGAATGGAGAGCGGTAGAAGTTGTTTCACTAAAAGGCTTAGGCCACCATCTTGAAACCGGAAACACCTCAGCGCAAAGACCTTCCGCGCACCGCGGCGCCGATCGAATCAATGATGGCGGCTGCATGTTAGCGGATTTACGTCAGGCGCCCCTCTTAGGTGTACGTAGTGGGCGGGGCGAACTAGTTGGTGACGCAGCGAAGGGATGGCCTGGGGGCGGGGCCACGCCGATTGGCGCGAAGTTTTCTTTGCTCCTTCCACCTTCCTTCCATTTCCAGCGAGACACACGCTTTCGTCCTGGCGTGCGGCCCGTAGCTGTAGGAGGAGCCCTGCTGGTACAGGTTAGAGGTGCTGCATCCCCCGGAGCTCTCGAAGCGGAGGCGGTAGGAAACGGAGGGCTTGCGGCTAGCCGGAGGAAGCTTTGGAGCCCGGTGAGTGTGGCGTCCCGCGGGTTGCGAGGGACTCGGGGGAAGGCGCAGCGGAACCTCTGAAACTGAGGACGTTCTCTGTAGACTCACTCATTGATTCTTTCAGCTGACATGTACCCAGCGCCTGTTCAGTGCCAGGCACTGTTCTGAACTGTTAAAGAGCGTTCCTCTGTTCCACACTGCAATTCCTAAAAGCGCTGCAGGGAACTGAGTTGCAGTGGGGAAGGCGGAAGCCAACAGCCGAGAAGCAGGAGCACTCCTGCCCTCCGTACCCTGAGGCTCAGTGATGACTTTCCCTCCATCTGCACTTGTAAAGCACTCGACTTACTTCGTTCTTTGAGCTATAGTGTAGGAATCACTACAGGGAAGGCGGAGCAGAGATTATTACCCCATTTTACGGACGTAGCAAATTGCGCCCAGAGAGGGACGTGTCTTAGGTCGCTTTTCGTGACTAAGCAGTCTGGTCTCCTACCCAGATCTTTTTTTCAGATGAGCTCCTAACTGCTGGACTGCCATTCACCTTGTTTTCAGAAGAGAAGTCTGCTGGCTCTCTTCTTCTCTTGTCTAATCCCGGAACTGAAGGGTCTTCTGCCGTGACAGTTGGAAGCAGCATTCTTACCCTGGTCTATTTGTGAAACTGCAATGATTAGATACGATGCTAGTTGTCGGTAACGCATGAATAATAGTACCCTCTTCTCTGCTGTATTAGGTGGGCTGGAAATGCCAAAGGAGTTTCCAATATGACAGAATGGTTTAAGTCCCTCTGCAACAGTTTTTAACTTTAATGGAGGGCAATATGTGGCCTTTAGGAGGTTTGTGAATCTGCCGAAATTGAATCCAAAATTTTGCTTGAATTATATGTTAGTTCCATAATATTCATCAAATGATACTTAATAAATAAAACCACTGTACTTTACAAATAAATGGAAGGGATTAAGGTAGTGGGAAAGTGGATTTACCATTTTGCATTTTTTCACTTAATCTTCCATTATATTAAAATAGTGCCTGGCACACGATGGGTACTTAATCAATATTGGTTGAATAAAAGGAAGATTCTATTCTCTCCATTTTGTGGGTAAGCAAATTGAGGCCCAATCCACAATGCTCAGTCAGTGGCTGGGAAGCCTGATTTATTATAATAATAAATACACCAAAAGCAAGCTGTCAGTTACATATTCACATTATCCAATTTCACACAATGTGTTGTAAGGTGAAGTAGTTAAGAGCACAGTAATTGCAATCTGGCTTTTTAGGGTTGGAGTTAAGGCTGTGCCATCCTGTATAAGATAGGACAAGTTATCACCTTGAAGTGATAATTAACATCTACCTTTCTTTTTTTGAGACAGAGTTCTGCTCTGTCGCCCAGGCTAGAGTACAGTGTTGCGATCTCGGCTCACTGCAACCTCCACCTCCCGGGTTCAAGTGATTCGCCTACCACCACACCCACCTAATTTTTGTATTTTTAGTAGAGACGGGGTTTCACCATGTTGGCCAGGCTGGTACCGAACTCCTGACCTCAAGTGATCCACTTGCCTCAGCCTCTTAAAGTGCTGGGATTACAGGCATGAGCCACTGCGCCCAGCCTTTGTATTTATGTTTCATCCCTGTGTGCATTTTATAAGTGTCATGAAGACATTTATAACCCCTGTATTACTGTCTTTTAATTTCACTCTGTTAGATGTTTTACACCTATTGTGCCTTATTCCTAGTATTTCTAAATGTTATAGTTTCATTTCTTAGGAATTGACCTTTCTGTTTTCCTGGATGGGAAGAGATAAGGCATAGTACAAGATGGACACAGATGATACTAAATTGCCTGTGTGTTATCTTCATAGACCATGACTTCAAATAAAATGTTTTCTTAGTCTAAAACATATGGGAGTGTAGCAGGGGCAGAAAATAAGTCTGAACTCATTTGAAGGCAGGGACTATGTCTTAGAATCCATCAGATAAATACCAAATATTTATCGTGGTAACTCAGAGTTTGGATTCTTCCACAGGAGCCATGGCACACTACCCCACAAGACTGAAGACCAGAAAAACTTATTCATGGGTTGGCAGGCCATTGTTGGATCGAAAACTGCACTACCAAACCTATAGGTGAGTGATGGGATCCTTTGGTTGTCCTGGAAATACAGCTTCTCAAGCTAAACAGTCAACTTGTATCTAGCCTGTTCTAATTACTACAGATTGACAATGAATGAACAGGAGATTAGAACTGATTGTAAGGAGGGGTTTTGTTTGATGCAAGAAGGTGATGGGATAAATATAGCAGTTAGTGATGAGGCAAAATTATGGTAGGCTCATAAAATTTTATATGTATGATAATGTCATGTCTATTTAAGGTGAGTTCTGTATAACTTTTGATGATAACGAGATGATAGATGTTTTTACTGTGTCTTTCCCAGCCCTGGAGATCTCTGACAATTTGACATTGTTACTGAGCAGCTTGACAGCCTTGGGAAACATTTGTTGTGGGAAGCATTTGTTGTTGTTTGTCAATAACTGAGAGGAATTAGGGTTCATAATAAGACCTTTGGATTCATTACTCAGCTAAAACAATTCATTCAACCCACTTTGCCTATTCTGAAATATAACTGGGCGAATTGGTTTCCCAGTAGGAGAGTTGGTCAGCAGAAAGATATCAGGGGATTGGAGAGCCCTCTTCTTTGTGCCCAGGGGATCTGAAGAGCTTGACCCACTTTAAGTTATTTCCTAATGTGCTTCTCTGTTACTTCTAGAGAAATGTGTGTGAAAACAGAAGGTTGTTCCACCGAGATTCACATCCAGATTGGACAGTTTGTGTTGATTGAAGGGGACGATGATGAAAACCCGTATGTTGCTAAATTGCTTGAATTGTTCGAAGATGGTGAGTTTGGGACTGGAATAATAAACCGTTCCTTGTCATGAATGATTGAGAGGTGGGGAGATTGTTGACTCTTTTGTTCACAGCAGTGTGCAGGGCACATTAGACTGAGGTGGGATCACGTAAGAACTAGCTGCATCTTCTTCCATCTAGAAAACTTCTTTACTCACCAAAGCAGTATTGAGTAAAATGGAACTGGAAGGCTCAGTAATTTAACTTTTTCATTATTTGGGGAGATAAGAATGGCTATTAAGGCAGAATTGGGGGGGCTGGAGAGAATGGATGAATTTGGGAGGAAGAGAAGGAAAAAACAGTTAATTTGCACTATGATAGAGATGTGTCCTTTAATTTTGACATGAAGGTTGGTAATACATTTTGCAAGTGCTACTTCGTTATAAATGAAGAGGTAAGTTGGATTTCGAAGGTGTAGCAGTTGGGGCTTCAGTCAGGGAGAACAAAAACGCTTAAGGTGTTTTACCCAGAGGAACTTGTGTGTTAGTGTTGGAAAGGCTAGAAGAAAAGGTGACATTTCCCAGAGATGAGTAAGTGCAGGAAGCCACTACTGCCCCTAGGCTGGAGGAGCAAAATGGAAGGTGGCATCAACCAGAGCCTACAAGCCCACATTGAAAGCCTTAGCTGATTTGCTGACCTTCTAACCCTCTGCAAAACAAGAGGAGAGCACAGAAATGTGGGAGCTGGGCACGGCTCCACAAGGAGGGTTAGGAAGACAGCAATTTGAAACTATCCAAAACTGCCTCGTTCAAGAGACAGAAGAATGGCATGGTCATTAGGTAATCCTATGGTAGTCTGTATGCTCAAGAGAAGGAACTGATAGACTGAGTGGATAAAGATGTTTTACATTACTATAGTCCCCCTTATCCATGGTTTCAGTTTCTGCGATTTCAGTTACCTGATGACAACCGTAGTCCAAAAATGGTAAATGGAAGATTCCAGAAATAAGTCATAAGCTTTAAATTGTGTGCCATTGTGAGTAATGTGGTGAAATCTCACGCTGTCCCACTTGGAATGTGAGTCATCCCTTTGTCCAGTGTATCCGTGCTGTACAGTATGTATGTACAGGAAAAAGCACAGCATATACAGGGTTAGTGGCAGTACCTGCAGGTTCAAACATCTACTGGTCTTGGCGCATACCCTCAGCAGATAAGGGGAGAGTACTGCACATAGATAAGGGGGATCTTTGACATACTTTCTCTTTGACATACTTTGAAGTATGGAGAAAAACCTCATCAAACTAATGTCTAATAGAGGCAGCACATCAGAATCACGGTTTTCGGTGTATAGATTCTAGAATCCTCTCTTGGTGCTCCATTGGATGGCTTTAGTCTTTCTCTGAAGAAAGCTAACAAGAGAAGAGATGATGATGATGGCAGTAGTGAGTGTTCTTTCAGTTGGAGCTATTGCTGGTGTGGAGTGATGCAAATCGTATGCGGTAATAATAAAGCTGAAGATTGCAAGCATGCATTTGCCAGAAGTCATCTCAGTGGTTGATGCTGTAATTCTTTTGTGTGTGTGTGTGTGTGTGTGTGTGTGTGTGTGTGACAGAATCATGCTCTGTCGCCCAGACTGGAGTGCAGTGGCGCGATCTCAGCTCATGCAACCTCAACCTCCTGGGTTCAAACAATTCTCCTGCCTCAGCCTCCCGAGTAGCTGGGATGACAGGCACCTGCCACCACACCCAGCTAATTTTTTTTTTTTTTGAGACAGTCTTGCTCTTGCCGCCCAGGCTGGAGTGCAGTGGCACCATCTCGGCTCACTGCAAGCTCCGCCTCCTGGATTCAAGCCATTCTCCTGCCTCAGCCTCCCAAGTAGCTGGGACTTCAGGCACCCGCCACCACGCTCAGCTAATTTTTTGTATTTTTAGTAGAGACAGGGTTTCACTGTGTTAGCCAGGATGGTCTCGAGCTCCTGACCTCACGATCTGCCTCCCAAAGTGCTGGGATTACAGGCGTGAGCCGCCACACCTGACCAACTTTTTGTAGGATTTTTGTTTTGCTACTGTTTGATTCTGTCTTTATAGTCACTGATTTTTATTTGTTCATTGCCTGTGTTTAGAGTAGCTCCTCTCAGAGGCCTTTTTGTCATTCCTTTGCTGGCTGATAGCACCATTAGGAAATGGAGCAACCCCAGAAGAGCGGGTGTGTGGGCTGGAATTAGATTGCTGCAGTTGGTCATGTGACCTTTGACAAACTCCTTTAAGGTCCTCATCACTTGATTTCTTTGCCTGAAAAGGGGGATAGCTGTAGTACCTACCTTGTAGGGTTATTAGAAGGATTAAAGAGCCGGGCGCGGTGGCTCAAGCCTGTAATCCCAGCACTTTGGGAGGCTGAGACGGGCGGATCGCAAGGTCAGGAGATCGAGACCATCCTGGCTAACACGGTGAAACCCCGTCTCTACTAAAAAATACAAAAAACTAGCCGGGCGAGGTGGCGGGCGCCTGTGGTCCCAGCTACTCCGGAGGCTGAGGCAGGAGAATGGCGTAAACCCGGGAGGCGGAGCTTGCAGTGAGCTGAGATCCGGCCACTGCACTCCAGCCTGGGCGACAGAGCCAGACTCCGTCTCAAAAAAAAAAAAAAAAAAAAGAAAAGAAAAAAAAGAAGGATTAAAGATCGGCCGGGTGTGGTGGCTAACGCCTGTAATCCCAGCACTTTGGGAGGCCGAGGCAGGCAGATCACAAGGTCAGGAGATTGAGACCGTCCTGGCTAACACGGTGAAACCCCATCTCTACTAAAAACGCAAAAAAAAATTAGCCGGGCGTGGTGGCGGGTGCCTGTAATCCCAGCTATTTGGGAGGCTGAGGCAGGATAATGGCGTGAACCTGGGAGGCAGAGCTTGCAGTGAGCCAAGATCAAGCCACTGCACTCCAGTCTAGCTGACAGAGTGAGAGTAAGACTCTGTCTCAAAAAAAAAAAAGGTAACACATGTTGGGCCAGGCACTGTGGATCATTCCTGTAATCCCAGCACTTTGAAAGGCCAAGGCGGGCGGATCACTTGAGGTCAAGGGTTTGAGACCAGCCTGGCCAACATGGTGAAACCCCATCTCTACTAAAAATATAAAAATTAGCTAGGCGTGGTGGCAGGGGCCTGTGGTCCCAGCTACTTGGGAGGTTGAGCCAGGAGAATCTCCTGAACTAGGGAGGCAGAGGTTGCGGTGAGCCGAGATCACGCCACTGCACTCCAGCCTGGGGGGCAGAACAAGATTCCGTCTCAAAAAAATAAATAGAAAAATGTTGGCCAGACATGGTGGCTTATGCCTGTGATTTCAGCACTTTGGGAGGCCAAGGTAGGCAGATCACATGAAGTCATGAGTTTGAGACCATCCTGGCCAACATGGTGAAACCTCGTCTCTACTAAAAATATAAAAATTAGCCAGGTAGGATGGCAGGGACCTATAATCCCAGCTACTCAGGAGGCTAGGGCAGCAGAATCGCTTGAACCCCGGAGGCGGAGGTTGCAGTGAGCCAAGATGGGGCCACTGCACTCTAGCCTGTGTGACAGAGACTGTCTGAAAAAACGAAACAAAACTACACACATCAAGGGCTAAGCACAGTGTCTGGCACATAGGAATTGCCCAGTAAAGTGTCCTTGAGTTGTCTTAACCTTTCCCTTTCCACCGAATTCCTTCTAGATTCTGATCCTCCTCATAAGAAACGTGCTCGAGTACAGTGGTTTGTCCGATTCTGTGAAGTCCCTGCCTGTAAACGGCATTTGTTGGGCCGGAAGCCTGGTGCACAGGAAATATTCTGGTATGATTACCCGGCCTGTGACAACAACATTAATGTGGAGACCATCATTGGCCTTGTTCGGGTAGGTGATGTCACAATCCTTGGTTCTACCTTGAAGCTTATTTCTGTCTGCCTCCTGAACTGCATGACCCCAGAAATATTACCGGCTCTAATTTACCCCATGGGGAATATATTATTTTCTGTCATCTTCTGTGCTTGCCTGTCTATTTCATCTCAACAAATATTTATTGAGAGCACATATCATGTGTTAGGAGCCTCCTGCAAGAAGTGACATTTGGGTTGTGACCTGAGGGATGAGCAGGAATTAGCAGATGTATGTCAGGTGGATGTTATATTTAGCTATGACTGTGGCATGCGTAGAGCATTGTGAGGCTGAATATGCTGGCTTAAACGAGGACTGCACCTTGAATAAATCAGTACAAAGAGTGCTGGTTGCTACAGACAAATTTGTATGACAAGATTTCATAATAAATCAGGTGCTAATGAGCGACTGGTTTGCACGCTGAAGTAAGTCACTGGTTATGAGATTTTCCTGAAGTGACTTCAGGCTCCCCAACATGGGATTAGGTTGTGGCGTGAGGTGTGGTTGTATGCTGATTCTGTGGTTCATTGAGCGTTAGGGCAGAGACTCTCGTCTGGCGTGATTATTGTAATTTATCTTTGAGTTAAATGAGTGAAGGAGAGAAAGCTAAAGGATTGTGAGGCAGAGGCAGAAGTTGAGGCAGCAGGATGAGTATACACAGAGAGGCACAGGGCTTGGGGCATCTGGGCAGGAGCACAGTGGTGGGAATAGCAGGACTGTGACAAGACCACTTCAAGCAGTATTGCACACTCTGCAGGTAAAACGAGGCCAGATCTTAGAAGGCATTGAAAAAGTAGTTTAAGTAATTTGGTCTTGCAACAGTGGGAGTCATTATTGGCTGTTGAGCAGGAGAGCATGTTTAGATAAGTTGGTGGGGAAACTTGGCATAGGTGAACAGAATGGACTGGAAAAGAAAGCAATGGTAGGGTATAAGAATATCAGCTAGGAGGAATCTGTGAAAATAACCCAGGAGGGAGATGATGTGTATTTGAACTAGGTTGATAATAATAGGAATTGAGAGGTGAACAATAAACATGTTTTAAAATGAAAGGAATAATTTATATATTTCATTGATGTCTTTAAAGCCATTAATGATTAAATGAGTAAATACTCAGTAAATACTCATTATTCTTTTTTTTTTTTTTTTTTTTTTTTGAGACGGAGTCTTGCTCTGTAGCCCGGGCTGGAGTGCAGTGGCCGGATCTCAGCTCACTGCAAGCTCCGCCTCCCGGGTTTACGCCATTCTCCTGCCTCAGCCTCCGGAGTAGCTGGGACTACAGGCGCCCGCCACCTCGCCCGGCTAGTTTTTTGTATTTTTAGTAGAGACGGGGTTTCACGGTGTTAGCCAGGATGGTCTCGATCTCCTGACCTCGTGATCCGCCCGTCTCGGCCTCCCAAAGTGCTGGGATTACAGGCTTGAGCCACCGCGCCCGGCCAATACTCATTATTCTTATGTGTTTTTCTAGCAATATGTTATGCCATGTCTGTGCCTCTTTAGATTGGAAAGGTAACATTTTAGGTACAGATGTGGACTTAAATGTTTTTAATTGTAGCTCTGATTGCATACTCCTTGGCTGTCTTGGGGCTCATCTCTTCCTGCTTACCTGTACTTCTGAATTCAGGTGATACCTTTAGCCCCAAAGGATGTGGTACCGACGAATCTGAAAAATGAGAAGACTCTCTTTGTGAAACTCTCCTGGAATGAGAAGAAGTTCAGGCCACTGTCCTCAGAACTATTTGCGGAGTTGAATAAACCACAAGAGAGTGCAGCCAAGTGCCAGAAGCCCGTGGGAGCAAAGAGTGAGAGTGCAGAAAGCCCTTCTTGGACCCCAGCAGAACATGTGGCCAAAAGGATTGAATCAAGGCACTCTGCCTCCAAATCTCGCCAAACTCCTACCCGTCCTCTTACCCCAAGAGCCAGGAAGAGGCTGGAGCTTGGCAGTAAGTTGTGGAAGGGATCACAGTGGGCAATACTGGGGCTAAAGGATTATGTGATAAAAATGTTCATTTATGGGACAGTATTGAGTTAGTGATCATAGTGCACTATAGCCTGGAACTCAAGTGATCAAGCTCAAGCAATCCTCTTGCCTCAGCCTCCCCAGTAGCGGGGACTACAAGGGTAGGTCACTGCACTTGGCTCTATTTTCTGGGTTTTTTTGTTTTTGTTTTTTGAGACAGAGTCTTGCTGTGTCACCCAGGTTGGAATGCAATGGCACAATCATGACTTATTGTAGGCTTGACCTCCTGAGCTCAAATGATCCTCCTACCTCAGTCTCCCAAGTAGGTGGGACTACAAGTGCATACCACTATGCCTGGCTAATTTTATTTTAATTTTTTGTAGCAAGAGGGTCTTGCCATGTTGCCCAGGCTGGTCTCAAACTCCTGGGCTCAAGTGATCCACCCGCCTTGGCCTCCCAAAGTGCTGGGATTACAGGCATGAGCCACCATGCCCAGCTATCAGAGTTTGTGTTTCATTTTAAGACTTCACCCATTTTTTATTTAATTTTTTAAATATGTGAAACATTAATATCATTCGAGTCAAAACTACTTAAATCTACCTAGAAAAGCACTACTCCTTTCCTTACCTTCCCACTCTGCTTACCCCACTTTCTACATGTTAATTAATTGTTTTACTTTCTGGTTTATCTTTCGTATGTTTCCTTTTGGAAGAATCAGCAGATGTGTATGCATATATGTATACCTATGTACAGACACGCATATATTTTTATTTTTCATTTTCTTACCAATAGGGTAGCATACTGGATATATTCTTTTCCAACTTGCTTTTTCCCCTTACAATGTATCTGAAACTCACTCCACAGCCTTTCTGAGGCTCATCCTCACTTGTCATATATAGTCATTCATCCTTTTTGAATTTTTTGTGTAGGTGTCAAGTTCTTCAAGTATAAGTTACTTGTATTCTTGATAGCTCTATAGTACACTATGTGTTTTAGGAACTAAATGTAAAGTACAAAACAGAAAATGCTGCAAAAATATTAACTAATCTGTAATATCACCTTCAGAAATGAAGGGGCTGACTGGGGCCGGTGGCTCATGCCTGTAATCCCAACACTTTTGGAGGCCGAGGCAGGTGGATCGACTGAGGTCAGGCATTCAAGACCAGCCTGGCCAACATGGTGAAACCCCGTCTCTACTAAAAATGCAAAAAATTAGGCGGGTGTGGCAGCATGTGCCTGTAATCCCAGCTACTCAGGAGGCTGAGCAGGAGAATTGCTTGAACCCGGGAGGCACAGGTTGCAGTGAGCTGAGATCACACTATTGCGCTGCAGCCTGGGCGACAGAGCGAGATTCTGTCTCAAGAAAAAGAAAAAAGAAAAAAAAAGAAATGGGGGGGTTTTTCTTTTTTTTTTCCTTATGTCCTCTCTTCTTCATCTTTCAACTCTGTTGAAATTTTACCTTTCTTTCAAGATATATCTCAAAAGCCATCTTTATGAGCACTCATGTGCTTCTGGACACTTATTTCACTTTATATAATATAATAGGCAGTCTTTTTTTTTTTTTTTTTTTTTTTTTTTTTTTTTTTTTTGAGACGGAGTCTCACGCTGTTGCCCAGGCTGGAGTGCAGTGGCGCGATCTCTGCTCACTGCAAGCTCCGCCTCCTGGGTTCACGCCATTCTCCTGCCTCAGCCTCCTGAGTAGCTAGGACTACAGGCGCCCGCCACCGCGCCCGGCTAATTTTTTTTTTTGTATTTTTAGTAGAGACGGGGTTTCACTGTGGTCTCGATCTCCTGACCTTGTGATCCGCCCGCCTCGGCCTCCCAAAGTGCTGGGATTACAGGCTTGAGCCACCGCGCCCGGCCAATAGGCAGTCTTGTATATCATCCGTTAGACTAGAGTGTTTTGTGTATTGGAACCAGGGTTGAGCCTCATTCAACTTTTGTTTAACCTTAGCCCCCATCACATGCCTGCCTTTTTAACTGCACAGTTGGTATCTGCAAATGGGCAGTTGGGGTCCTTGGTGCTGTGGTCCTCGTGAGGGAGGAGCAATTCCACACAGTTTTGTGTATTCACAGAACCCAGTGGATTGTTCCCAGGAACCCCACTTCTCTCCAGTGGCAGATACAATCTGGGTTATTGTGCTATCAAGTAATCATTGTTACTTGATAGCATCTCTAGTATAAATTTCTTCAAATGTCATTGAGTTAGGATTGAAGGCGTGTGATGTTACCCCAATTGAGACCCACTGTTCTGATAGGTTATTTCAGGGAAACCTGGTAGAGATGAGAGAAGACTTATCCCGTTTATCTGCAAAAGCTGACTTAAAAGTTGACTTATGGTTCTAACTAGGAAAATCACTCCTAAAATTTAGGTGAGAGATGAAAAATTATTAGAGCTACCCGGGCTGGAGAAAGAAAGCCTGGAATGATTAAAAATATAGCTAATTCATGTTTTACGTATAACTTGGTGGCAGAATTTGGCTGTAATGAGATTGCGGGTTTGTATGTTGTTAGGTTAAAAACTTACACATTGTCTGTGGTGATTTATCTTGGGCTTAGGTAACCCTCAGATGTCCCAGCAGACTTCACGTGCCTCCTTGGATTCTCCAGGAAGAATGAAACGGAAAGTGGCCTTCTCGGAGATCACCTCACCTTCTAAGAGATCTCAGCCTGATAAACTTCAGACCTTGTCTCCAGCTCTGAAAGCCCCAGAGAAAACCAGAGAGACTGGACTCTGTTATACTGAGGATGATGAGGCTTCACCCAAACGTTGCATAATCCTGAGAACCCGAATTCCAGCTTCGAAAACCATAGACATTAAAGAGGAGAGAATACTTACCCCTATCAGAGGGGGACAGAAATCTTCAGTGATGCCATCTGTGATTCTGAAACCAGAAAACATCAAAAAGAGGTGACCAGGGACATTACCCACAGAGCAAACTGAAATCCTTCACATCATGTGAAGTGTGTGGGTCATAGTCAAAAAAGTTAGAACAGTAGTTGAAAAACCTATGTCACAGAATTATTGGGGAGCTTTCTTAAAATACAGATTTCTAGGCCTCTTCCCACACCTGGTGAGTCAGACTCCAAGCACTGGTCCTAGGAATCTATATTTGGAAATGCTATTCAGATGATTCCAATATACCCGAGCTGTTATTTGGGGATCATTGCTATAGAAGACAACTTCCCAAACCTGCATTGCTATCCAGTTTGGGATTTCATTAGTTCCTGTGGCTTTTTGCCACATTTTAACAGTCATTTTTTAAGGCAGTTTTTCATTGTTGTTTAATTTTATTTCAATAGTTTTTGGGGAACAGGTGGTTTTTGGTTACATGGGTAAGTTTTTAAGTGGTGATTTCTGAGGTTTTGTTGCACTTGTCACCTGACCAGTGTACATTGTACCCGATATGTAGTCTTTTATTTCTCACCCCTCTTCCACCCTTCCCCTTGAGTCCCCAAAGTCCCTTATATCATTCTTATGCCTATGCATCCTCATAGCTTAGCTCCCACTTATAAGTGAGGATATGTGATATTTGATTTTCCATTCCCAAGTTACTTCACTTAGAATAATGGTCTCAACTCCATCCAAGTTGCTGGAAATGCCATTATTTCATTGTTTTATGGCTGAGTAGTATTCCATGATAAATATATACCACATTTTCTTCATCCACTCGTTGGTTGATGGGCATTTAGGCTGGTTCCATATTTTTGCCATTGCAAATTGTGCTGCTATAAACATGCGTGTGCATGTGTCTTTTTTTAATATAATGACTTCTTTTCCTTTGGGTAGATACCCAGAAGTGGGATTGCTGAATCAAATGGTGGATCTACTTTTAGTTCTTTAAGGAATCTCCACAGTGTTTTCTATAGTGGTTGTACAACTGTACATTCCCACCAGTAGTGTAGAAGTGTTCCTTTTTCACTGCATGCACACTAACATCTATTATTTTTTGCTTTTTAAATTATGGCCATTCTAACAGGAATAAGGTGGTATTTCATTGTGGTTTTAATTTGCATTTCCCTGATCATTAGTGCTGTTGAATATTTTTTTCATATGTTTGCTGGCTGTTTCTGTACCTTCTTTTGAGAATTGTCTATTCATGTCCTTTGCCTACTTTTTTTCCCTTTTGTTTTTTTTGAGAGGGAGTCTTGATCTGTTGCCCAAGCTACAGTACAGTGGTGCAAACTTGGCTCACTACAACCTCCGCCTCCTGAGTTCTAGCAATTCTCCTGCCTCAACCTCCTGAGTAGCTGGGACTACAGGCACTTGCCACCACGCCCGACTAATTTTTGTATTTTAGTAGAGGCGGGATTTCACCATGTTGGCCAGGCTAGTCTCAAACTCCTACCTCCAGTGATCAACTCACCTCAGCCTCCCAGAGTGCTGGGATTACAGGTGTGAGCCACCGCACCTGGCTTTTTGCCCACTTTTTGATGGGATTATTTGTTTTTTTCTTGCTGATTTGTTTGAGTTCCTTGTAGATTCTGGATATTAGTCCTTTGATGGATGCATAGTTTGCAAATATTTTCTCCAACTCTGTGGATTGTCTGTTTATAGTCTGCTGATTATTTCTTTTGCTGTGCAGAAGCTTTTTAGTATCATTAGGTCCCATTTATTTATTGTTGTTTTTGTTGCATTTGCTTTTGCTTTCTAAGTCATTAATTCTTTGCCTAACAATGTCTAGAAGACTTTTTCCAATGTTAGAATTTCTTTTTTCTAGATTTTTTTTTTTTTTTTTTTTTGAGACGGAGTCTCACTCTGACGCCCAGGCTGGAGTGCAGTGGCATGATCTCGGCTCACTGCAACCTCTGCTTCCCAGGTTCAAGCAATTCTTCTGCTTCAGCCTCCCAAGTAGCTGGGACTACTGGCGCGTGCCACCACACCTGGCTAATTTTTGTATTTTTGGTAGAGACGGGGTTTCACCATATTGGCCAGACTGGTATTGAACTCCTGACCTTGTGACCCACCTGCCTCAGCTTCCCAAAGTACTGAGATTACAGGCGTGAACCACCACGCCTACCCATTATCTTCTAGATTTTTTATGGTTTCAGGTTTTAGATTTAAGTCTCTGATCCATCTTTAGTTGATTTTTGTATAAGATGAGAGATGAGGATCCAGTTTCATTCTTCTTTTTTTTTTTTTTCTTTTTTTGGAGACAGAGTTGCGCTCTTGTTGTCCAGGCTGGAGTGCAATGGCACGATCTTGGATTACTGCAACCTTGCGGGTTCAAGCAATTCTCCTGCCTCAGCCTCCCAAGTAGCTGGGATTATAGGCATCTGCCACCGCCCAGCTAATTTTTTGTATTTTCAGTAGAGACTAATCTCTCAAACTCCTGACCTCAGGTGATCCACCCACCTCGACCTCCCAAAGTGCTGGGATTACAGGCATGAGCCACCACGGCTGGCCCCAGTTTCATTCTTCTACATGTGGCTTGCCAGTTATTCCAGCACCATTTGTTGAATAGGGTGTCCTTTTCCCACTTTATGTTTTTGCTTGCTTTGTCGAAGATCAGTTGGCTATATTTGGCTTTATTTCTGGGTTCTCTGTTCTGTTCCATTGGTCTACGTGCCTATTTTTATACCAGTACCATTTTGTTTTGGTAACTATATCCTTGAAGTTATAGTTTGAAGTCAGGTAATGTGATGCCTCCACATTTTTCTTTTTGCTTAGTATTGCTTTGTCTATGAGGGCTTTCTTTTTTGGTCCATATGAATTTTAGTGTTTTTTTTTTAGTTCTGTGAAGAATGATGATAGTATTTTGATAGGAATTGCATTGAATATGTTGAATCTGTAGATTGCTTTTGCAGTGTGGTCATTTCACAATATTGATTCTACCCATCCATGAGCATGGGATGTGTTTCCATTTGTTTGTGTCATCTCTGATTTCTTTCAGCAATGTATCAGATCTAGGACCTTTTTGGATGAGTCTTTAGGGTTTTCTAGGTATATGATCGTATCATTGGTGAACATGAACAGTTTGACATACTCTTTTTTAATTCGGATGCCCTTTATTTCTTTGTCTTGTCTGATTGCTCTGGCTAGGACTCATTTTTTAACTGGAGACTATTCTCAAATACAAACTGTACAAAAAGATAAGACATTTAGAACAAACTTTGCTGTACAAATAAAAATGCAACAAGCCAGAAGTTACAATTTGTAGTATTTGCTACCTAGAAACTTCAGCACCTGTTCCATAATAGGTTGCTCAATAAATGCTTTATATTGAATATACAGCTGCATTTCTGCTAACCTTGAGCCTGTGTGGATAGTAAATTCATACATGCATCAGAAACAAAAAAGGACAAGCACCTCTCCCTGGGAGTAGTATATTTTGGTTTCTAGTTGGGGAGGTGGTGAGTCTGATTTAAATAAGCTTAAGGCAGACTTTGAACTCTGGGTTTGAGTCAAGCTTCAGTTATAACTTTTTAGTTATAATGTTTTGCCAACTTATTAGCAAAAAGAAAGTTTGGTCTTTTCAAAGTATATATAAAAAGACTGGGAGCCAATCAGGCCACTTGACTATCTTCTAGTGCCTTTTGGACACTCTGGTGTCCAAAACTGCTTCCTGTGACCTCGCTGTGATTTCTTGTAGGGATGCAAAAGAAACAGAAGCTCAGAATGAAGCCACCTCTACTCCCCGTCATATCCGCAGAAAGAGTTCTGTCTTGTCTATGAACCGGATTAGGCAGCAGCTTCGGTAAGACTACTCCTTGGCAGGCAGAGAAACATTGCTGCCATCTCTGATATCTATACTCTTATCTCTTAAAGCCTCTTATATTGTTTATTTGCCAATCCATTGAAATTGACTTTTTACCAGGCCGGGCGCGGTGGCTCAAGCCTGTAATCCCAGCACTTTGGGAGGCCGAGACGGGCAGATCACGAGGTCAGGAGATCGAGACCATCCTGGCTAACACGGTGAAACCCCGTCTCTACTAAAAAAATACAAAAAAAACTAGCCGGGCGAGGCGGCGGGGTCCTGTAGTCCCAGCTACTCAGGAGGCTGAGGCAGGAGAATGGCGTAAACGTGGGAGGCGGAGCTTGCAGTGAGCTGAGATCCCGCCATTGCACTCCGGCCCGGGCGACAGAGCAAGACTCTGTCTCAAAAAAAAAAAAAAAAAAAAAAAAACCAAAAAACAAAATTGACCTTTTACCTAGCATGTCTGGAATTATGTTAAGTTTCAGATAAGTGTCTTAGTTTGAAGGGGCAAGAAATACTTCCTGGGCTTAGGTGGCTCCCATCCCTAATCATCATGTCCAGCAAGACTGGTGGTGGGATGGGGTGCCTAAGAGCATGAACTTGGATTCTGACAGATCTGAATTTGAACCTGGGCTTTGTCATTTACTATCTGTGTAACCTTGGGAAGGCAAATTTACCTTTCTAAGTCTGAAATTCCTCATCTACACAATATAATAATATACATGTCATAAATTTGTTGAGGGGTTTAATGAGATAATATAAATAATGCTCCTAACAGAGTGTCTCAGTAGCAAGCACCCATGTTGTCTGGTCACAAGGACCCTGCAATGCTTGTAATCCACACTAACGTTATGGAGTTCTTCTTATTTAGACTTGAACACTGAGTAGCAAAAAATATGTCCCTACCATTTAGGTTTCTAGGTCATAGTAAAAGTGACCAAGAAGAGAAAGAGATTCTGCCAGCAGCAGAGATTTCAGAATCTAGCAGTGACGAAGAAGAGGCTTCCACACTACCCGTTCCAAGGAGAACACCCAGAACTGTGTCCAGGAACCTGCGATCTTCCTTGAAGTCATCCTTATATACCCCCATGAAGATGCCAAAGAAAAGTGTAAGGTTCTCCTAGGTTTACTTCCCATCGAAGCATCCCTCTCTTAGTTTAAAAGTTACAAATGCTGAGGTCAGAGATTAGTAACAGCTGGAATCTGAGGACAGGTCTGTTATATTCAATGCTATTCCTTGTGGAATATTCATGGAGAAAGGGACCTAAGTGAACACTAGGACTGAAAATGAATCTAGTAGAGAGTGATTTTTGAGTTAAGTCCCTTTTACGGTATAGAATCAGACGGCCAAGAGCTGAACTTCCTGAGGGAAGTACAAGACCCACTCCTCTTTGCATCTCCCACGGAGTACTGGCAGAGTGGGTATCGCATGTACGGCCACAGAGCCGTGGTGTTAGTTTTGTTGTCCCACTTGACACACCTGAGAAACCAGGAGTGCTACTTACATATTGGTAACAAATCGTGTCACAGCAAGATGGAAGGAGGAGATCAATGGACATCTTTTCTGCTTCCTGTGGAACTTTAGCAGAACACCGAAAAGGTATTCACATCAGGATCTTCTGATGTTTGAGTGTGCTTGAGAAATGTTTGAATTAAAGTTAAATTGAGAGAGCATCTTATTCTTTGGAACGCAATTGGGAAATCTTAATTAGAAGACTTTCTAGGCCGGGCGCGGTGGCTCACGCCTGTAATCCCAGCACTTTGGGAGGCCGAGGCGGGCGGATCACAAGGTCAGGAGATCGAGACCACGGTGAAACCCCGTCTCTACTAAAAATACAAAAAATTAGCCGGGCGCGGTTGTGGGCGCCTGTAGTCCCAGCTACTCGGGAGGCTGAGGCAGGAGAATGGCGTGAACCCGGGAGGCGGAGCTTGCAGTGAGCCGAGATCGCGCCACTGCACTCCAGCCTGGGCTGGGCGACAGAGCGAGACTCCGTCTCAAAAAAAAAAAAGAAAAAAAAAAAAGAAGACTTTCTAAAGCTGATGTCCATTTCTCCACATGAAGATGTGATTTGGCTTGGGTTGAAATCAAAGAAAAATCTCGGCTAGGCATGGTGGCTCATGCCTGTAATCCCAGCACTTTGGGAGGCCGAGGTGGACAGATCACTTGAGGTCAGGAGTTCAAGACCAGCCTGGCCAACAATGGTGAAACCCTGTCTGTGCTAAAAATACAAAAATTAGCCGGGCTAATGGTGGCAGGCGCCTGTAATCCCAGCTACTCTGGAGGCTGAGGCGGGAGAATCACTTGAACCTGGGTGGCGGAGGTTTCAGTGAGCTGAGATGGCACCATAGCACTCTAGCCTGGGCATCAGAGTGAGACTATCTCAAGAAAAAAGAAAAGTCTCCAGGGAAAGGAATCCAGTAGATCAGTAGTCCCCAGCCCTTTTGGCACCAGGGACCCCCTTCGTGGAAGACACATTTTCTACAGATGGCAGGGACTTGGGGGATGGTTTCAGGATGAAATTGTTCTACCCCAGATCTCCAGGCATTAGATTCTCATAAGGAGTGTGCAACCTAGATCCCTTGCACACGCAGTTCGCAATAGGGTTCACACTCCTATGAGAATTGAATGCCTCTGCTGCTCTAGCAGAAGGCAGAGCTCAGGTGGTAATGCTCACCCGCCCACCACTCTTCCTCCTGCTGTGTGTCCTGGTTCCTAACAGGCCTCTGGTTTGATTGTGCCTCCTCGCCCCAACCCAAAAGTAGGGCTATAAGGCGTAGGGTACCTTCAGCATAATAAAAGGCAGAAGCCCATCAGGTTTCTTGATACCTTCTCAGCAAGGCCTTGTCAGTTCTTTTCAGTTTTCTCCAAAATCAATAAATGTAGACTTTTTTTTTTTTGAGACAGGGTCTTGCTCTGTCTCTTGCCCAGGCTGGAGTGCAGTGGTGCAATCTCAGCTCACTGTAGCCTCAACTTCCTAGGCTCGAGCAATCCTTCCACCTCAGCCTCCCTAGTAGCTAGTGCCATCATGCCTAGCTAATTTAGAGGGGGCTTTCACCTCTGTGTTGCCCAGGCTGGCCTCGAACTCCTGAGTTTAAGCAGTCCTCCTGCCTCAGCCTTCCAAAGTGCTGGGATTACAGGCATGCATCACCACACCAGCCTGTAAAGCCTTTTAAACAGATAGAGTTTAAGTGCGTTCTGCCTCGGGAGGAAGTGGAGAGATTGTTCTTTCTCTAGCCAGGCTGAAAACAGAGGGTGGGTAGAGTGAAATGCCGCATAGGAG
The DNA here is from genome assembly GCF_043159975.1 of Macaca nemestrina. Classification (NCBI taxonomy): domain Eukaryota; kingdom Metazoa; phylum Chordata; class Mammalia; order Primates; family Cercopithecidae; genus Macaca; species Macaca nemestrina. The sequence goes on from NC_092125.1 coordinate 181,268,365, forward strand.
AGAATGCTTTGTAGAAATTCCATGAAGATGAGGGAAGCAGCAACAGGCCTGCTCCAGCAAGCCATGAGCAAGGAAGAAGATAGAGGGCTGCTAGACTAGACTAAGCAGTGATCTGGGGGTTTGGAGTGGAAAAATCTGCCAGGGTTTCTCCAAGTCCCGCACTGTGGGCCATGGAAGTCCTGGGCTGATGCTTGACCATATCTTCAAGTAAGCCCAGAGAAAGATCTTATGAATCAAACGTAGTTTATGCTTTCTCTTCTCTTCGGTATTTGGGCAGAGTAGTTAGGGTTTCTTAAACATTTCTTGTCTTTCAAGATAATATTTTACTTTTCAATAGTATTTCATCCAAACTTAAGTCTTTCCTCAGACTGACAATGTTACAAATCCTGATACTATATGTACATTAGAAAACAGAAACCATGTTGGGACGATGAACAAAGTTTATGCAATGTAAGATGTGAGAGAGGAAGAGTCGTGGTCCTCTATCCAGGAAGGAACTAAGAGGAACTCACCACCTCTCTTCCTGTTATGAGATCAGCACAAATCACATTAGCTGGTGTGTCCTGGATGGTGTTTTGCTGTTTCTTTGTGAAATATGTTCTCTGTTTTGAATACAGCTCAAGCCTAAAACGCCACGTTGTGCCACTCCTCAGATCCGTAGTCGAAGCCTGGCTGCCCAGGAGCCAGCCAGTGTGCTGGAGGAAGCCCGACTGAGGTACTGCTGCTCTTGATTCCCTTTCAGGGAGGCAGGAACCATGCGGCCTCTGCTTTCATTCACATGAAATGGGAGTGATTAGCAGTCACTGGTCTACCAAATAAAGGTAGATACCCTATGTGTCTACACTTTTACCTATCTAGGTAAAGTGAGTGTGTGTATTTAGGAAAAAGAAACCTCTCAAGCAGCATCTGGGTAAGCCAGTGTGGACAGGCCCTGGGAGGATTGACCTTCCCGTCTACTGCCATCATTTCCGCAGGGATGGAAGATGATTAGTCAGGACAGTGCCTCGTTGTTATGATGCCCTTTAGAACCATATGGAGACTTTCATATAAGTCTGGATTCTGTCAGAAATCAAGCAAAATCTGAATCTCCTATGGGATGAGGTCCACCCATGTGATTTGGTTGGAGAAATGGAGGCCAAGGACTATGAGGCTAAATGGAGGGATTTGAAAATGAAGGGATTCTCTGGCATTTGAAATTGAGTTTTCATGTAGAAATATAGACAAGAAACCATAATCATTTTCCATTGATTAATGAGTAGATGGTTGGGGAATGTTCCTAAAGTCTTCCTTTTCTCCTATTTACCACCAATGGTAGGCTACACGTTTCTGCTGTACCCGAGTCCCTTCCCTGTCGGGAACAGGAATTCCAAGACATCTACAACTTTGTGGAAAGCAAACTCCTTGACTGTACTGGAGGGTGAGTCACGTGAGGCAGGCAGGGTAGTTTGGGGAATAAGGCCCCTGTTAGTAGAATGCCTTGGGTGTTACTGTTCAGCCATACAGGCTTTCTCCAGTATCATCAGACTACACCAAATCCTTGCTGAAGCCTAAAGCTTCTGAAACATTTGTTGCCAAAGTAATCCTATAGGAACAGAAATGTTGCCTTTCAGAAAGAATGAAACTGGCCTTCTTTGAGTAGGCAGTTTGCATATGGCATTACTTGTAGAATGAATGATTCTATATAAGCAGGTCCTACTCTGACCAGCTTCCAAGGATGGTCCCTACTGCCCCCACCTCCACATTTCAAGGATCTTGGTCCTTCCCTCAGTATACATTCCCACGCTCCTAACTGATTATAGCATGTAGTGGCTGGCTGAGACCTACCCCACGGGTTTTCCCCTCTTGCTCTAGGTGCATGTACATCTCTGGTGTCCCTGGGACAGGGAAGACTGCTACTGTGCATGAGGTGATGCGCTGCCTGCAGCAGGCAGCCCAAGCCAATGATGTTCCTCCCTTTCAATACATTGAGGTCAATGGCATGAAGCTGACGGAGCCCCACCAAGTCTATGTACAAATCTTGCAGGTAAGCAGAGCTGTTTAGGCTTTTTGGAAAATACTGTTTCTTCGTGGCACATGAAAAAGGAAAGAGTTACTTAATTTTGTGTGTATTGCATGTTCATGATATACCAGGCATTGTCCTTTCTGTAGAGGTAGCAAGGGCAGGGAAGGCAGAATTCTTACCCTAAGGGACTTCAAAGTCTAGGAGCTGGATAATGACTACAAGCCAGGAAGCCAGTACTTTTCCACATGGTGAAAACTGTGAGCTCACAGCAGTGTAGCGACATGGAAAAGGGGTCCATGGCAGGCCAGAGGTTGAGTCTTGCTGTTTCATCCATGGGCTGTTATTTTGGAGCAGGTAGCATCCAGTCATAGAATTATGTAATAGTGATTTTAAGGGGGCTTCTGGCCCAGCCTGTGGCTCATTTGCTTTTCAAACACACACACTTTCTTTATCTTCTCTTTTGGCGCCTTCTCTTGTCCTTCCAGGTTAAGGTTAAGACTAGATTGGGAGGCAGAACATAGGATACCGAAGTTCTCAGGCTAAATGCCTCCCTCCATTTACAGATTTAACTTTAATCCCAGAGGAGTAAGATCCTTACAGTTCCTCACAACTGTGTTTCTCCTAATGCAGAAGCTAACAGGCCAAAAAGCAACAGCTAACCATGCGGCAGAACTGCTGGCAAAGCGATTCTGCACCCGAGGGTCTCCTCAGGAAACCACCGTCCTGCTTGTGGATGAGGTGAGGTGCCCATGGGAGGACAGGAGAAGAAATGGGGCTGTCCTTACGTTTCAGGAGCAAGTGCTGGGTGGAAAGGAGGAAAGTCCTGGCTCCTTTCTCTATTCTTATGAGCCATTTTCTGGTGCTGAGAGGCATGTGTCAATGGACTGCTTTGGTGCTATGATCTGGGAAACATGCAGCTAAAGCAGTGGTTATAGGTCTTCATTCTGAAGCCCCAGCTCAGTCTCTGTGATTGACTCTGCATCTCTCTCCTTTTCCCTGGCAGCTCGACCTTCTGTGGACTCACAAACAAGACATAATGTACAATCTCTTTGACTGGCCCACTCATAAGGAGGCCCGGCTTGTGGTCCTGACAATTGCCAACACAATGGACCTGCCAGAGCGAATCATGCTGAACCGGGTGTCCAGCCGACTGGTAGGTTCTAGGGTAGTTCCCATGCTGTTATTGCAGATCTGTAAGCTTGGCCAAGAAGTTCTGCAAAAATGGTCCAGGTGTGGTGGCTCACGTCTGTAAACTCAGCACTTTGGGAGGCCAAGGTGGGGGGACCACTTGAGGTCAGGAGTTCAAGACCAGCCTGGCCAACACGGCAAAACCCCATCTCTACTAAAAATACAAAAATTAGCCAGGTGTGGTGGTACGCGCCTGTAGTTCCACTTACTCAGGAAGCTGAGGCAGGAGAATTGCTTGAACTCCAGAGGCAGAGGTTGCAGTGAGTTGAGATCATGCCACTGCACTCCAGCCTGGCGACAGAGCCAGACTCCATCCCCCCCCCAAAAAAAGTTCTGCAAAAATGAATACTGAAATGGTACATTAAGAAACGTGATTTCTGCAATGCTTATAGTTTCTATGTTAGAATATATCAACATTGCATGATTTTCTGCAAACATTGTATCTTGGTGTTCTGCTACCCGTGGACTTTTAAACTGCACCAAGCCATGGAGGTTTAATTATTTTAACAAATGTTTTAAGCTGGGCACAGTGGCTCACGCCTGTAATCCCAGTACTTTGGGAGGCCAAGGCTGGCGGATCACCTGAGGTCAGGAGTTCGAGACCAGCCTGACCAACATGGAGAAACCCCATCTCTACTAAACATACAAAAATTAGCCAGGTGTGGTGGCACATGCCTGTAGTCCCAGCTACTTGGGAGGCTGTGGCAGGAGAATCGCTTGAACCCAGGAGGCGGAGGTTGCAGTGAGCCGAGATCACGCCACTGCACTCCAGCCTGGGCAACAAGAGCGAAACTCCGTCTCAAAAAAAAAAGTTTTAGCACTTATAACCTGCCAGGCAGTGTTAGGTGCTTGGAATAGTGCAATAAACCAGGGAGATGCAATGTCTGCCCTCACGGGCCCTGCAGTTCAGCAGGAAGCACAACAAGAAATCATGAAGAGCCTGGTAAGTGAAGCCAAGTGCAGTGACAATGTATAGCATAGATCTGAAGATTCTCTCACCTACTTCAGTTAAAGCACCTCAACTTTTATCTACTTCCAAATGATTCTGATAGAATCAAAGGTCCTTAGACTGGGCACGGTGGCTCATGCCTGTAATCCCAGCTTAGGCCGGGCATAGTCGCTCACACCTGTAATCCCAGCACTTTGGGAGGCCGAGGCAGGTGGATCACGAGGTCAGGAGCTCGAGACCATCCTGGCTAACATGGTGAAACCCTGTCTCTACTAAAAATACAAAAAATATATCTGGGTGTGGTGGTGGGTGCCTGTAGTCCCAGCTACTTGGGAGGCTGAGACAGGAGAATGGCATGAACCCAGGACGTGGAGCTTGCAGTGAGCCGAGATCACGCCACTGCACTCCAGCCTGGGCAACAGGCTCAAAAGAAAAAGGAAAAGAAGAAAAAAAGAATCAAAGGTCCTTAAATGAAATGAAAAAATCGTTCGAGAACTACTGCCCTGCAGGACACCACTGGTCATCGTCAGTAAAGGCAGTGGTAGTCTAGGTATGAAATGTGTAATTTGTTATATGGGACCTGGGAATTGGGTTTGGGGGCCCAAGGGTGATTTTCCACCTGGATAATCAATGGGCAATCAACGAACTTACTCCTCTGTCGTTTTGGCTCCCCAGGGTCTTACCAGGATGTCCTTCCAGCCCTACACATACAGCCAGCTACAGCAGATCCTAAGGTCCCGGCTCAAGCAGCTAAAGGCCTTTGAAGATGATGCCATCCAGCTGGTAGCCAGGAAGGTAAGTCCTGCACCCATAAATCAGTCAGCACATCTTTCTGAGTACCTGCTTGGTATGAGGCCCTGTATGCTTGGTATGATGCTCTGAGGATGGAGAGAAATTTAGAAAGTCCTATAAACATATAAAAAAAGAGAGACAAGATTCCGAGAAATTCCTTAGCCTTGTTATTTTATGATTGATTAGAGGGCCATAAGTATTGTGGGTTTATATGCAAGCTAATATGAATTGATCCAGGGAGCAAGCAGTTTTGCATGATGCAAGGGACAATATGGTCAGGTAGACAAACCTGGTCCAAGTTCTGGCTCTAACGCTTAGAGGGCATGCAGAAGGTTATAGCAAAGTTGCTTAAAAATTTCCTGAGCCTCAGTTTTCTTCTCTGAAGAAGAATGGGAGTACTTACCTCATAGGGTCATTGTGAAAATATAACAAGACCATGTCTATAACATGCCCAGCAAGGCACACTCTCCAGGCTAGATTCGAGTTATTAGATGCCCCTCCCCTCTAAGTCTAATAGGAGAATGCTCCCTGAGAGTTCACCACAGACCAGTCTCCCTGGCTGCTGAGGAACAAAGTAGGTTAAAAGTCTGCCTCAAGCTGAAAGAAAGAAAGAAAAACCATACATCCACAAGTATTTCAGCACATAAAAGAATTATAAACTTATTTCTAGTTTCCTCTTGCCGACACACTGTTCACCCTGAGTGGCTGTAGCAGCAGCACATGACTGTGACTCCTGCTCAAAACTGGCTACTAGATTAGGGACTGGGGTCAGAGGTGAACCAACTGTGTGCCTGTCTCCAGGCTTTGCTTTCCAGGAGGGAGATCCTCAAAGTTATCATCTAGGCATTTTATGGGTAAAGTTTTTCACTTGTGCTGTTATGCATAGTCTAAGAGTCTTTTTCTTTTCTCCGAATGATCCTTTTTTATGCCAACCTTTTTTTTTTTTTTTTTTTTTGAAACAGTCTTCCCTCTGTTGCCCAGGCTAGAGTTCAGTGGCATGATCTCAGCTCACTGCAACCTCCGCCTTCTGGGTTCCAGCAATTCTCTTTCCTCAGCCTCCCGAGTATCTGGGATTACAGGTGTGTGCCACCACACCTGGCTAATTTTTGTTCTTTTAGTAGAGATGGGATTTCGCCATGTTGACCAGACTGGTCTTGAACTCCTGACCTCAGGTGATCCACCCACCTTGGCCTCCCAAAGTGCTGGGATTACAGGAGCAAGCCACTGCACCTGGCCAGTGCTATCCTATTTATTGAGATTGTCCTCTCCCTTTTTCCTCCAAGATGCTTCTGTCGGTTGATTTTGGTCTCTATCTTGCATTGTTAGAGACTTTCCGAAGTTGTCTTGCTTGTCCTCTCAGGTGTAAGGGTGGAGATTAAACAGCTGGCTCTGAACATGTAAGTGGGGCTTATTCACTATAAGCTTTGCTGTGGGATGATCTGAGTGGGTCTGTATCACTGTCTTTTCTCCTTTCCCATGGAGATGGTCAGATTTCTCAGTATGCTTCCCCTGTCCTGTCTGGAGGGAGGGCAGTGTTCTGGGAATGAGGGGCTGGTGCCAGGTGCAGAAGAGGTCTTCCAGTTTGGCATGCATATAGTAATCATCTATTTTTGGTAAGGGACACCTCTTCTACAATAATGCCTAGCATTCCTAGGACCAGAGACTTTAAACTTTGCCTGAGAATAAATTTCCTTTTTTTTTTTTTTTTTTTTGAGACAGAGTCTCGCTCTGTCACCAGGCTGGAGTGCAGTGGCGCGATCTTGGCTCACCACACCCTCCGCCTCCTGGGTTCAAGCGATTCTCCTGCCTCAGCCCCCGAGTAGCTGGGACTACAGGCACACGCCACCACGCCCAGCTAATTTTTGTATTTTTAGTAGAGACAGGATTTCACCATGTTGGCCAGGCTGGTCTCAATCTCTTGACCTCCTGATCCACCCACCTCGGCCTCCCAAAGTGCTGGGATTACAGGTGTGAGCCACTGTGCCTGGCAAATTTCTGATTGCCTACCTTGGTAGAAGAAGAGTAAACTTTAGGGCAAAGAGTTTGATGGGAAAAGTACAAATTGCCATGGCCCCAGCTTTTCTAACAGAGCCTCCCTCAGTGGCGGTATGTTCACCCAACAGTGTGAAATAGAGGAAGGATCTAGGACAAAGGTCAGCAAACTTTTCTTTTTTTTTTTTTTTTGAGACAGAGTTTCACTCTTGTCACTCAGGCTGGAGTGTAATGGTGCGATCTCAGCTCACTGCAACCTCTGCCTCCTGGGTTCAGGCGATTCTGCTGCCTCAGCCTCCCAAGTAGCTGGGATTATAGTCATGCGCCACCACACCTGGCTAATTTTGTATTTTTAGTAGAGACAGGGTTTTACCATGTTTATTGCCCAGGCTGGTCTTGAACTCCTGACCTCAGGTGATCCGCCCTCCTCGGCCTCCCAAAGTGCTGGGATTACAGCCAATAAAACTTTATTTATAAAAAGATGGTGAGCCATATTTTGTTGTTTCCTGATCTAAAGCATCTTACATTTAGTTTCTTAACATCCTCAACTTTTTTTAATTTTCAACCACAACTTAATATTCCCTACTTTTGGCCAGCTCACCCCTGTAATCCCAGCACTTTGGGAGGCCAAGGCAGGCAGATCATGAGGTCAGGAGATCAAGACCATCCTGGCTAACACCGTGAAACTCCATCTCTACTAAAAATACAAAAAATTAGCCAGGCGTGGCGGCTTGAGCCTGTAGTCCCAGCTATGAGGGAGGCTGAGGCAGGAGAATTGCTTGAACCTGGGAGGCCGAGGTTGCAGTGAGCTGAGATTGTGCCACTGCACTCCAGCCTGGGAGACAGAGCGAGACTCCATCTCAAAAAAAAAATTCCCTATTTTAGCTCAACAACCCCCCCTTTACCTCTAGTTCCAGCACCATTAAATCCTGAGCATTTTGAAGATTTTTAATGTAAGTTAGATTTCTTGGATTCGTCAATATAGGTTTAGGATTTGGCTTTCTGCAGTCCACTTCACTAACCGCTACTCTTCCATGTCTTTCTAACTTGCAGAATTATTATTATTATTATTATTATTATTGTTATGTTGATATGGAGTCTCACTCTGTCACCCAGGCTAGAGTGCAGTGGCACAATCTCGGCTCACTGCAACCTCTACCTCCCAGGTTCATGCCTGAATTCTCCTGCCTCAGCCTCCTGAGTAGCTGGGACTACAGGTGCCCACCAACATGCCGGCTAATTTTTTGTATTTTTAATAGAGATGGCATTTCACCGTGTTAGCTAGGATGGTCTCGATCTCCTCACCTTGTGATCCGCCCTCCTCGGCCTCCCAAGTGCTGGGATTACAGGTGTGAGCCACCGTGCCTGGCACTAACTTGCAGAATTATATTTTTAAATCTTCTGTTGCTTCCCTTCCTTTTAGAGTTTTGGGGTGGGTGGTGGTTGTTGTCATTGTTTTTTGAGACAGAGTCTTGCTCTGTTGCCCAGGCTGGAGTGCAGCAGCTCAATCTTTGCTCACTGCAACCTCCACCTCCCAGGTTCAAGCAATTCTCCTGCCTCAGCCTCCTGAGTAGCTGGGACTACAGGCAGGCACCACCACACCCCACCACACCCGGCTAATTTTTGTATTTTTAGTAGAGGTGGGGTTTCATCATGCTGGCCAGGCTGGTCTTGAACTCCTGACCTCAAGTGATCTGCCTGCCTTGGCCTCCCAAAGTTAAAGGATTATAGGCGTGAGCCACTGCGCCTGGCCAGAGTTGTGTGTGTTTGTTTGAGACAGAGTCTTGCTCTGTTGCCCAGGCTGGAGTGCAGTGATGCGATCTCAGCTCACTGCAACCTCCACCTCTGGGTTCAAGCAATTCTCCTGCCTTAGTCTCCCAAGTAGCTGGAACTGCAGGCATGTGCCATCACACCCAGCTAATTTTTTGTATTTTTAGTAGAGATGGGGTTTCACCATGTTAGCCAGGATGGTCTCTATCTCCTGACCTCGTGATCCGCCCGCTTCAGCCTCCCAAAGTGCTGGCATTATAGGCGTGAGCCACTGTGCCTGGCCCCGGCCCTGGCCCGGTTTTTTTTTTAACAAAGATTCAGAAGGCATCAGATTTGGATGCTGCTCTTCCTCAAATCTCTTGCCCATGGTTTCAAAGCCCTCTCTTATTTCTTTACACGTAATGAAGCGAATCCGTTTTATATTCTATATCTTATAATTATGATATCTGAAGTCTTTAGGGGTCTGATTCTGATAACCATTGATTCTCCTGGTTCCCATGCATATGTGGCTTGGTTTTCTTATTTTTGTGTCTTGATTTTTATTTTATTTTTACTATATGCTTGGGATTCAGCGTACTTTATTTGTTAGTTAATTGGGTCCTGGGTTGAAGTTGAATTCATTTAGAATTTTTTTTTTTTTTTTTTTTGCTTCTATTATCTAGGGGCACTTCCGATTACAACATAAATATGGGCTCCAAATCCAAGCGAGGGCTTATGGTTGTAAAACCTCAGGGGAGTGTCCGGGTGGGGTGCCTCATGCCTATAATCCCAGCACTTTGGGAGGCCAAGGTGAGGGGATCACTTGAGCGGGGGAGTTTGACACCAGCCTGGGCAACATATTAAAACCCCGTCTCTACAGAAAATTTAAAAATTAGCCCAATGTGATGGCATGTACCTGTAGTCCCAGCTACTTGGGAAGCTGCGGTGGGAGGATTGCTTGAGCCCAGGAGGTTGAGGCTGCAGTGAGCCATGATCATGCCACTGCACTCCAGCCTGGGTGACAAAGAAAGACCCTCTCTCAAACAAACACACACAAAAAAACAAAAACTCAGCGCAGTGGGTCACGCCTGTAATCCCAGCATTTTGGGAGGCCAAGGCGGGCAGATCAGCTGAGGTCAGGAGTTCAAGACCAGCCTGGCCAACATGGTGAAACGCCAGCTCTACTAAAAATACAAAAAATTAGCCGGGTGTGGTGGTGGGTGCCTGTAATCCCAGCTACTCGGGAGGCTGAGGCAGGAGAATCACTTGAACCCGGAAGGTGGAGGTTGCAGTGAGCCGAGATCGCACCATTGCGCTCCAGCCTTGGCAACGAGTGAAACTCTGTCTCAAATAAATAAATAAATAAATAAATAAGTAAATAAATAAAACCCAAGTTTTTGGTGTGTGCCCACATCCACCTAGCACCACAGTCAGGTAGGCCATTTTCCCTGCCATCCCTTCTGTGTGATGGGTCTCACTCACCCTGTACTGAGGCTGAGGTGGAGGTCAAGTTTTAGGTGCATGCGGGATGTCCTGTTAGGTTCCATGTTGACTGGGCCTTAGCTTTTTCTTGTGTCTCCTTTGTCCGAGCAGCAGCCCGAAGGGAGGCATAGGGTCACCAAGTGTCACTGATACCCTCGGGGTCAGACTGGTTTAGGTGTTTCCTTACCCCCCGGAGTTCCCCTTTCACTTTGTCCTGAGGCCCCTGCAGTCCTTCTTGAATCCATGATTCACCACAGAAGGTGCCTTTTCACCAGGCTGTACAGGTGGTGATGGGAGGGGAGGAGAACTGATGAAGCAGGAAGGTCTACAGGACACCCTTACCAGTTCAATGTGGGGGATTAGAGGAAGGGAAAAATATAAGCTAGTAGTCACGTTTGTGTCTTGGGTTACTTGAAAAGTGATTTTTTTTTTTTTTTTTTGAGACGGACTCTAGCTTTGTCACCCAGGCTGAAGTGCAGTGGTGTGATCTTGGCTCACTGCAACCACCACCTCCCAGGTTCAAGCGATTCTCCTGCCTCAGCTTCCCCAGTAGCTGGGATTACAGGCGTGTACCACCACGCCTGGCTAATTTTTGTATTTTTAGTAGAGATAGGGTTTCACCATGTTTGTCAGGCTGGTCTTTAACTCCTGACCTCAAGTGATGCACCTGCCTGGGCCTCCCAAAGTGCTGGGATTACAGGTGTGACTCACCACCCCCCCGGCCCTGGCTAATTTTTGTGTTTTTAGTAGAGATGGGGTTTCACCATGTTGGCCAGGCTGGTCTCAAACTCCTGACCTCAGGTGATCCGCCCACCCTGGCCTCCCAAAGTTCTGGGATTACAGGTGTCAGCCACCGCGCCCAGCCCTTTCCTCCATTCTTGATTCTGGGCCTCTTGGCCGTTGACCAATCCGACCCCAAATTCACCACGTGCTGAAGGGGTGCCTGGCTATGGCTTTATCTCCAGATAGGCTGCACCTCAGCCTCTTGGCTTTGGCTGGCTGCTTCTGGGGGCACACATCTCTCTCTGTGCAAGAGTGAGAACTCTGCAAATGCTTCAATAATGATCTTGAACCAAGGATCTCTGATTTTTAGACTTCATTTCCTGAATAGTAAAACTGATAATTTCTGCGTTGTCCACTGTGGAGTTAACTGTAAAACCAAGACAGAGGTTTGGACTAGAGGATTAGAGTCCCATGTACAATATAAGAATTCATTTCTGTTCTTCCTCAAGGTTCCCTGCCAGGGCTAAGTACTTAACTTTATGCTTACATCCATTGCCAGCACTACCTTTTCTTTTTAGTTGAATACAGAATCTGTTGGTTCTTCTGGGCTAAGGTGGCCTCAGGAATAAAATATTCCCTCTTGTAGGTAGCAGCACTCTCTGGAGATGCACGACGGTGCCTGGACATCTGCAGGCGTGCCACAGAGATCTGTGAGTTCTCCCAGCAGAAGCCTGACTCCCCTGGCCTGGTCACCATAGCCCACTCCGTGGAAGCTGTGGATGAGATGTTTTCGTCATCATACATCACGGCCATCAAGTAAGATGCTCCACTTCCTGAGCCTTCCTGGAAGGCTGTAGAAACATGTTTCCCTTTCTAAGCTTTTACTCATTCAACCTGCACTTACTAATAACATGCTTCTTTTTCATAGGGACATTATCTAGTCAGGGAGACAGAAATATAACCCTAGGATAATAGAATATTTGCCACTTATTGAGCTATATTATAGGTGTTTAGGGCGTAAAAGTGCTATGATAGGAACAAATAAAAAGAAGCAGCTGCTTCTCTCTCACTGAATGATGCGCCCAGCTCATGAAATGAGGGCACAGGTATTTCTGAGTGACCAGTATATTTCCAGATGTAGTTGCTATGTTTCCTCACTTCCGCAGTGACATTTTCTGTATCAGTTTGAGAGTTTGGGGGTCAGGGGGAAGCTTACCACGTAATATAGGAGAAATTATTTCCCAGGTTTTCTCTTTTCTAAAGACACAGAAAAGCTTTCTTTGGCTTTCCTCTGGGCTGGGGTTACAGCCACTAACAAAACTCACATCCGCTCGTTTCCTTTAAGAAATTCCTCTGTTCTGGAACAGAGCTTCCTGAGAGCCATCCTTGCAGAGTTCCGTCGATCAGGACTGGAGGAAGCCACATTCCAGCAGGTGATCTCCTCTTTTCAAATCGTTCTAGATTTTGGACTTGCACTTTTAAAATACGTGGAAATTTCCATGAATGTGTGACAGTCTGTATTTTGTGCCACCTAGTCTATGTGAAAGAATATCAGACCGGCACCTACTTTAATGTGACATTTTATAGAGCTGCATGAGCCAGAGACCTTTAGCACCTGGTTCTGCATGTTAGATTGAAGGCCTGCGTGCCAGACACTGTTCAAAGAATGAGATGAAGAAGACAAAGTTACTCCCTGATTACAGCTTATGTTGTAGTGAAATCAAGGCTTTCAGAATGAGGCCATATTTGAGAGCAAATCACAGATCATTCCAATCCCTACATGGGCATAGTTCAATTAGATCAAGTGAGAGGAATCAGTAGGGCTTGTGATTTGTTAGTTTACTTAAGACTGGTCTCTCTAGGTAATTGGCTGCCTTGGAAGATGAATTGTTAAAGGTGTTTATGAGTGTGTACCTGAGAGTGTGTATGTCTGTGTATGTATGTTTTAGACATCTTTATTTAACTAAAATAAGGAAAACATTTTCCTTTCACATACTTATTTATTGGGTTGGTTGTAAATTCTTGTTTAAAATTTTAGTTACTGGTCATGTTGTGCCCATTACCGTTCTCCTCCTACAGTCTGAGATAGCTCTTCTGCAGAGAGTCACTTTCATTTTAGTTTGTAAACAATTCCTGAACATCTGCAGTGTGCAATTAACTGTGATGGATCCTTGAACCCCAAGCTGATCTGGTTAACATCCCTGTTCCTGACAAGCTCCCAGTCTTGGGACTGGGACGGGGATGGACTCATAGATATTAAGAATGGAAAGTGACCAGAAATGCTCCAGACTTAGTTGACCCAGTGGAGAACGTTAGGATAGGAATCTGTGTTTCCAGCTATCCTCCTGCCTCCCTTTATTTCTTTATTCAATTTTCTCTCTGGGCCTTTGTGCTTTTCCAAGGGTCATGCCTTGGCATTTGCTCACTGTACCTGATAAGGAAAGTGGCCTTGTAGCAAAATTTGACTTGAATTTTGACAATCTCAATTGTGGAACTCAGCCCTTGGAGACAAGACTATCTGTATCACCAGTGAGAGTTACTAGTCATTTTATATCCATTATCTCACAAGGGATGTACAGTGTATTTTATAGATAAAATTGAAGCTCAAAAGAGTGCGGTAACTTGCCCAGGTTTACATATTTAGGTAAGTGGTAGCACCAGGATTCAGGCCTGCTGTTTTCTGATTCCAAGGCTAGCATTCCATTCTGCCTCTGCATTTTGTGTACCACTGGGGCACCAACTGATGCCTTCTGGAGTATCTGATATCCTGGGGGCCATGTGTCTGATTTTCCCAAATGAAGAAAGAAAGGAACAGAAAAAGCCCCAGGATTGTATTTCCTCTTAACCTTTGCCTTGCTATTTGTGTCTAGATATATAGTCAACATGTGGCACTGTGCAGAATGGAGGGGCTGTCGTACCCCACTGTGTCAGAGACCATGGCCGTGTGTTCTCACCTGGGCTCCTGTCGCCTCCTGCTTGTGGAGCCCAGCAGGAACGATCTGCTCCTTCGGGTGCGGCTCAATGTCAGCCAGGACGACGTGCTGTATGCACTGAAAGAAGAGTAAAGGGGTTTCACAAGTTAAAAGACTGTGGTCTTGCTGGGTTTTGTTTTTTGAGACAGGGTCTTGCTCTGTCGCCCAGGCTGGAGTGCAGTGGCACAATCATGGCTCACTGCAGCCTTGACTTCCCAGGCTTAGGTGACCCCCCTACCTCAGCCTCTCAGGTGGCTGAAACTACAGGCACATGCCAAACGCCCAGCTAATTTTTTGTATTTTTTGTAGAGACAGGGCTTCACGATGTTGCCCAGCTAGTCTACAAAGAATCTAATTTCCTTTTTCTAAGCACATGGAATTGTTGTAACAAAGTATATTGAATGGAAATGACTCTCATGTATTTTGGAATTTTCCATTAAATAATTTGCTTTTTTTTCCTGAGTGTTTGTGAAGTTATTACATTATAATCATTACAAACATCTGATTATGCAACCAAACTATCCTTCCTACAATAGCCCTTCCATGTGACTTTTATTTCTGTTACTAGGCCTGCCATTTATTTAATGGTAACATATATAAAATATAAGTACACGATTTAGTTGTATCTGTTTAAAATAGTTCTGGGAGAGTATGCAAGAAACTGGTTATACTGATTACCTCTGGAAAGAATCAGATGGTCAGGGTTAGGGTTTCGAGGAGGACTTTTCATTGTGTGTCATTATCTGTCTTAAGTTTCAATTAATATAAACAAAATTTAGTTTATAAAAAAGGAACTGCTGGAAATAATATAAATAAGTAATCTCTAGCCACAAATGGCTAGAAAGTGTAATTTTTACAAAGGTACCATTTACCATAAAAACAAAACAAATCTTTAAATACAAAAGATTTATATGTCACAGAAAATATAAGGTACTTAGAAATAAATTGATTTAAATCTTTATTTTGTTTGTTTGTTTTCCCTCTGTCACCAAGGCTGGAATGCAGTAATGGATCATAGCTCACTCCAGCCTTAACCTCCTGGGTTCAAGTAATCCTCCTGCCTCCGCCTCCTAAGTAGCTGGGATTCCAGGTGTGTGCCACCATGTCCGTCTCCTAGAAATTAATCTAAAAAAAAGATGCAAGTAATCTCTAGATAGAAATAAATTCCAATCAAAATCTTGGCAAGGTTTCTTGTATGACTTTGCAGTTAATTCTAATATTTATATGGAAACCAACAACAGGACAATGGACATCTAAAACCTCATGAAGTACTGAGGCTGGGCGTGGGTGGCTCATGCTGGTAATCCCAACACTTTGGGAGGCCAAGGTGGGCGGATCACCTGAGGTCAGGAGTTCGAGACCAGCCTGATCAATATGGTGAAATCTCGTTTCTACTAAATGCAAAAATTAGCTGGGTATGGTGGTGTCACCTATAGTCCCAGCTACTTGGGAGTCAGGAGAATTGCTTGAACCCACCCAGGAGGCAGAGGTTGCAGTGAGCTGAGATCACACCATTGCACTCCAGCCTGGGCGACAGAGCAAGACTCCGTCTGAAAAAAATAAATAAAACCTAATATGAGGTACTGAAAAAAAACAGCCTCACCCATGTGCTAGTCCTGTCAGAAATGCCTGTCCTAAATTTATTGATGAGAAAATTATCAGACAAATTTAAATTGAGGGAGAAATACTCTGCAAAGCAGCTGTTCAACTCATTGAAAATACTAATATCACAAGAAAAAAACATAAAACATGGAGGAACTATTCTACACCAAAGGAGAATAGAGACATGAAAGCTAAATGCACTATATAAACCTTGACTGGATCCTGGATTTACAAAATATAAACAATTATAAACATTATTATTAACTATGTATTAGACAACAGTATTTTGTAAGTGTTAAATTCCCTGAGCATGATAAATTTGTGATTAGGTCGGAGAATGCTGTTCTTAGGAGATTCATAATGAAATATTTATAAGTGATGTGTTATATCTGCAACTCATTCTCAAATCATTTAGCAAAAATATGTATTTCTATATTCACATATACATTTATAATTACATATAATGGATTGAGGATCAATATCAATATTTTGTAAACTTCTGCAATGAAAAAGAAAAAATGGGCCGGGTGCAAGTGGTTCATACCTGTAATCCCAGCACTTTGGGAGGCCAAGGTGGGTGGATCACCTGAGGTCAGGAATTCGAGACCAGCCTGGCCAACATGGCAAAACCCCATCTCTACTAAAAATGCAAAAATTAACCACAAGTGGTGGCGTGCACCTGTAATCTCAGCTGCTAGTGGGTGCTGAGGCAGGAGAATTGCTTGAACCCAGGAGGCAGAGGTTGCAATGAGCCAAGATCATGCCACTGTACTCTAGCCTGGGGAACAGAGCAAGACTGTCTCAGGAAAAAAAAAAAAAAAAAAAAGTAAATAAGAAATAAGTCATCCAAAGAAGAAGAAACACGAATGACCAAGAAAATGGAAACAGCAAAAGAGGCATGCAAACCAAAACCATTTCACATCTATTAGAAAACCTTTCTATGGTTATATAGAACAGCTGGAACTCCAATACCCTGCTGATGGAGGTGGAATGACTTTTGAAGATTATTTGGTGAATCTTAGCCTAGGAAATGCAAGAAATTGTATGAGCCAGTGTATTAGTCTGTCCTCATGCTATGAAGAAATACCTGAGACTGAGTAATTTATAAAGAAAAGAGGTTTGACTCACAGTTCCACATGGCTGGGGAGCCCTCAGGAAACTTACAATCATGGTGAAAGGCACCTCTTCACAGGGTAGCAGGAGAGAGAATGAGTGCCAGCAGGGGAAATGCCAGACGCTTATAAAATCATCAGATCTTGTGAGAACTCACTCCTATCACAAGAACAGCATGGGGGAAACCATGATTCAATTACCTCCCACAAGGTCCCTCCTAAGACACATGGGGATTATGGGATTACTATGCAAGATGAGATTTGGGTGGAGACAGATCCAAGCCATATCAGCCAGTGTGATGGTTAATAGAGCATGCAGACAGCCTATTGTGGGACTATATATATATATATATATATATATATATATATATATATATATATATATCGTATTAGTTCTGTTCCTCTGGAGAACTCTAATGCAGCCAGCAATTCCATTCCTAAGTATATGCCCTAGAGAAATTCACATACGTACACCAAGACTCATATACAAAAAGTTCATAGCTGTCTTTATAATGGTAAGCCATTGGGAAAGTGACTTATTTTCATGCTATGGAATCATATACAGAAATGAAAATCAGCTAACTAGTTACAGTATACATGTCAATTTGAGCAAAGCTTACAAACAGGGTTGAGTAGAAAAAGGCTGAAGAATTACACTGTATGTAACCAATGATATAATTTTTAAAAGCTTGCAAAAAAATACTATGTATTGCTTAAGGATACCTACACAGAAATAGAAATGCTCCGGAATAATAAACACAATTTAGGATAATGGGTACATCTTCGAGAAAGGGAGGTGTTGCAATATGGGAGATGTACAGGTAGCTTCAACTATGTTGTTTTTTTTCTTAAACTGGTAATTGATGCCCATGTAGTTAATTCACACAACAAGGAACTATTGAGTGCCTACTATGTACCATGCACTGCTGTAGACACGAGACACTTGGAGAAGAAACAAAAAAATTTCTGCCTCTGGAGCTTGCATTCTAGTAAATGTTAAATATTGTATATCTTTGTGTATATCTTAAATGTTTCATTATAAAAATCTTTAAATACTTTTAAAACGAATGAGAAATATGAATGTGAAACCTCAATTTAAAAGTGGTAATGGGCAGGGCATGGTGGCTCATGCCTGTAATCCCAGCACTTTGGGAGGCTGATGTGGGTGGATCCCCTGAGCTCAGGAGTTTGAGATCAGGCTGGGCACATAGCAAAACCATGTCTCTACAAAAAAAAAAAAAAAAAAAAAAAAAAATGCTGGGCATGGTGGCACGTGCCTGTGGTCCCAGATACTCAAGAGGCTGAGGTGAGAGGATTGCTTGAGCCTGGGAGGTGCAGGTTGAAGTGAGCGGAGATCGCACCACTGCACTCTAGCCTGGGAGGCAGAGTGAGATCCTGACTAAGAAAAGAAAAAAAAAAAAAAAAAAAAAAGCTGGGCGCGGTGGCTCATGCCTGTAATCCCAGCACTTTGGGAGGCCGAGGCGGGCGGATCACGCGGTCAGGAGATCGAGACCATCCTGGCTAACACGGTGAAACCCTGTCTCTACTAAAAATACAAAAAAAGAAAAAAAAAAAAAAATTAGCCGGGCATGGTGGCGGGCGCCTGTAGTCTCAGCTACTCGGGAGGCTGAGGCAGGAGAATGGCGTGAACCCGGGAGGTGGAGCTTGCAGTGAGCCGAGGTCACGCCATTGCACTCCAGCCTGGGCGACAGAGCGAGACTCCGTCTTAAAAAAAAAAAAAAAAAAAAGGTAAGCAATCAGGAGATGGAAAAGCCCTGTGTCCAAGTAAACTGGGAGATCTTTGAAACCGCTAACTATGAAACATAATTTAAAAGTTCAAGGCATAGGCAGGAGGGGAGATGGCAATGTTTTAGACAGAAGAAACTAATCCAGCAGTTTAAAATACATTTTAGGCCGGGCGCGGTGGCTCAAGCCTGTAATCCCAGCACTTTGGGAGGCCGAGACGGGCGGATCACGAGGTCAGGAGATCGAGACCATCCTGGCTAACACGGTGAAACCCCTTCTCTACTAAAAAAAATACAAAAAAACTAGCCGGGCGAGGTGGCGGGCGCCTGTAGTCCCAGCTACTGAGGAGGCTGAGGCAGGAGAATGGCGTAAACCCGGGAGGCGGAGCTTGCAGTGAGCTGAGATCCGGCCACTGCACTCCAGCCTGGGCGACAGAGCGAGACTCCGTCTCAAAAAAAAAAAAAAAAAAAAAAAAATACATTTTAAAACTTTTTTTCCTTTCTCTTGGGTTTCAAGATATAACCTTGAAGCAAACTGCAAAAGCCTTTTCCCTTAGCCTTAAAATAGATCCCACATCCCTCCCTTTCTCACTGTATATACTCCCTTCACATTTATCTTACTGTATGCTAGTATTTAATTATCTGCCTTCTTAGAAGTTCCAAGGGCTAATCTTGAGACAGACAGACCAAGCCTGGAGACACAGCTGCAAAATTCCAAAGGTTACTTCAAGGTGGCTAGTCAACAGCGGGGCCATTGTGGAGATGAGACCAGCCCACACTCCAGGTAGGCTGGGACCCAAGATAGCCACCAGAACAAGACACACAGACGTTGTACTCTGTACAATTCTTGCATGCTTCCCATACCACATTTTCCTTTTAAGCCCTTCTCTTTCCCCCCAAAATCGAAGTGGTTACTTTAGATGGGAATCTGGCCACTTCCCCATTACTCCTCTCTCGGTTTTTTTGTTTTAGTTTGAGACAGGGTCTCACTCTGTCACCCGGATTGGAGTGCAGGTGACAGCTCATTGCAGCTTGGACCTCTGGGGCTAAAGCGATTCTTCTGCCTCAGCCTCTCCAGTAGGTAGGACTGCGGGCACGCACCACCACACCCGGCTAATATTTGTAATTTTTTGTAGAGACAGGGTTTCACCATGTTGCCCAGGCTGGTTTCGGACTCCTGAGCTCAATCTCTTGTTAACTGGACTCTGCAAGCCACAGGGAGAAACCTGCATTCCTTAGAAAACTAGACTAGAGCATATTTACCGATGTTAAAGAGGTTGGTTTTGTATTTCCCTGGGCAAATAATTCTGAGCCTCCGTTTCTTCTAGAGATGATGTCCATCTTGCAGGATAGAGAACTGGTATAAGCTCCATTATGATAAGTGACTGACACAAGCTTGGCAGAAAAGGGGCACACTCCATTTCTCTCCTTATGCCATTTGATTGCACAGCAGGGCATGCGAGTGAGAACTTAGTGTTAGACTCTCTGAATTATTTAAGATGTGCAGCTGGCTCTGCCTGTCTGAAGTTTTCAACGGACCGGAAAATGATACTTTTAGGTGCTGAATTATTAAGAAAAATATGGTGGCCCCATTTCCATTTCCCCAGACTTCAAGGACATGGACAAGCAGGCGAGCCCCGCCCCTGTCTCGCTTCCAGGGCGGAGCTTAGGTAGGCCCCGCCCCCTTGCTCGGTGGGGCGGGGCCAGGGCTCGAGGCGGGGTAGGTCCAGCGAGCAAGCGCTCAGCGCCTTGGGCTGCGTGAGGGAGGAGGGTCGGCGGAGAGGCTGCAAGTGGGCGAGGGCTGGGCCCCGCGACCTCATTTGAGCCTGCCAGTGGACGCCCGGGCGGAACCGCCCAGCGCTCTTGTCCCGCGCTACCTGCCCGAACGCGCCTGCGCACTGCGAACCCCGCCCTGGTGTCACCTGTCGGAGCCTGAGGGGGCTGTGCACATGCGCACTGCCGGCCGTCGGCTAGTGGGGTCACGTGTTGCGCGCGAGCCGCCTCCCCGGCGGGCGCTTCCTGTCGCTACCGCTGCGGCCCAGGGCCCGCGGGAGCCCAGGGCGGTGCCGGCTGGGAGAAGGCCGGGGTTTGGCTGGGATTCACCGCGAGGTATGCCGCGTCCCCGCCCCTCGGCGTGGGGAGCTCCGGGGGACCGCGGGGGAGATGGAGGCGGCGCGGGCGGGGCAGGGCGGCGCGTCCCGCAGCGCGGGAGTGGGGGTCCCGTGTCGCCTCCCCCTACGGACTCCGTTGCCCATCTCTCCTGAGGCCAGGCTCTGTCATCGGGGCCGCAGCCTTGGAGTGTCTGACTGGCCTCGCTTTCACCTGAGCCGGGGTCACTCCCGGGGCCCTGCCGCTCACCTAAGTCCCGAAATCTGACACTGAGAGTCTCCCGGAGCCCCAGCCAGCTCCTCTGCCCGCTCCCCGCCGCCCCCACGCCCGTCAGCTGGTCTCCCCGCCTGGGCTGTGGCGAGATGCGCCGGCTTCCTGCCTTCCCCTACCTCTTGTGCAGCTACCCTTTGCCGCCAGAGTGGGGTTTCTGAAACACCGATCCGATTCTGCCACTTCTTTCCCAGCGCCCTCAGAATAATGCCCAAACACTTTTCGGCTTAGAGGTTTTCATGTTGTGCCGCTTCCATCTCGGCTTGTGCATTCCAGCCTCACCGCTTATGCCCCAGTCATACCAGGCCTCAGGTTCCCTTGTACGAGCCAAGCTGCTCCCCACTTCAGAGCCATCAGGTGTTCCCTCGGCTAGAAATCCTCTTCCCCTCTTTCCTCCAACTTATTTGCGTGACTCAGCCCAGGCATCACCGCCTCGAAGGAGGCGGCTTTTTTCCCAGTGCTGAAGAAGGGGTCACCTCAGGGCACCCATAGCCCCTGGGGCAACCCCGTGTAGTCCACCTCCACCATATACATGGTCCTTGAGGGCTGAGGCCGTCTTAGATTCATTTCTGCGCTCCCAGTGCCCATCACACAGTCTGACGCAGGAGGTCCTGTGAATGACTGTGAGATCTTTATGGGAATCAGAATGCTGGGACAGCTTTCTCCAGAGCACAGCTGTGAGATGGAACTTTGATGAAGTGTCCTTGGATGATGAAAATGTTCTGTGTGTGTGCTGTCTGGTCATAGCCCCTTGCCACATATGGCTGTTAAGCACTTGGAATGTGTCTGTTGTGGCTGATGGACTGGATTTTTAGCTTTATTTCATTTTAATTCATTGCAATTTAAAATTAAATAGCCAGCTGTAGCTTCCATAAACACAGCTTTAGAACCTTTCTGAATTCTACCCAGCCTTCCACCCACCCTGAACCTAGAGTACTTCCCTGAATGTGCTTTTTAAATTTGAGTCCGTTCAGAACACTCCCCAGTAAACCCATTGACAGGTGATCCCCATCCCTTCCATGGCCTGTGCTGCTTCAGTGCTTTAATTAAAGGTAATCCATCCTTTGGTGTTCAGCATTGCCTTCTTTGGGAGTTTACTATCCACACCTTACCACAGGTAGCACTGTTGGGGGCGGGGCTTATGGGCTACTCCAGCCTGAATCTCTGTAACTGTTCCATAGGTATCTAGGCTGCCACGATGCCAGGGCCAAGACCTCGGAAGGGCCCTCAGGCCAGAGGCCAAGGGGTGGCCGCTGCCAAGCAGGTATGGAACTTAGCCTTCTAGGCTACTGGGTCGGTTTGGGGATGAGAGTCCCTAGACAGCTTAGGCAAACTGGATCACATGTAGTTCCCCCATTAGTTCAGAGACTTGGAGCAGTATCTCCTGGAGGTGGCAGAGCCCTTAGGCACCCTCCTACTAGTCCCTGTCACACACAAGTGGGGAGAGGGTTCAGGAATCACCAAAGTTTAGGATGTTCTGATGGGACCTCAGTGCTCTCATGGGTTCCTCAGATAGGGTCACAACTTTGCTTGTTAGTGAGGGATGCCAGGGTGTGAGGGCGGTAGTCAGTGGGAGGATTTCACTGCCTAGGAACAGATGGCTGTGCCCCAAGTGGAAGAACAGGGGGGTTTCCTCACCAATTTTCTTCCTTTATTTCTTCTGGGCCTACGTCTTGAGATTTCTTAGTCCATTTTTACTGTCTTTAAAAAGGTAAGAAAGGAGGTGGGGTAGAGGGCATAGACTCAAGTCGCAAAGAGCTTGTTTTAAATTCTGACTGTCTCACAAGACTCTCAGTTTCATCTGAACATTGGGATAAAAACAGAATGTAAGCTGGGCACCGTGGCTCACGCTTGTAATCCCAGCACTTTGGGAGGCTGAGGCGGGTGGATCACCTGAGGTCAGGAGTTTGAGACCAGCCTGGCCAACATAGTGAAACCCCATCTTTACTAAAAATACAAAAATTAGCTGGTGTGGTGGCATGTGCCTGTATTCTCAGCTACTTGGGAGGCTGAGACAGGAGAATCACTTAAACCCGGGAGGCAGAGGTTGCAGTGAGCCAAGATAGCACCTCTGCACTCTAGCCTGGGCAACAGAGCCAGACTTTGTCTCAGGAAAAAAAAAAAAAAAAGGATGTACCTCTACCTAGAGTAGTCAGATTCATGGAAACAGAAGAATGGTGCTTACCAGAGGCTGGAAGGAGGGGAGGAAGGGGGGTTAATGTTTAATGGGTAGAAAGTTTGTTTTACAACATGGAAAGAGTTCTGTGGGTGGATGATGGCGATGGTAGCAGGATAGTGTGAATGTCCTTATGCCATTGAACTCACCCTTAACAGTGGTTAAGATGATAAATTTCATATTGTATATGTTTTACCAGAGTTTTAAAATATAGGACCTTCTCAGAATTGTGAGAATTACCTGAGATAGTTAAGATAATCACATAGAACACTAAGAACAGTACATGGCAGCTATTGCTGTTAGTCGTAATAATGGTAGTGTGTTTTAAATTCTGACTCTCTCACAAGACTGTCTCAGTTTCAGTGTGGCCTTGCTGGGTTTTTTGTTGAGTCCCTAGGAAGGTTTCTCAAGGAGTAATGTTGCAGGCCTCAGTTTCTTTCTGCACATTGGGCCTCACAGGCTGAAGGAGCCACTGATGGGGACATGGAGAGTCCCAAGTCTGGCTCTGGAGCTGGGCTCTACCCTCCCTGTTGTGTGGTTCCTGAGAGTCCTGCTCTGCTCTCAGATGGGGCTGTTTATGGAGTTTGGCCCTGAGGACATGCTGCTGGGCATAGATGAGGCTGAAGATGATGAGGACCTGGAGGCTGAGCTGCTGGCTCTCACAGGGGAAGCACAAACTACAGGCAAGAAGCCAGCACCCAAGGGGCAGGGTGAGTTTGGACACAGGGCTGGGCTTGGTGCTGGGACAAGATGGGCACAGGCTGGGACAAGATGGTAGAGGGGTTCCCTTGCAGCTGGAGGGAGCCAGCCAGATCCCCTGGTCCTTCCAATACCCATGTACCTTCTGCAGCACTCCCTCCAAGAGGCGGCCTCACCCTGCTTCCCCACCTTGTGTCATGGCCTGGGCTGGCCCCTCCCCATTGTGGACAAATGTGTTTCTCAGACTGACTCAGGTCCCCATCCTTAGCCCTAGCCACGGTACTGGTGTAGGGTAGGGGCCCAGTTAGCACAGACTGAACTGGGTACATAGGAAATACATAGAAATTGTGTCCAGTGAGTTAAGTGAAATCTCCCTCCACAGCCCAGATGAGAACAGAGACTTTAGGCCTGGGAGGATCAGGAGGTCTAAATCTTCCTCTCTTTTCACCAGGAACCCTCAGAGAATTCCCCCGCCCATCCCCACCATTCTGTATGTCCCTGAGCTGAGGATAATGGGAGGACCTAGGAAGGGGCTCGCTGCTCCTGCCTTGGGGTGGCACAAGCCTAGGTTTGAATCCTAGCTCTGCCACTTACTAGGATTGCAGTGATAGGAAAACTAATGTTGGAAGTTTCTCAGTTTATTCAGTATATGAAAAGGGGATATTATCCATCTTGCAGATTTGTTGTGAAGCTCAATTGGACTTTGAAAATCTTTTCAGATGTGAAAGGTGTGGTTGCAGGTTGGAGAGAGTGGATGGTCATGTCTATGTCAGGCTACTGTAGGCGGAGGTGCAGAGAAAGGAGCAGCTTGTTGCTTGGTGGGGGGCCGAGGAAGGGTTCCCTGTTGAGGGTCTTTTGAACTAGGTCTAGAGGAAGAGCAGTTTTCCAGGTGGGCCTCTGCCGTGGGAGGGAAGGGGGATTTCTGTCTGGGTGGATCTACCAAGCCCCTCCTTTACTCATCCCCGACCTTACCTGTGCTGTGCTGACCTGCTGTGACCTTCTTCCCCCAGCCCCCCTGCCCATGGCCCACATCGAGAAGTTGGCAGCAGACTGTATGCGGGATGTGGAGGAGGAGGAGGAGGAGGAGGAAGGGCTGGAGGAAGATGCAGAGCTGCTGGTGTGTCTGCCAGGCTGGTATCCCAGGGCTCTGAGGCAAGCTTGGGGCTGGTGGAGGAGAGGGCAGTGGAGAGAGGCTGGGGGTGCCCCTCTGTTCTCTGACTCTGAGTGAGTGCTTGCCCCTCCTGGCCGTACAATGGGTGGCGTGTCTCTAACTTCTGGGCTAAGCTCTGCGGTTGAGAATTCTCAGATTTGGAGTAATTACTGTTTTCGAGGCTATCCTTGGTCAGATTAAAGAAATGTTTTGGTGAAGGGGACTGAGGCACAGTGACTGACGTTAGGGAATATCGCTGGGAGAGAGGGTCCTTTACTCTCAGGTCATGTCGTGGGTATGGTCTTGAGGCCCCCAAGCTCCTGGGCTGTGTTTTGTCTCCCTAGACGGAGCTGCAGGAGGTCTTAGGTGTGGACGAGGAGACTGAGCCCCTGGATGGTAATGAGGCAGCTGGCCCAGGCGGCTCTGAGGAGAAGGGCCTAGAAGACACTGAACCTCCAGTGCAGACAGCTGTCCTGACAGCTTCAGCCCCAGCAGCTCAGGTGGGTTCTGGCGCAGGGCCCCTGTGCCTCTGATGCTCCTGTGTGCCCAGACATAACATGTGTGTGGCCTGGCCTGCACGGCAAGGCCGCAGTCACCCTTTCCAGGACCCTCCTCCGGCAGCCGCCCCAAGCAGAAACTGAGCACAAGAAACTCCTCCGTGGCTGCCAGTCTCAAAGGCCTCTCTGTTCTCCCAGACCACCCCCGGGAGCCATTTCCTGGCTTCCACCAACTGGGGCTCTGTATTTGCCTCTGCCATGGCCTCTGGCCTCTCCAGTGAGCCTTTGCTTCCTGCCTTGAGGCTTTTAGGCTCTTCTTTCTCCTGGAGTCCCAGAGCTCCATCTTCTGGGGGCAGCTTCCGCAGAGGGAGAATGGTAGGCCTAGCAGGCCCTGGAGTGGCCAGGCCCTTAACCGAATTGTTCATAGGCCGGAGCATCTCAGGGGCTGCACGCTTTGCTGGAGGAACGAATTCGCAACTACCGAGAGGCTGCGGCCAGCGCCAAAGAGGCAGGCGAAGCAGCCAAAGCTAGGCGCTGCGAGCGCGGCCTGAAGGTGAGTCGGGCTAGGCTGGGAGCAGGGCAGGGGAGGGGACTTCATGGAAGGCGGCTGGTGGAGATTGCACCAGTGGAGGGGAGGTCACCCCACCAGACTTTGGGGGTGGGGGAGCCACCTCTGGCCTGTCTTGGAGCAGGGTCTGGGCTAAGATGGCTGGCTGGGTTTCTGGACCAGTTCTCTCCCTCAGACCTTGGAGTCGCAGCTAGCCACTGTGAGGAGAGGCAGAAAGATCAATGAGGATGAGATCCCACCTCCAGTGGCCTTAGGAAAGCGGCCCCTGGTCCCCCAGGAACCAGCCAACAGGAGCCCTGAGGCAGACCCTCCAGCTCCCCCTGCCTTGGAGTCAGGTATCTGCAGATGCCCAAATCCTGGTCTAGTTCCTGGGGTCATAGCCCACAGCCTGTCTCCCCAACCTGCCACCACTGTTCATTACCATTGGTCACATCCTCCCCAGGACATCCTCAGGCCAGTGAGGTCCATGGGCACCTTCTTCTGTGATGCTCATGTGCTCTCTGGGGACTGTTTGCTTCCTTATAGACAACCCCTCCCAACCTGAGACCAGCCTCCCTGGCGTTTCTGCCCAGCCCATTTCAGACTCAGACCCAGACCCAGACCCACGGGCCCTGCTGTCATCCCGACAGAGAGAGTACAAAGTGGCTGCCCTCAGTGCCAAGCGGGCTGGCGAGCTAGACCGTGCGCGAGAGCTCATGAGGATTGGGAAGGTATGGCATCTGGCTCAGGCCACCCACCCTCATTTTATAGATGGGGGAAACTGAGGCTCAGAAAGGGAGCTAGACTGAGATTGAGTGAGATTGGCCTGAGTGGGGGTTGTTTCAGCCCAGGCTCTTGGAGTCCCCCGGCTTTTGCCCACACCTGCTTTTCCAACTTCTGCAGAGATTCGGTGCTGTCCTGGAGGCCCTGGAGAAGGGGCAGCCCGTGGATCTGAGTGCCATGCCTCCGGCACCTGAGGGTCAGTATGTATCTGCTCAGGCTGGGGTGGGGTTGGGGAGGAGTAGCAGGCCTGGGGCTGACCAGGCCCTCCCACCTACACTTCTACTCTGGGTCCCCCAGATCTGAAGCCCCGGCAGCCGTCTCAGGCTCCCACAGCACCCTCAGTCATTCCCCCAGCTGTGGAGCGAGTGCAGCCAGTGAAGGCCCCTGACATCCCAGCAACCCCAGGTAGGGCAGGATGGTGGGACTGTGGTGTGGGGACCTGCAGGCATTGGGGGGCAGGCTGAGCTGATGCCCACTTCTTCCTTCTTTCCTTCAAGTGGCCCCTACAGAGTCACCGACAGTGCTAGATGCCCTGCAGCAAAGGCTGAACAAGTACCGCGAGGCAGGCATCCAGGCCCGGAGTGGTGGGGATGAGCGCAAGGCTCGGATGCATGAGCGCATTGCCAAGGTGGGCCCGCGGCTGTGCAGCCCCTGCCTGTGCTGGCCTCTTCCCTGGCTGGGTGCTCTGTCTCCCTGGTCCTCCGGCTAGTCCTCATCTTTTCTGAACCTTCATCTCTTTGTCTCTCTGGGGCTCTTGCTGCCTCAAGGATCTTTTTTCTCCCAGGGCTGCTGTCTTCCCACCAGTCTCCGTCTCCTTGCCCCACTGTGTGTTATGTTGGGCAGGGGGCCTATGGGCTGCTGCCAACCACAGGCCCCTCCCTTCCTCCCCTTGCAGCAATATCAAGATGCTATTCGAGCACACAGAGCAGGACGGAAAGTCAACTTTGCTGAGTTGCCTGTTCCTCCAGGTGAGTGGGGCATGGCCTAGGGGTGCTGTGAGGAGGTGGTCCCTGGGCAAGAAGGGAATGGGGGACAGCCAGTGGGGATGACTTCTCATGCATCTGCCCTCCCACTGTGGAGCCATCCATCCCAGCCATGCTCAGCAGAGCCATGCCCCAGAGAGAGCCCTGGGTAGCTCTGTGCTGCTCTGAGGCTGCTCCCTGCCCCTCCCATGCTGTCTCTTTCCCACAGGATTTCCCCCTATCCCTGGCCTGGAGCCCACTATGGGTGTTGAAGAGGACTCAGTGGCAGCGACATTGGCAGCTGCAGAGAAACTGGCCTCCGCAGAGGATACAGGCCCAGCTGATGAAGACGAGGACGAGGTTTGGCTGAGGGATCGACTTCAGGGCTGGTGGGGAGAATAGCAGGTGAGGGGTAAACCCAGACCCTGTTGTCCATACTAACAAGCCCAATAAGGTACATATTCTTTTCTCCACTGTACAGAGAAAAAACTTGTCCAAGGACACCCAGCTAGGAAATAGCAGAGCTAGGATTCAAACCAAGGTCTTTCTGAACCCAGAGCTCCGGCTCTGTCCCCATTATCCTGCAGTCTGTCTCCTGTTGGGGAGGTTAGATGTGAGAGCTTCTGAGGCTGCTTCTAGCTCTCAGATCTTTTAGGGCCCAGGAAGAGAAGCCACCCATCTCAGGTCACACAGTGATTTAGTACAGTGTTAGGAAGATAGCCCAAGCAAGTCTGGGAGCCACCTTGGCCATGCTGGGGAACAGATCCCCTCCTAACAGCCTCCTGGGCACCTGCAGGGTGAGCCCCCAGCACAGGCCCCAGTGGCCAAGAAACCTGCACGGCCCGCGGTCCCTTCATCTCAGCCCCTGCCTGAGCCCAAGGCCTCAAGTTCTAAGGAGTCACCTAGTCCATCTGGTGAGTTGGGGACAAGCAGGGTAAAGAACTGAGGGCCTAGGGAGGGCAGGTGTGGCCCTAACCAGTAGCCTTCTCCCTTCAGTGCGGGAGCAGCTGGCACTGCTGGAGGCACGGAAACTGCAGTACCAGCGGGCAGCCCTGCAGGCCAAGCGAAGCCAGGACCTGGAGCAGGCCAAAGCCCATCTGCGGGTGGCCAAATGTCTTGAGGCTCAGATCATCCAGGCCCGAGCTGGCAGACCTGTTGATCTGTCCAAGGTGAGTCCCACCTGGTTAACCACCAGGACTTCTCAGGCGGAGAAGGTGACTGGCAGGCTTGACAGGCTGTGAACGAGGGCAGCTTCTGGGATGAGGTGGGGTTTGGACAGGACATGATGACAGCTGGGAAAGAGCCTTTTGCTTATACCCCTCTAACTCACGGCCCCAAAGGAAACCAGGAGAAGGGAAGGTGGGCTGCCCGTGGTCAGAGATGACAAGGCTGGGCCAGGCCATGAGAGGCAAGAGTGTTATCTTGGGATAGAATGGGAGGCGATGAATTGTCATCAGTGGACTGTAGTAGAAGCTGAGGAATTGTTTAGTTTGGGTTCCTGCCTTTGTTGGACTTGGTAGAGGAGTAATCTGACTCTTGGGGCCCGAGGGGCCTTGTGACCTGGGTAGGTGCCTTCGCCCTTGACGGATGAGGAGGGTGACTTCATCCTCATCCACCATGAGGACCTGCGACTCTCCCAGAAGGTGGAGGAGGTGTATGCCCAGCTGCAAAAAATGCTTCTGGAGCAACAAGAGGTCAGCAGGCCCCTCGTCTGTTCCTCCCCTCTGTGCCCACAGCTTCCCCATGGAAGAAGGCCTGGAGCTCAGACCACACGGCCCTGGACTCAAATTCTTAGCTCTTCCACTTACTTGCTGTGTAACTTGGGCAAGGCACTTCCCTCTCTGAACTATATTTTCCTCATCTGTGAGATGGGGTGATAATACCCCTCTTTCAGGGTGGTACAGAGTTCAAACAATAGAGAAGAGGGAAAGAACATTGTGATGTGCGTGTATGTTTATGTGTGTATCTATCTGAACTGCCACCTGTTCTGGAAAGGCTGCCTTCTGAGGGGATGTTTGAATTAGGTTTTGATGGAAGGAGTTGCTAATTTGGGGCATGGCTGACCTCAGAAGAGAAAATGGCAAAAGTGTAGGCAGAGAAACCTGATGGGACTTGGGAGTAGTGCCCTTGGGGTTGTGTTATGGGAGGAGAGAGGTTAGGCTACAGAGGAAGGTTGAAGCTTTAAGAAGTCTACCCTTGAATGCCAACCGAGGCAGGTCCTGCTCTGGGCTCGGGAGTCACTCTGGGCCTCTATTTTCAGAAGTGCCTCCTGTTCTCCAAGCAGTTCATGCACCAGGGCAACGTGGCTGAGACCACCCGGTAAGTGCAAGGGCTGGGGCTGGGCTCCTGGGGTGGGGAGCAGAAAATCCATCGTCATGCTGACGTACCCATCCCTGTCAGATTTGAGAAGCTTGCTCAGGACCGCAGGAAACAGCTGGAGATCCTGCAGCTGGCCCAGGCTCAGGGCCTCGACCCTCCCAGCCACCACTTTGAGTTGAAGACATTCCAGACTGTGAGGTACCAAGGCCTAGGGAAACAGGGGCTCCAGGCAGGGAGGGGCAGGAGGCTGGGAGCCCAGGCCAGAGACTTCTGCCCCTTTAGTGAGGCTTGCCAAGCCTAGCCCCACTGTGGGCACTGGGGCTGTTGAGGAGTAGGACAGGGTGCATGCCAGTGAAGAGCGCACAGCTGTCCAGGTGCTGTGGAAAGAGCTCTGGACCAGAAGTCAGTGACCAAGGTCTGCATACCAGCTCTGCCTTCCCTCCCTCCTGTCACCACCCAGCTGAGCATACAGGCCCTGGAAGAAGGGACCTTGTTCCACCACTGTCCTTCACTTTGAGCATTTTCTCCTTCCCTCTTGGCTCTAGGATCTTTTCCGAACTCAACAGCACAGAAATGCATCTGATCATTGTCCGGGGAATGAACCTCCCAGCCCCTCCAGGTAACCCTAGGGCCGCCCCTACTCCAGGAGGCTCTTGCCCGGACACTCCACTCCAAGTGCTAGGCTCCTGGCCACTCCCTCTGACTTGACTCCCTTTTCTCCTTCCCAGGGGTGACTCCGGATGACCTGGATGCTTTTGTGCGGTTTGAGTTTCACTATCCTAACTCGGTGAGCTTCAGGTAGAAGTAGGATCCTCTGAAACCCGCCTTGCATTCCAGGACCCTGTGCTCACTTTCTTCCCATCCCTGGGAGGCCTGGCTGCAGTGCTTGCCCTGTGTGCCTCTGTGTTTATACGCTGTCCTGACTTCTCCCTCCTCACTGCTTAGGACCAAGCTCAAAAAAGCAAAACAGCTGTGGTGAAGAACACAAATTCTCCAGGTGAGGGCCACATGTGGGCCTCTTTCTCCTCTCTCTCAGAGAGTGTGGGCAGCACTGGTGTTTCCAGAGTGGGTTCCCATCTATGCCCTTACTCGATCCACCCCGCTTGGGAGATAAAGGTGCTGTTAACATGCCTCTTCTGTAGTTGGAGAAATGCGCAGAGGTACAGGGACTTGCCTGGGGCCTCATGGCAAGGAAGTGGTAGAAATGGGATATGAACCCGGGAATTCTGTATCCCAATTCCAAGTCTTTCCTACTTTGTTATAATCTATGTCTAAAAAGAGTACAAAAACTCACTTCCAAGGCCAGGACCTCGATGCTCTACCACCCTTTGGAGGCAGTCACCCCAAAATGCAGGTGGAGAGATCGGGGGAAGGCAGCCAGCCCTGGGCCTCCATTTCCACTTCCTCAGGAAATCCCGAGAGCCAAGCCCCTCCTTGCTTTCTCCCCCTTTGCCAGAATTTGATCAACTCTTCAAACTAAACATCAACCGAAACCACCGGGGCTTCAAGAGGGTGATCCAGAGCAAAGGCATCAAGTTTGAGATTTTCCACAAAGGGTGAGGCTCCCATCAGTCACACTGCCACGCGGGCTGGGAGGAGGGAAAAGCATTTGTCACTGCTGCCCCTGCATGAGCTCAGCCAGCACATTCCTGCCTTCCCTGCCCAGTCCAATCCTCTGCTGCTTCTTGGCTCCCCAGGTCCTTCTTCAGAAGCGACAAACTGGTTGGCACAGCACACCTGAAACTGGAGCGGCTGGAGAATGAGTGTGAGATCAGAGAAATTGTGGAGGTAGGGACTGGGGTGTGGGCAAGCCAAAGGGGTTGGTACAACAAGAGCCAGTATGCACTGAACACCACACCTTGTTGTAGGTTTTTGTGCTCATTACTTAATTTGAAATTCTCCACAAGTGTGCTTAGAGTAGGTGGAATCCTCATTTCACAGATGGAGAGGTTCAGAAGGTCTGAGAAATCTCATAGAGGGACCCAGCAGAAGGCAGCCTCCTTGTTTCCATGAACTCAGTGGATTCCACAGGCAAGGACTATACGACCTTGCCTCTGACAAACGAGGAAACTCAGATCCAAGAGGAAAGGGGGTTCTGTAAGCTCATATGATGTGTCTTGGCAGAGCCACGACCAGCTCCTTACTGATAACCTGTGTAGGCTGAGGCTCTTCCCACTGCAGCACACCTACCCCTACTGCCTGCCTGGGGAAGTTGTTCTTAAGTGGGCCCTGGTCTCTATTGGAGCCACTGAGGGTGATTGGACTTCTTGGGCCTGTTGTACTGCTTTGTATCCTGACTGCCCCATCTTCTGCCCAGAAGAGGGAGTAGTGTGGTGAAGGGGAAGAAACCCTGGGCATGGGGTTCCAGTGCTGACTCTGCCACATAGAGGCATCTGCTTCTCTGTCTTGGCCATCTGTGAAGTGAGGGTTTAGGTCAGTGGAAGGCTGCTTCTTCAACCAATGTTTCTTCCAGAAGTTGCCGTGGGGATTGAGGAGAAAATGAACAGAGCTCTAGCATGCTTGTCTAGATTTATTTATTACTTTTTAAATAAGACTCACCTAAAACCACCACCGCTTCCTCCTCTAAATACTGGGAGGGTAGGGTTGTCATGAATGGAGACTCCTGTGTTCATGCCACAGGACATCTTAGCTCCTCTCACTTCTTTTCTGGGAATGTAGGGACCTGCCTGTTCCCCATCTCTGTCCCCTTAGTTACCATCTCCCTCTCTGTGGCCCTCACAGGTCCTGGATGGAAGGAAGCCCACCGGGGGGAAGCTGGAAGTGAAGGTGAGGCTGCGGGAGCCTCTGAGTGGCCAGGATGTGCAGATGGTCACGGAGAACTGGCTGGTTCTGGAGCCCAGGGGCTTGTGAGGTGGGCAGTTCTCTGGGCCTTTAGAACTTTTGCCCCCTTCTTTTACTTAACTATTCAACTCATATCTGGAGAGAAAACCTAGGAGTTTCTCATCTATGAGAAAGACCAAGAGGCCAAACTGTTGGGTAGGGCTTATGGGCTGAGTTTCTGATGTTCCTCAGTAGAACTGGGGAGAGAAGGTAACCTTCCAGGGTTTAACTATCTTCAGGAAACCCTTTCTAAAATCTTTGTGTTTTCACTGCAGTTTAGACTGACTTCTTGTGCTTTGCACCCCTGTGTAGCCGATGGCCAGCACCAGGAGAGGAGTCAGGCCGCGACTGTGCAGGAGTTGACTTCCCCAGCTTTGCTGGCTTCAGAAGCCTTTGTACATAAGAGAGATGCTGCTACCCAAGCACCAAAGAACTGTTAAGCACCTGCACTACTGACCCCAACCCTGGTCTTTCCTGTTGGCCCCTTCGGGGCCTCTACAGAAACAGGCTGGGTTCCAGGAGC
The DNA here is from genome assembly GCF_043159975.1 of Macaca nemestrina. Classification (NCBI taxonomy): domain Eukaryota; kingdom Metazoa; phylum Chordata; class Mammalia; order Primates; family Cercopithecidae; genus Macaca; species Macaca nemestrina. The sequence goes on from NC_092125.1 coordinate 181,301,549, forward strand.
CCATCTCCCTGCTGTCTCCCCCTGCCCCCAGTCTGGATGAGGGCAAGGACACCTTCGTTCCTCTGTGCCATGGAGTCCTGCAGCCCCTTAACCCCTGCGTGGCAACTGTGTATAGCTTACACCTGCCTCCAGTTGCACCACTTCTAGATGTGCCTTTAAAAGATATAACTATGGGATGGGAGAACTTGAGGGTGATCGGGAACCTCCCCTGCTGAGGGTGGGGTCAGGGTTCCGTGACTCCAGTGGGCTAGTGGTAGCCTGTCCCAGACAACTCCATCACCCCAGCTCTGCCTGTGCCTTTATCCCTGACAGCTGCTGCACTAGCCTTCCTGCTTCCCTAAGGACTTTTAGTGGAGGAGGAAAGTTGTTTTTGGTACTACTTGGTGGGAAGTAAGGGGAAGGCTGGATCTTGGGTTTGGTCCACCCACCCAAGAAAAAAGACTGTTAACTGGAAGAAAAAAATATATATATATAAAATTTTATGTAGCCATGTTTATTTATTTAGGAAACTAACTCTAACTCATTGTAGGGATTTCATACTCAACTACAGAGTATCCATCAAAGTCCTAAACAAAAGTCCTGATCCCTGTCACTTTTTAAAAGCCAGGGTAGCAGTAACGTGACAAACGGCTGCTGTGGCTTCCCTCTTGAGGGCAGGGAAAGCCTTTCCTCTTCATCCTCTTCGGCTGGTTACCTGGGGGACTTCCTTAGTTTTTTCCAAGAAATTCTCCTTTGGCTTTGTATTTTTGAATGGATGGAGACTATGAAGGGGTCTGTAGTTGTAATAGATTTAATATTCAAAACTGAAATGTTCTACATTTCTTAGAAATACCCCATCTTCCCCCACCCCCTTTTTGAAGCATGAATTCAAGATCAACAAAGCATTCCTCAAGATCACTTTTAAAAAAGGTTAGAAGTGAAGCAAATACATTTAGCTTACTGATCACTATAGTATTGCCTAAGCACAGCTCGAGAACTGAGCTTTGTGTGTGTCCTTTTGGGGGATAACAGGGCTGGACCATGCTTCCTTGCCCTTAACAGCAGAGCTTTTAGTGGGTCACAGAGCAGGAAGCACACACAAGTGACTTTTCCCCAGGAGTCCTCTGGCCTTTTTTTGAGACAGAGTATCTCTGTCGGCCAGGCTGGAGTGCAGTGGTACGATCTCAGCTCGCTGCAACCCCCGCCTCCCAGGTTCAAGCGATTCTCCTGCATCAGCCTCCTGAGTAGCTAGGATTACAGGCGCCCACCACCGGCACCTGCACCTGGCTGGCCAATCTTATCAGAAGTGAGCTATCAAAACTTCCACAGATGTGAGATTTAACACTTAATTGCGGTCACGTGTATGCAACACAGCAATAATCTAGAATGAAAAGGAGGGTGGTTAGCCTTCATAAGATAACCTATAGAGCAAAGAAAAGTGGCTGGAAGGGTTCCCGACCCAACCTACTCCCCTTAGGGTGTGTATCCAACCCAGTGCTTCCTAAGAGGGTTAGGGACCACTATTATCCTCTAAAGTTCCAGCCAGAATTTAGAACTCTAAAGTTCTAAATTTAGAGTTAGAAATGGCCTATTTTGATAGATAAAAAGTTTTCTATGGCTCCAAAATTTCTCCTTTGCAACCCATTCAATTTCAGTCTGCTTCTCTGCTCTTTCAAAACAGAACCTCCAGGCTGAGGAAGCAAGACAAAGCCTCCCACCAGACTTGGAGACTGAAGTTCTTAAAAGGCCTTTGTTGTAACCAAAGGCATGCATGTGTCACTGTTGTGGGAGGAGCCTGTCCCAGCCTCATCTTGTCCTGAGATTTATCCACATACAGTAACCAGGCCGGACACGGTGGCTCACGCCTGTAATCCTACCACTTTGGAAAGCTGAGGCAGGTGGATCACCTGAGGTCAGGAATTCAAGACCAGCCTGGCCAACATGGAGAAACTCCGTCTACACTAAAAACAAAAATTAGCTGGGCATGGTGGCCGGCGCCTGTAATCCCAGCTACTAGGGAGGCTGAGACACAAGAATTGCTTGAGCCCAGGAAACAGAGGTTGCAGTGAGCCTCGATTGTACCACTGCACTCCAGCCTGGGTGACAGAGCAAGACTCCGTCTCAAAACCAACACAAATACAGTAACCAAACATTGGAGATTAGTGACACCTGCAGCTGGGAGCCAGCTACAACCCAAATCATTTAAAAATTTTCAGTTCTTTGATCTCATGCAATGCACGCTTTCTTCTGAATTAGTGAATTGAATGAACTATGGAAATTTTTTAGAATCAAGAAGTCTTACTTACAATTAAAGGGCAAACTCCTGTGACTCTAACATTTTTCCTTTCTCATAGCACCATTCTGAAACTTGAATTGTTGCTTCTGGATTTTGACGCCTTGTTTTCCATGGGCAGCTCCTAAAAGACTTTGTCCCTTAAGTAAGGGCAGCTGCTTTCAGGATGAAACCATGCAACTGAGACTGGCAGATCTTGGGAGCTTGCACCTGGGTCAGCTCCACAGATGGATGTTTCTTCTCTGCCTCAGCTGCCCAGGCTTTAAAATGGCATCATTTCTCCCTACTCCTTAGCCCTTCTGACTACATACAATCCCTGAATCCCCCTTGCCATTATTATTATTTTAGCATTATAAAAATAGAAACCAGCCAGGCAAGGTGGCTCACGCCTGTAATCCTAGCACTTTGGGAGGCCAAGGAGGGCAGATCACCTGAGGTCAGGAGTTCGAGACCAACTTGACCAATGTGAAACCCCGTCTCTACTAAAAATACAAAATTAGCTGGGCGTGGTGGTGTATGACTGTAATCTAATCCCCAATACTCTGCAGGCTGAGGCTGGAGAATCACTTGAACCTGGGAGGCGGAGGTTGCAGTGAGCCAAGATAGTACCATTGCACTCCAGCCTGGGGAACAAGAGCAAAACTCTGTCTCAAAAAAAAAATAGAAACATTACAAACTTGCTAATTCCAGAAACAATGTTCAGCAGGTTGATTGTTGTTTGAAATGTGTTAAATGCATAAATTATTTCCCAGGTGACCTATCTAGAGGTAAATTTAACTGAAAATCTTGGGCCCACCAGTGTTCAGGAACCACTGTGGCTGGGGGAAGACAAGATGTGGGGAATTTACAGAGGCAAAATTTCCAATCTCTGTAGCCCTACAGTCCCGTAGTTCCTCAGAAAATGTTGATAAAAATACATTACCTAGCATTTGGTAAGCATTTAATAATTCTTAAAAATTTAATAAATTACCAGAATGGCAACTCTATTCCTCTTCAGTACAGAAGGATCGCTGTATCTCAATCTTTAAATTTACAATCCAGAAAATTTGCCTATTTCGAAATGTGGTGGTTCAGTCCCTTGCTTTATATAATTCTTACAATATACATTGTATAAAAGCAAGGATAAACAAGGAAAACAATTAACTAGCATTGGCTATTTTATGGCCAATTCCACAAATGATTTTACTAAACACAGAGGACATTTGATGCCGCTGAGAAAGGATCTGGGCCAGAGTTCATCCTTAGTGGGAGAATTTAAAAGCTTGCAATGAGCCAGAAGAAGTAAGTACTATGGCAAGCAGGAGGATAAACCACAGGAAAACAGGACCAGTCCCTGTCGAAGTTCCAAACTTTTGAGGTATGTTCAGAAAAAGCTGGCTATTAGACCAAAAATAAGCTGCCCCTGTTAACAAGTGCTTCCTGTTCTTGTCAGGTTTGCAGGTAGCGGTTCCCAGGGCTTGGCCCTGATAAGCTACTGCTGTGTGGGCTAAGCTTCCCCCTTAGAAGCTCTGAGTACCTCTGAGCCTGTGGGAAAGGTCACAGTAAGAGTTCTGTGCAGCCACCATTGGTAAAACCTTTGGAGAGGCAGATGTCGACTATAAGCTCCCACCTCAGAGAGCAGGATGAACCTACACAGACATTTTCCAGACCAGCCTGGAAAATGGAAAGTTTCCACAGCCTGCTGTTGCCTCATGCTAAACCCAGCACTAGCCACTGGGGAGCAGCCTGTCGCCGTCCCAGAGGCCTGCGCTAGTTTCCAGGGAATTCTTGGAGCTGTACTAATAACTGCAGAAAAACTAGTTTAGCCTTGACTTTCAGAAGATGCCAGTAACAATGGAGTACATTGCCCTAAAGCAGTATTTTCAAAATGTGTGTTGTGGAATCCATTTGGTCTAAGACCAAAATAATTTTTTAATGAAACAGAAAAAGGTCAGAGTGCATCACACATCATGGATAAACCAGATTTTGGTTTCTAATACCACTCCCATTAAAAGAAGCCAGAGCTCCTTGCAGAAATGGCTGATTCCAGGGCTAGGGTAGGGTCACCACAAGATAAGCCTGAAGCATCTTGTTAGGATAGAAATAAAAAAGAAGTGCTCAAAAAAAAAAAAAAAAAAAAAAAGCTTGTCACCAGGATGTTGGAGCCAGCTTGAAGGGTCTCTTGTCTAGCTAAAGCTGAGACCATTTGTGTACCAAAATAATGAATTGGAACCACTGAAAAAGGCCAGGCTTGGTGGCTCATGCCTGTAATCCCAGCACTTTGGGAGGCCAAGGTGGGTGGACTGCTTGAGCCCAGAAGTTTGAGGCTGCAGTGAGCTAAGATTGTGACACTGCATTCCAGCATGGATGACAGAGTGAGACACTGTTTCAAAACAAAACAAAAAACAGTCTATGAGTGTATAATGATAATTAAATGAATAAATAAATTGGGAAGGAAGGGCTTCTGCTTATAGTAGATTACCAAGTGCAACCTGTAAAGCTGAAGAATGCGCTAGAATTGGAAAATCATTTTGCAAACATCATAGTAAAAGATCAGTGCAGGTAACGAACATCAATGCATACTAATTTAAGGGGACACTTTCATAGGCAAGATATTTGCATGGTCTGAAAGTCTATATATACTGGTTATAAGTTCCAGGTGGGGGGATATACAGAGAAGCTGGATAACACCTTGACCAAGTGATCAAAATTTACCACTGTCAATGAGGGGGCAGATGGATATCAAGTCATTCTGGGCAAAAACACATAACCCGATTCTAAATGTAAGGAAACATCAAACTGAGTTGTTTTCTGTTAAAAAAAAAAAAAGAAAGGGTGGGGGTGGGGGGGCATTTACCAAAAATATCCATGAGGCTGAGCGTGGTGGCTCACGCCTGTAATCCTAGCAGTTTGGGAGGCAGAGGATGGCGGATCACTTGAGGTCAGGCCTGGCCAACATGGTGAAACCCTGTCTCTACTAAAAATACAAAAAAATTATCTGGGGGTGGTGGCAGGCGTCTGTAATCCCAACTACTCCAGAGGCTGAGGTAGGAGAATCGCTTCAACCTGGGAGGCAGAGGTTGCAGTGAGCCGAGATTGCGCCACTGCACTCCAGCCTGGGTGACAGAGCAAGACTCTGTCTCAAAAAAATATATATCAATGACATAAAAGATCAAGACGAGTCATGACAGTCATAGCCATGTCTGATTCTCTACTGGAAGGTTTACTGGAGAGAAAAAATGCTACGAAGAACATCACTGGGCAGATGCCAGGTTAAAGTATCAAATCAATGTTTGAAGTAGAGAACTGTCCTACAGTTGTATAAGAGAATGTCCTTATTTTTAGGAAATAAGCATTTAGGAGTAAAGGCCTATGATGTATGTAATTTACTTCAAATGCCTCAATTTTTTATGGAGAAGGAGAAAGGCAGAGAGAAACCCTGACAAATCAAATGGGGCAAAATGTTAATAAGTGAACAAGAGGGGAATCTGGGTAGTGTGCATGGGTTTTTTTGTACTTGCAACTTTCCTAGAAGTTTAAATTATTTCTCAATAAAATACATTTTTAAATTCTTCCAGTATTTATAACTAAAAACGTCCTGGGTGTATTCCATCAGCATTCACAGAAATACCCAGTTGAATGCCTGCCATCCACACAGGCAGATCTCCAGCAATCCTGAACTCAGCTCTGCTCTCCAAATGACATTTACACTGAGTTGCCCTTCCGAAACTAGAAGAGTAGATTAAGCCCTTGAGTCTTCGATTCACTTCCATGAATAATCTGGTAAAAACAAAAATCTAAGTGTGACTTCTACTTGGTAAACAGCTGTGATGTAACTGGGACAAGATCAGTGGGGAATTATCCTTTTTATACCAATGCTGTACAAAGAGTGCAAGAATGGATGCTTCATATTTTATTTCCCTTCTGCCCTCCCCATCCCACCCTTGGTGATGGTTGTACCCATTTGAGCATTTCTGAGCACATGACCGTAAGTAAATCTTGAGAGAGGAGCAGAATTCTTGTCTAAACAGTAACAGAAGGGGATTAGCTGCGAGGATAGCATAACTGTTGTGCAGGAACAGAAGCTGCCCAGATCTTCTTGGTGGACAATGCATAGAAGACTTAGAATTATGGAACATCTGTCCCCCCAACCACCCTTTCCCACCCGTCTCCCAAACCCCCACTCCCACCCTATTCCCCACCCCATTAATAGTGTTAACAAAAGCTTAATCTTCCAGTTTTAAAGTGCAAATGATTTGGGTATGACTGCTGTTGCAACAAGTCTGAACAGAAAAAAATGAAGTCTTCTCTGTTTATGCGATGTTTTCCAGAATATAAAAGATGAGTTCCATGACGACAGGGCCCTCACTGAGCTGGCAGGCCCCTCCATGGATCACCGGCACCAAGGCGCTGTCCAGATCATTCATGTACTGCGAGGGAAGGGGCTGGCCATTGCTCCCTGCTTGATAGCCAACCTATACCACAGAGAGAAAAGGAGGAGAGGTTACTGAACAGAGGCCTCTCCAGGGCTGAGGGCAAGGAGGCTGAGCAGAAAACGAGATGTCCTTTTTGGCCATAGGCTAGACATATGGCAGTGAATACAAATTTATCCTCTTTTCCGGATTGTCACTTATCCTGTTGTTTATTCCTGACCACTTGACAATCATGAGGCACTGGGTAAGCCACTTAACCTGTTATGGTCTTAGTTTTCTGGTGAAGGGGAGAGGTGCATAAAAAGATATGGAGTATCAGAAATAACACCTTAATAAGCTTTGGTTGTGAAAATTGAGAAATGTACAATGTATAGCTCCCTAACATAGTAGGAACTGAATATTTGTTCTTGTATCCATCTGTTCATTCATGCACCATCTTCTGAGCACCTACAAATGCAGGGATCCAAAGACGAATGTAACAGGGCCCTGCCCTCAAGAGGCTCACATATTTAGCAGAAAAATGCTTTTTCTTTGTTTTACGTGAGGTAATTCCCTCCAGCCGAATTATCAATGTCATTTGAGACAGGACCAGAATACTTCATGAGTATAGCATTGGGCAAGCCGTTAAGTAGAAAATAAATATTTGTTTTTTTTTTTTTTTTTGAGACAGAGTCTGGCTCTGTCGCCCAGGCTGGAGTGCAGTGGCCGGATCTCAGCTCACTGCAAGCTCCGCCTCCCGGGTTTACGCCATTCTCCTGCCTCAGCCTCCCGAGTAGCTGGGACTACAGGCGCCGCCACCTCGCCCGGCTAGTTTTTTGTATTTTTTAGTAGAGACGGGGTTTCACCGTGTTAGCCAGGATGGCCTCGATCTCCTGACCTCGTGATCCGCCCGCCTCGGCCTCCCAAAGTGCTGGGATTACAGGCTTGAGCCACCGCGCCCGGCCGAAAATAAATATTTGTTGATTGATGAATAGTCAGGAACTGGGGCCAGACACAACCTTTCATCATTCCCTGATAATGGCACAACCCTGTGCTCGGGAACCAGTTTCTCCTCATAAGCACTCAGGCCAGAAGCAGCTTGCTAGGCAGAATTAATACTCAGGGCGAAGGGTGATCAAGCTGAGTCTACACCCAAGTTCTAAGTGACTCGAAGTTAAAGGGTTGAGGGAACAGAGAGGTCTGGCAATTTGTAAGCATCAAGGCAGGAACTGGCAGGTCCTACCACATGTTCCCCTCTTTACCCCACACTAAGAAGGAAACCAGCTCCTTGGTAAGCTATGCAGGTAAAGAAGCCACAGTTCAAATGGTTCTGAGAGAATCTGACCAAGCATCACATGTGGGTATAGTACTATTAAAGAGAGGGCCAGAACACTATATCTGGTCAGGCCAGAAGGTCGGAGAATTAAGCTCTCCAGGGTGATGCAGAAAAACTCGCATGTCAGAAATACAGACGTTGCCCGAGGCCAGCTTTAAAAGCTGCGGAAGACACATCGTACCTGATCTGAGTCAAGTGTCACACGTAGTCCCAGTTTGGTCATTCCATCTTCCTTCAGGAGCTTCAGGTGAGGACAAAGAGCAAGGCAAAAAGCTTTGGCAACATGCTCAGTCAATCTACTATGATCTGCAGGATCACTGAGGCAATTGTGCTGGTCATCGTTTTCTAGGAAAAACACCTGTTCCCCAAACAAGAGAGACTTTTAAACTTATACCTAGATTTTGGGAGAAGTAGATTAGCTCACTGTATATGAGCACCCTGATTCTCCAAGATCTGCAAGAAGACATGACGGGAACAGGACACCATAAAGTCCCTGGGCCAGGAAAAGTCAGGCATTTATGTCTTCCACCTAAAAAAAAACAATCCGTCTCTCCGTCTCTGTATCCACAAAGTGGCAGCAGAAGCCTGCCTAACTCCCTGCAAGCCTCCATGGTTGCAATGGCACGTTCTTAGAACTACAAAAGGCCTCCATTTTGCATTGTATGCCACTAAAAGGTAATCCCTATATGTGGACAATTTACCTAGAAAATGATCTTAAGTCTAAGAGAATGGCTCTTATAGATGATGTGACCCAGCTGCTTTATTTTACAATTACTCTTAGAAGGGAACTGACTGGCTCAAGAGGACAGAAGAACTTAAGAAACAGAGGAAGAGCTGGGCTGAGCCTAGCATCTGAGCCGTTTTTTTTTTTTTTTTTTTTTTTTTTGAGACGGAGTCTCGCTCTGTCGCCCAGGCTGGAGTGCAGTGGCGCGATCTCGGCTCACTGCAAGCTCCGCCTCCTGGGTTTACGCCATTCTCCTGCCTCAGCCTCCTGAGTAGCTGGGACTACAGGCGCCCGCCACCGCGCCCGGCTAATTTTTTGTATTTTTAGTAGAGACGGGGTTTCACCGTGGTCTCGATCTCCTGACCTTGTGATCCGCCCGCCTCGGCCTCCCAAAGTGCTGGGATTACAGGCGTGAGCCACCGCGCCCGGCCTTGCATCTGAGCCTTTTATTGCAAGCTTTTTCCACCACACAGCCCTGCCACTGCAGAGGCGGGAGCTGTGTCAGCATGCCCACACAGAGCCATGCACTGCACTGTGCACAGGCAGAAGCGGAACACACGTGGAACTGATGACCCAAGTCCTAGCACCATAGAGGAAGGGTCATGAGCAAGTCCCTTAGTCAGAGGACTAAAGGAAGTTAGAGGACCTTTTTTTTTTTTTTGAAACAAAGTCTCGCTCTGTCACCCGGCTGGAGTGCAGTGGCATGACCTCTGCCCACTGCAACCTCTGCCTCCTGGATTCAAGTGATTCTCCTGCTTCAGCCTCCCAAGCAGCTGGGATTACAGGCATGTGCTGCCATGCCCAGCTAATTTTTGTATTTTTAGTAGAGATGGGGTTTCACCATGTTGGCCAGGCTGGTCTCGAACTCCTGACCTCAGGTGATCTGTCCTCCTTGGCCTCCCAAAGAGCTGGAATTACAGGCATGAACCACTGTACCTGGCCCAAAGGACTTACTTTATTTTTTTTGAGATGGAGTCTCACTCTGTTGCCCACTACCCAGGCTGGAGTGCAGTGGCATGATCTCGGCTCATTGCAACCTCCACCTCCCAGGTTCCAGCAATTCTCCTGCCTCAGCCTCCCGAGTAACTGGGACAACAAGTGCGCACCACCACACCCAGCTAATTTTCGTATTTTTAGTGGAGACGGGGTTTTACTATGTTGGCCAGGTTAGTCTCAAACTCCTGACCTCAGGTGATGCCCCTGCCTCAGCCTCCCAAAGTGCTAGGATTACAGGTGTGAGCCACTGCACCTGGTCCAAAGGACTTCTTTTTTTTCTTTTCTTTTTTTTTTTGAGATAGAGTCTTGCTCTATTGCCCAGGCTAGAGTGCAATGGCGCGATCTTGGCTCACTGCAACCTCTGCCTCCCAGGTTCAAGCAATTCTCCTGCCTCAGCTTCCCAAGTAGCTAGGATTACAGGAGCCTGCCACCAAGCCAGACAATTTTTGTATTTTTAGTGGAGACGGGGTTTCAGCATGCTGGCTGGGCTGCTGACTTCTTAATAATTAATTTGCCTTGGGTGGGCGCGGTGGCTTACGCCTGTAATCCCAGCACTTTGGGAGGCCAAGGCTGGCGGATCACGAGGTCAGGAGATCGAGACCATCCCAGCTAACACGGTGAAACCCCATCTCTACTAAAAATACAAAAAAAAAAAAAGCCAGATGTGGTTGCAGGCGCCTATGGTCCCAGCTGCTCGGGAGGCTGAAGCAGGAGAATGGTGTGAACCTGGGAGGTGGAGCTTGCAGGGAGCCAAGATCGCACCACTGCACTCCAGCCTGGGTGACAGAGTGAGACTCCGTCTCAAAAACAAACAAACAAAAAAATTAATTTGCCTCTGTAAAGTGGAAAGCACCTGACTTCTCTGGTTATTGTGAAGATAAAACTATATAAAGGCAAAATATAAGGCCAGGCACGGTGGCTCACACCTGTAATCCCAGTACTTTGGGAGGCTGAGGTGGGTGGATCACAAGGTCAGGAGTTTGAGACCAGCCTGGCCAACACGGTGAAACCCTCTCTCTACTAAAAATACAAAAGTTAGCCGGGTGTGGTGGCACATGCCTGTAGTCCCAGCTACTCAGGAGGCTGAGGCAGGAGGATCGCCTGAACCCAGGAGGCAGAGGTTGCAGTGAGCCGAGATCAATACCATTGCACTCCAGCCTGGGCAACAAGAGCAAGAGACTCCGTCTCAAAAAAAAAAAAAAAAAAAAGGCAAAAATATAAAAGATACAGAAATGCAAATACATGATGTTTCCATATAGCTACTCCTAGCTTATTGCTCCATAAGGAGCTTACACTGAGAGGACTACAAAGGAGGCAGCTCCGAAGCCCTGTACCTGGATGCATTGGAGAGTGGTGGCATGAAGTGACAGAGTGGGAGTCAGGAGACCTGAGCGCTGGCCCCTGCTCAGGTTAACCAACATTAGTCACAAAGTTACAGTCACATGACCTGTCTGAGCCTGTTTTCTCATTTGCATCTTAGGATGGGTAGCTTGCCTACCTCACTGCTACTGGGGAGCAAAAAGGAGGGAACAGAGGTCAAACTGCTTTGTAAGCCATAAAGTGTTTTACACGTTCCAGACTCTGCGCTGCTCAAAATGTGTCAAAGGGACAAATCATTACATAGCAAGCAACTAAAATCCCTTGGCTGCATATGAAATCAAGGAGACTGTTATGCAGGATGAGTCCCTTAGGACCGCTGCTCAGAACTGGAGAACCAGGTCTCCTCTCTGCTATCAGGAACCAGCCATATGAACTTGAGTAAGAGACTTAACAACCCTGGGTCTGTTTCCTTTTGTGTGAAATGGAAAAGCTAGAAGTCACAGAATTTTTTTTTTAAATGTAAGAGTTTCAAAGCTGAAAAGAATCCTAGAGATCTTATAATTTAATCCTTTACAAATGAGCATACATGAGGTTCCAAAGTAATAAAGGAATCTAAGATCTACCTGTTTACTCACTGAGAACTTTTTTAATTTTTTTCAAATTTTTTTTTTTACTCAGACCTCTTGGGGATGAAGAGAATAAACTTTCTGGTCTATATGATATGTACATACAAAAAGGGGTCACTGCCCTGGCTCCTCTCATTTGCAGGTGAGCTTTTAATACAGCTTTCAAGGAACAAATTAATACAGTGGGAAAGAGCTTAGGAGTTGGCCAGATCTGGATTTTAATCAGGATTTTACCATTATTTATTTGGCTTGTAATCTTGAGCAAGTTAATTAGTCTCTGAGCTTTAGTTTTGTTTTTTTGTTTGTTATTGGAGACGGAGTTTGGTTCTTGTTGCCCAGGCTGCAGTGCAATGGCACGACCTCAGCTCACCACAACCACTGCCTCCCAGGTTCAAGCAATTCTCCCGCCTCAGCCTCCTGAGTAGCTGGGATTACAGGCATGCACCACCACTCCCGGCTAATTTTTATTTTTAGTAGAGATGGGGTTTCTCCATGTTGGTCAGGCTGGTCTCAAACTCCTGACCTCAGGTGATCTGCTCACCTTGGCCTCCCAAAGTGCTGGATTACAAGCATGAGCCACCACGCCTGGCCTAGTTTTTTTTTTTTTTTTTTTTTTTTTTTTGAGACAGAGTCTTGCTCCGTTGCCCAGGCTGGATGGAGGGCAGTGGCATGATCTCGGCTCACTGTAACCTCTGCCTCCCGGGTTCAAGCAATTCCCATGCCTCAGCCTCTCAAGCAGCTGGGACTACACACATGCACCACCACGCCTCAGCTAATTTTTGTATTTTTAGTGGGTATGGGGTTTCACCATGTTACCCAGGCTGGTCTTTTTTTTTTTTTTTGAGACGGAGTCTGGCTCTGTCGCCCAGGCTGGAGTGCAGTGGCTGGATCTCAGCTCACTGCAAGCTCCGCCTCCCGGGTTTGCGCCATTCTCCTGCCTCAGCCTCCCGAGTAGCTGGGACTACAGGCGCCCGCCACCTCGCCCGGCTATTTTTTTGTATTTTTTAGTAGAGACGGGGTTTCACTGTGTTAGCCAGGATGGTCTCGATCTCCTGACCTCGTGATCCGCCCGTCTCGGCCTCCCAAAGTGCTGGGATTACAGGCTTGAGCCACCGCGCCCGGCCCAGGCTGGTCTTGAATTCCTGACCTCAAGTGATCCACCTACCTCAGCCTCCCAAAATGCTGGGATTACAGGTGTGAGCCACTGTGCCTGGCCTAGTTTTCTTATTAGTGAAATAAGTCTATTTTTTAAAGACCATCATGTTATCTAAGATAGTTTGTAAGTGCAGAATAACTGACCCAGCTTTCTGAAGAATACAGCAAAGATGGAATGTACCATTCAGAGATGTACTTTTCTTGAGTTCCAATGCAAAGAAATCTCTAAAAGTTAGTTCACAGGAAGGAGGATACATCAGACGGGTGCAGGCTGCAACTGGCAGCATTTCTTCCTGGTAATTTCAGATAGACCAGGGGGAATTGGAGTATAAACGAGAAAGATTTTTCTCAGAGATATTTTTTTCTTATCCTACAGAGTCAACCCAGAATGTGGCTCTTGGCCTAGCAAAAAGTTGTGCTCAAAGTGGGTCAAGTATGCCAAGTTTCATTTCCTTACCTCTGTCCATCTGATGACTTTTCCATTTGCTTTATATTCTGATCCATGGAATATCTTCACATTCGTTATAGTCTCCATGGACTTCCCATCTATAGGACTTACGACACTAAAATAGAGGCAAAGGAAAGATAAAAGCAGCTCTTGAAGTTAGAAAAGCCTTTTTTCCTATCACATTTTGCTGCAGAAGTCTTCCTGCTAATCCCACTGGGCACCCTGCTGAACACACCTGTGCCGCACATCACAGCAAGAAGCAGCCACTGTATAAAAATGGACGTGAACTGAGCTCTTGGGAAAGGATCTATGCACTGCAATAATTCAAAGAACACACATGCAAAAAGGAATCATTTTTCCAGGAGCTAGTTCTCTTTAACGTAAAGAAATTGATTAATCAAACCTGCTCTTCTTCCAGTATTCCTTCTTTCAGTGAATGCATGGTCACTCACTCAATCTTGTTTTCACTCTGCTCCTGACTCTGTAATGATACTCGTCATGATATATTCTTCATGTTTGCATACCTGACTTACAAATGAACTTCTGAAGGGGAGGGAATATGATATATTCACCTCTATGTGCTTATATTCCCATTACTGATCCACTGCTTGGAACTTAGGAGTCTAATAAATATTTATTAAGAATCATTTGCTGGGCATGGTGGCTCACACCTGTAATCCCAGCACTTTGGGAGGCTGAGGTGGGAGGACTGTGTGAGCTCAGGAGTTCGAGACCAGCATCAGCAACATGGCAAAACCCCACCTCTACTAAAAATACAAAAAATTAGCTGGCCAATAGTGGTACACGCCTATAATCCCAGCTACTGGGCAGGCTGAGGCATGAGAATCACTTGAACCTGGGAGGCGGAGGTTGCAGTGAGCCGAGCTCGCACCACTGTACTCCAGCCTGGGCTACAGAGTGAGACTCTGTCTCCAAGAAAAAAAAAAAAAGGGAATTATTTGACCAAGTTGCTAATTATGACAGTGCTGGTATAAACAAGTATCTATGTATCTGTCATAACACATTCCCTTTAGTGCTAAATTATCACTCCTAGATTCCTAAACAGAAAGGCCACTTCTGACAGTCATTTCCTCCCTGAAATACAACAAGTATAAATATGTGGAGATACACATTCATTCTGATTAGGATTCAAAATAATTGGCACAAAGATTCTAAACTTTCCCTAACAATTTTCAAACCTGTTTATGTTCTTGAATCGCTATGTGTTTTTTTTTTTTTTCTTGAAACAGAGTTTTGCTCTTGTTGCCTAGGCCGGAGTGCAATGGCGTGATCTCAGCTCACCAAAACCTCTGCCTCCCAGTTCAAGTGAGTCTCCTGCCTCAGCCTCCTGAGTAGCTGGGATTACAGGCATGTGCCACTATGCCCAGCTAATTTTGTATTTTTAGTAGAGACGGAGTTTCTCCATGTTGGTCAGGCTGGTCTTGAACTCCTGACCTCAGGTGATCCACCTGCCTTGGCCTCCCAAAGTGCTGGGATTACAGGCGTGAGCCACCACACCAGGCCAAATCTCTATGTATTAAAAGTCGAATCTAACTTAAACTTCAATATCAGGCATTCACTTCATTTAGTCAAAATTACTTGAATTTAAGTTTAATTTCTAACTCATCAAATAGCAATGTTAAAAAAAAAAAACAACAACAAGAGCACCCTTCGTTGTGTAGAATCCTTTGAGAAAGGATACAAAGTTCAGTTTGTAATGTATAAATGCAATGTTTTCCAGCCTGTCCCTGAATGTCTGGGTATGAGAAAAAGAAAAGGGTGAGGGGAAAGAAAAGTGTCAAAGACGTCTCCAGGGTTTTGGTTTGAACCATTAGAAGAGAGTTGTCGAACACTGAGAAAGAATATAGAATTTGAAGCCCAAGAAGGTGGTTTTAAGAGCTAGTCTTATCACTTCCTAGCTTTGTAGACCTGAAAAGTCACTTAGCCTTTTGGTACTTGTTTACTCATTTATAGAATGGAAATGTTAACACCTGTTATTATATCAAACAAAACAATGTTGGCAAAAATGTGTTGTAAATCTTAAAAGGCTCAGGTATTACTGTTATCTCAATAACTACAGAGGGACTCTTGTTTCATCAACCCCTCTACTTATATTCCTCTCAAAAATACATACAGAAACTCTTTCAGAAACTAACTTACAAAACCAGAAATTTAAAATTCTATGTTAAGCATACAAAGCAGTCTTTCTTAGGCAGGGCTTTCAGTAAAGCTATAAAACACCAATGTAGACAGCAGACAAAACCCAGAGCCTAACCTATAACTAAAAGCCACAAGGAGGGACATGTACTGCATTTACCCCTTGCTAACGTTCTTGTCATCATCCACCCACTGGATGTGGATGTGCTCCTGGGGATCCTCTGCATCCGCCTTCCCACAGGTGATGGTGAAGTCCTTCATCTCTCGCAGTGCCTGCCTCAAGGAATCCATGTTCTCTGCGGTAATCTGGACCATAACGCCATCTAGCAATCAGCACAAAGCCAAAGGAGAGGCAAATGAAACACAGCACCTGGCATCTAGCAAATCCCTCCAAGTTTAATGTAAATCTTTGCTCTGCTTTCCAAAGCTGACTGATACAGAGGTTTGCTCTTTGAGCTGAACCTCTTACTGAAAGTGTGAAAAGCAATGCCAAGATTAAAACACTTGCTAGTTGATTTCACTTCCAACACAACTAAGTTGATTTCACTTCAGACACAACTAAGAATTTCTCCTGAGACTACTTAAGGGGAAAACTTAAACACAGTCACCTTCTTCTGGACACACTGAACATTTTGTTCCTATTTTCACTCCTGCATTTATCATCCTCTGATCATATTTATTTGTTTGCATCTCCATCTCTCTCACCTTACTATGACTGCCTGGCATAGAGTGAATGCCCAATAAATGTTTCTAAATAAATCACTGAATAAATTATAGTAGTGGGCTTGGAGATAAATCCATTTATTGACTAGCAAATAAGGCAAACCTACCACAGAGTTTCATATGGGCTACCAGATAACCAACAGATGGTTACTTTTTCAGCTGCTACCTACCTGAGTTGAAGGCAAACACTGAAATTGAGAGTAAAAGTTGTCACATGCTGAGCAATTACTCTGCTTCATTGACACACAATGAAATAATTTCTAAAGAGTCTCAATAAAAATTTCATAAACAGGCAGCCAATTGCTCCACTGAAACACACAAATGAAATGCAAGACCCAAGAAATTACCAACCCAGACACATAAACACATAATTTTTAAACACACTGCTTTGAATTGGTAAGGATCTGTGTCAGGTCAATGTATCCTCTTTTTTTTTTTTTTTTTTTTTTTTTTTAAAGAAACGACTGCACAGGTTGGAGCACAGTGGCTCTTCACAGGGACAATCATAGTGCACTGCAGCCTCAAGCTCCTGGCCTCACAGGGTCCTCCCACTTCAGCCTCCCAAGTAGCTGGTACTATAGGCATATGCCACCATGCCCAGTTCATTTTATCATTTAACAACATTTAAGGGGTATTTTAAGATCACCTTGTGAAGTCACAATTTCAACTATAGTCAACACTTGATCATATAGGCTTTAACTAGTTGCTTTAGACCAAATGACTTAACTCCTAGATTTTAAGAAAACAGTCCTTTCTTAGGCTGGGTACGGTGGCTCACGCCTGTAATCCCAGCACTTTGGGAGGCTGAGCCTGGTGGATCATTTGAGGTCAGGAGCTCTACACTAGCCTGACCAACATGGTAGAACCCTGTCTCTACTAAAAATACAAAAAAATTAGCTGGGCGTGTTGGTGCACAACTGTTATTTCAGCTACTCAGGAGGCTGAGACAGGAGAATCACTTGAGGTAGAAGTTGCAATGAGCCAAGATTGTACCACTGTACTCCAGCCTGGGCTATAAGTAAGACTCCATCTCAAAAAAAAAAAAAAAAAAAAAAGACCCCAAAAACCTCTTAGATTTTGTAACAATTTATTAACATGTTTCTGTTTTGTAGTCAGAGTTGTAAATTTTAGTTGTAAAATAGTGCACTCTGTGTTTCACTGTTTTATTAAATTTACCAAAAGAAGACCAAAGCCAGTATCTATAAATATATGTAAGATTATTTATGTATTTCAATCAACACACTGGAATCCAGCCCTAAGAAAGGACCTTTTTTCTTTCCCGAGACAGAGTCTCGCTCTGTCGCCCAGGCTGGAGCGCAGTGTTGCGATCTCAGCTCACTGCAAGCTCCGCCTCCCAGGTTCACACCATTCTCCTGCCTCAGCCTCCGGAGTAGCTGGGACTACAGGCACCCGCCACCACGCCCGGCTAGCTTTTTGTATTTTTAGTAGAGACGGGGTTTCACCGTGTTAGCCAGGATGGTCTCAATCTCCTGAACTCGTGATCTGCCCACCTCAGCCTCCCAAAGTGCTGGGATTATAGGTGTGAGCCACCACGCCTGGCCTTTTTTCTTTTTTCTTTTTTTTAAGATAGAGTCTCACTCTGTTGCCCAGGCTGGAGTGCAATGGCGCGATCTCGGCTCACTGCAACCTTTGCTTCCCTGCTTCCCAGGTTCAAGCGATTCTCCTGCCTCAGCCTCGCAAGTAGCAGGGATTACAGGCATGTGCCACCACGCTGGGCTGTTTTTTTTGTATTTTTACTTGAGATGGGGTTTCACCATGTCGGCCAGGCTGGTCTCGAACTCCTGACCTCAAGTGATCTGCCCCCCTCGGCCTCCCAAAGTGCTGGGATTACAGGCATGAGCCATTGCACCCAGCCTAAGAAAGGACTGTTTTTATACAGAGCTTTGGAGTGAGCTACTGTAATAATGAAAACCTGTCATCATGTGAGGCAGACTACATTTTCCATAGATGGCCATATCTCCCATCTTATTTTTCTACAATGCTATCTTCCCATTCTCCCATGTAGAAGTGAAGTCTAATTCCCCTCCCTTTTTCCAACACCAGAGTATGGTGGAAATGACACAATATAACTTTAAAGGATGGGTCACAAAAGGCAATGCAGCTTCCACCTTCTTGCTAGAAGATTCATGTTTGGAGTCCTGAACCACCATGTAAGAAGTCCAACTATCCCAAGGCTACCAAGCCATGTGAAGGGGTCCCCAGGGAAGTACGCCAGTCACCACTCCTAGTCTTTAAATCATCCCTGGCCAGGCCTCAGATGTGTGTGTGAACAAACCTTCATATAATTCTAGCTCCCAGTCATCAGAGAACTTCAAGTCATCCCAACTAAGACTCCAAACATCATGAAGCAGGGTTAAGCCATCCCTGCATTGCCCTGTCAAGATTCCTGATCTAGAGGATAAGCAAGCACGATAAAATGGTTGTTTTAAGCCAGCTGTTATGAAATAAGAGTAACCAGATCAAAACACAATGAATAACCCACAAAGAAAATAAATGGTGTGCCAATTAGCCTTTAGTGTAATTAACTTTTGTCAACATGTCTGTCATGTCTAATTATAGCAAACTAGCAGCCAGCACATCCCATTTTGTACTCCAAATAATGACAACAGCATTCTTGTGGACAGGAGAGACTGACTTTCATCTACACACTTACATATTAATGTTTCCACCCAATGATACATTTGAACTCAGACTACATGTCCTCAGGTACCTTATCCCAGAGCTCTGAAAGGCCATCTCCTAGTTTTAATGTCATTGTCACATGGTATCCCTGCCACTGACTCCTTTCTTTAGAGAACTAAGTACTCTCATGGCAGTTTTAATTTGCCGAAGAGATGCTACTGAATAAACAGGAGTCAGACATCTACAGCAGAAGTGTAAAGGATTCCCTTTATGTACATAAGCTCAATCTTTATTATAAGGACTGAACAAATTCATTCCTTACCTTCCACAATACTGGACTTGGCAAGGTATCCAGAAGAGGATTTCAGAGCGCCACTGAACACAAAGAAACTGGCACCAGTCACTAAAACAGCAATAGAAATAGTTTAGTAAGACAGACCCTAAGCTGGAGGGATTGAGAACAATAATGAAATATTCAGAAGTTGAGAATTCCAACCACCATCATACAGAAAATTTAAAAAAAATCAAATCTATATTTCACAATAAACATGTAACCAATAATTCTGGTGCTTACAATAGTTTTGGGAAAGAGGTTTTAAGATATACTCCTCCATTTTGTTTTGTTCTTCCTCTAATTAAGAATTCAAGTATCTTACAAGAAAAGGAGTCTTAATGGTTGAGGTCAGGGGTTGGCAAGCTATAGCCTGCTTGGCCTCCAGCCTGCTTTTGTAAACAAAATTTTATTGGAACACAGCCATGTCCATTCATTTACTTACTGTCTATGGCAGTTTTTGCACTATAATGCTAGAGCTGAATACTGGTTGACAAAAACCACAGGCTTGCAAACTCTAAAATATTTATCATCTGGCCCTTCATAAAAAAAGTTTGCCACCCCCAATCTAATCCATTGATTTTCAGATTTTTTTAGATCAAATATATTCTGGAGATGGAAATATGGCTGCCAAATATCTCGTCTGCCAAGTAGAGTTATTTTTTTTTAAAAAGCATCCATTTAAAAGATAAACTCTTATTACCACTATCTCTTCATAAAAGGAAAAAAAACAACAGTTACATTTAGCTTTATGGAAACTTCACTGTTGTTTCCTGATTTTTCCAGATCTTACTTAAACTGGACTGGACTAATCCAATTTCCTACCCACTGGCCCAATAATATTTCTTTTTTCTTTTTTTTTTTGAGATGGAGTCTCGCTCTGTCACCCAGGCTGGAGTGCAGTGGTGAGATCTTGGCTCACTGCAAGCTCCGCCTCCTGGGTTCATGCCATTCTCCTGCCTCAGCCTCCCGAATAGATGGGACTATAGGCACCCACCACCATGCCCTGCTAATTTTTTGTATTTTTAGTAGAGACGGGGTTTCACCATGTTAGCCAGGAAAGTCTCGATTTCCTGACCTTGTGATCTGCCCGCCTCAGCCTCCCACAGTGCTGGGATTTCAGGCGTGAGCCACTGCACCTGGCTGGCCCAACAAATTTCTAAGAGGTGGTCATCAGCTTTTTTTAGAGACTCCTAGTGACAGGAGCCAACAATCACACAAGGCAACCCACTGTACCTCTGGATAACTCCCAGGTTACACACTGCTCTCAAGTTGAGCCCAAATCTGGCTCCCTGTAACTTTCACCCACTGGTGCTGGCTCTGGCCTTTTGTAGCAATAGAGAAGTTCAGCCTTATTTCCACATAATAAAACACCGTAAGAATTGAGACGGCTATTTTTTCATCCCCTTCTAATCTCTACCTTTCCAGGTTACACATTCATACTTTATTCAAGAAGGCTTCCTTTGACCTAGGCTCCAGCTTTCTCACAGGTATTGAATCATCCTCTGGAGACCCTCTAGTTTTATGACTATATTTTCATTAATGATATACAAAACTTATTTGAATATTCTAGATACAATATGACTAATAAGGAGCATTGTATCCTTAACACCTACCTTATTTTGGATACTGCATTTGAATATACCTGTGCTAAATACCTTTTATAGATTTACTGAATAACTGATTTTAAAAATATATTGGCTGGCTGTGGTGGCTCATGCCTGTAATCCCAGCACTGAAGCTGAGACAGATGGATTCACTTGAAGCCAAGAGTTCGAGACCAACATGGTGAAACCCTGTCTCTACTAAAAATATAAAAATTAGCTGGGTGTGGTGATGCATGCCTGTAATCCCAGGATTACTCAGGAAGCCAAGGCAAAGAATCGCTTCAATCCAGGAGGCAGAGGTTGCAGTGAGCTGAGATCACACTACTGCACTCTAGCCTGGGTGACAGAGCGAGCGAGACTCTGTCTCTCTCTCTCTCTCTCGTTGTATATAGATACAGATATATCATATTTCATATCTATATATAGATATAGATACATACTGAAGACAGTGACCTACTGTATTCCTACTAGACAAGTGTTTCACAAAACATACGAAGGAACACTGGCTTTAGAGAAACACTGAGGAAAAAAAGACTTGTGGTTCAAATAAACTTGGGAATAGTTAGATGCTATCTTCCTTTTGAAAAATTAGATTACACACCAGCTTGTTAATGGATCTATAAAGTCCTATAGTAAAGAAGCCTGTCTAAACTTGTTTAACACACAGGGTTTGTTCTTTTTTTTTTGAGACGGAGTTTCACTCTTGTTGCCCAGGCTGGAGTGCAATGGTACAATCTTGGCTCACTGCAACCTCTGTCTCCCGGATTCAAGCGATTCTCCTGCCTCAGCCTCCCAAGTAGCTGGGATTACAGGCATGCGCCATGACGCCTAGCCAACTTTTTTGTATTTTTACAAATACAAAAGATGTGGTTTCCCCATGTTGTTTAGGCTGGTCTCGAACTCTCGACCTCAGGTGATCCGCCTACCTCAGCCTCCCAAAGTGCTGAGATTACAGGTGTGAGCCACCATGCCCAGCTCTTTTTTTTTTTTTAAGTGACAGGGTCTTGCTATGTTGCCCAGGCTTGTCTTGAACTCCTTAGCTCAAATGATGCTCTTGCCTCGACCTCCCAAAGTGCTGGGATTACAGGCATGAGCCACCACAGCTGGCCTAACACAGGGTTTCTTAGATGAAATGTATTAAACAAGACTTATATTTTCATGTGAACAGTTTTTAACACCATAGAGCCTAAGAAAACACTTTAGGTAATGTCTCTTGAGCAATGCTTCTCAAAGTCGAATGGGCACTTGAATCACACAGAGATCTCATTAAAATGCAAATTTTGATTAGCGAATCTGGGGTGTGGAGACCACATTCTGAATAGCACTGAACCTTCCTTCAGAATCCTGTCAATTAATTAGCATTCTGTGGGAATGGTCATCTAACAAGCTTCAAATTTACCTAAACATACTCTCATTATGGGGCCTAGTCTCACCTTCAAATGCCAGTGCTGGCCCTGTCAATATCCTAAGGGCAAATTTTCTTTCTTTTTTTTATAAATTATTATACTTTAAGTTCTAGGGTACATGTGCACAACATACAGGTTTGTTACATAAGTATACACATGCCATGTTGGTTTGCTGCACCCATCAACTTGTCATTTACATTAGGTCTTTCTCCTAATACTATCCCTCCCTCCTAAAGGCATATTTTCAAAACAGTTCCCTCAATAACAGATATCCCATTTGCAACTCTGAGTCTGGCCACTTGGGGAGTCAACATAATCCTGAAGAATACGGTTGGAAAGGTTAATTAATTTGTTTGTGGTCACCTATCTAGAAAGTGAGTGTTAGGGGACTGAGGTATCTAACTGTCCAAATCCAGTATAATTTTCCATTATCATAATCTCAACCAGCTCAAATGCTCACCTTTTCTGGGCTGATTGTGAATACTGATAGCCTGGGTCTGATAGTTTCCGTCATCATTCTGCACACACACAAGATGAGAGTCTGCCTTTTCATTGAAGCAGGCACCTCCTGCCAGGACATGCTCATTGGACTTGTTCATGGCTTTCATCATCTGCAATCAAAGACAGAACCTTTTTCTTGCAAGAATGGGCATTTTTCTATCTGACATGGAGCAACTCCATCTTCTCAAAAACAAAACTAACAGAATATTACATATTAAAGTAACACAAAGGGCCACCAAATAAGGAAACAAAGTAAAAAAAAAAAAAAAAATCAGTCACCATTGACAAATCAACGTATACAAAAATTCCCTGTACATTTTACAAGCGATTTGTACTATGACCTAATAAGCACAAAACACATTTTGCATTCATTTTTTGTCTTATTGCTGCACTGAACTCAAGTAGCTAAAATTAGTTTAGCTAATTGTAGTTTCTCCTATATACTAGATTCTCTGAGGGATTTAGATTTAGAGGGAAGATTCAACTTCCAAAGGAGTGAATCTTCTCTCTAAAAACATATGAAATTCATTGTTTCTTAATTTTACTAACTTATGTTCAAGATCTTTAATGAAATTAGTTACTAATATTTTGCTTTATTCTTCTCAAAAGATTTAACATAATTCTGACCTAATCCAAAAAAAAAAAAAAAATTCATGGGCCACTGTTTTGCATGTAATATGTAAGAACTCACCTTGATGTTAAACTCCAGCCCCTGGCTGAAACAGGTTAATGATAATTTGTTGTTATTTATTTATTTATTTGAGACGGAGTCTCGCTCTGTTGCCCAGGCTGGAGTGCAGTGGTGCGATCTTGGTTCACTACAACCTCTGCCTCCTGGGTTCATGCCATTCTACTGCCTCAGCCTCCCAAGTAGCTGGGACTACAAGTGCCCGCTACCATGCCCAGCTATTTCTTTTGTATTTGTGTAGAGACAGAATTTCACCATGTTAGCCAGGTCTCGATCTCCTGACCTCATGATCCGCCCGCCTCGGCCTCCCAAAGTGCTGGGATTGTAGGCATGAGCCACCGCACCCAGCCGACACCATTTTTTTTTTTTAAAGAGATAGGGATCTCACTATGTTGTCCAGGCTGGATTCGAGCTCCTGGGCTCAGGTGATCCTCCCACCTCAGCCTCTTGAGTAGCTGGGGTTATACAGACACATGCCACCTAGCCCAGCTAGGTTAATGATAATTTGTTTTTATTTCCCATTTTTTCCTTCATGTCATCCCATTTGTCCAACTTTCTGATCTAATCCTTTAAAATTAAGCCTTTAAAAATCTAATTCGAAACTTATTTTTACTCCCTGGTTCCTCCTATAGGTTGTAGTGTTGCGGGCCAGGCCCGGTGGCTCATGCCTGTAATCCCAGCATTTTAGGAGGCCGAGGTGGGTGAATCACTTGAGATCAGGAGTTCGAGACCAGCCTGGCCAACATGGTAAAACCCCGTCTCTACGAAAACTACAAAAAAAATTACCTGGGTGTGGTGGTGGGTGCCTGTAATTCCAGCTACTCGGAAGGCTGAGGCAGGAGAATCACTTGACCCCAAGAGGTGGATGTTGCAGTGAGCCAAGATTGCGCTACTACACTCCAGCCTGGGCAACACAGGGAAACTCCATCTCCAAGAAAAAAAGCTGTAGTGCTGTCAGAGTTGTTTGACTCCATCTTGAACAGGGGCTGGGTAAAATGAGGCTGAAACCTGCTGGGCTGCATCCAAGGAGGTTAGGCATTCTTAGTCGGGATGATAGGAGGTCAGCACAAGATACAGGTCACAAAGACCCCACTGATAAAAACAATGGTGTAAAGAAGCTGGCCAAAACCCGCCAAAACCAAGATGGTGATGAAAGTGACCACTGGAGGTCCTCACTGCTCATTATACACTAATTATAATGTATTAGCATGCTAAAAGACACTCCCACCCATGCATGACAGTTTACAAATGCCATGGCAATGTCAGGAAGTTACCCTATATGGTCTAAAAAGGGGAAGAACCCTAAGTTCCAGGAATTCCCCACCCCTTTCCCAGAAAACCCTTTGTTTAGCATATAATCAAGAAATATCGTAAGTATACTCAGCCAAGCAGCCCTTGACACTGCTCTGCCTATGGAGCAGTCATTCTTTCATTCCTTTTTTGAGATGGAGTCTCGCTCTTGTCGCCCAGGCTGGAGTGCAATGGCATGATCTCGGCACACTGCAACCTCTGCCTCCCGGGTTCAAGCAATTCTCCTTCCTCAACCTCCTGAGTGGCTGGGATTACAGGTGCCTGCCACCATGCCCGGCTAATTTTTGTACTTTTAGTAGAGACAGGGTTTTGCCATGTTGGCCAGGCTGCTCTCGAACTCCTGACCTCAGGTGATCTGCCCACCTCGGCCTCCCAAAGTGCTGGGATTACAGGCATGACCCACCAAGCCTGGTCTTTTTTTTTTTTTTTTGAGATGAAATTTCGCTCGTTGCCCAGGCTGGAGCGCAATGGCATGATCTCAGCTCACTGCAACCTGCTTGCCTCCTAGGTTCAAGCGATTCTCCTGTTTCAGCCTCCCGAATAGCTGGAATTACAGGCACCTATAACCACACCCAGTTAATATTTTTTGTATTTTTAGCAGAGATGAGGTTTCAACATGTTGGCCAGGAGGGTCTCGAACTGACCTGTGGTGATCCACGCGCCTCAGCCTCCCAAAGTGCTGAGATTACAAGCATGAGCCACCGCGCTCGGCCTATTCCTTTACTTTCTAATAAACTTGTTTTCACTTGGACTCAGCTGCGCGAGATGCAAGAATCCTCTCTTGGGGTTTAGATCTGGATCCCTTTCCAGTAACAGTACCACAGTGCCCCATTTCCCCCCACCACCATCTGCATCATCTCTATGTCTGTTCTGAATATTTCATACAAACAGAACTATATTACATGTGACAACTGTGTCTGGCTTCTTCACTTGGCATAAAATTTTGAAAGCTAACCCACATTGTAGCACTTATTAATACTTCATTCTGTTTTATGGTGGAAAAATATTCCATTGTATGTATATACCTCAATTTGCTTATCCATTCATCTGCTGATAGATATTGGAGCTGTTTCTAACTTTCATCTATTTGTAATGGTGCTATTATGAACATGTATATACATTTACTTATTGGAGTACCTTGTTTTCAATTCTTTTGGGCATATACTTGGGGACAGAATTGCACGGTCATATAGTAATCTATGTTGAACTTTTTGAGAAGCTGCCAAACTGTTTTTTTTATAGTGGCTGGAACATTTTACACTTCTAACCAGCCATGTACAAGGGTCCCAATTTTTCTACATCTTCACCAACACTCATTCTTTTTCTTTTTTTTTTTTTTAAATAATTCTAGTTGGTGTTTTTGATTTGCATTCCCATAATGACTAATGATGTTAAGCATCTTTTCATGTGATTCTTTTTTGAAATGTCTATTCAAGTCCTTTAACCATTTTTTTTTTTCTTTTTTTTTTTTTTTTTTGAGATGGAGTTTCACTCTTGTTGCCCAGGCTGGAGTACAGTGGCACTATCTCAGCTCACTGCAATCTCCACCTCCCGGGTTCAAGCGATTCTCCTGCCTCAGCCTCCTGAGTAGCTGAGATTACAGGCATGTACCACCACACACAGCTAATTTAGTATTTTTAGTAGAAATGAGGTTTCTCCATGTTGGTCAGGCTGGTCCCAAACTCCTGACCTCAAGTGATCCGCCCACCTCAGCCTCTCAAAGTGCTGGGATTACAGGTGTGAGCCATCGTGCCAGGCCTGCCCGTTTTTTAACTGGGCTGTCTGTTTTTTAGACACCACGTTGCTATGTTATGTTATGTTATGTTATGTTATGTTATGTTATCCAGGCTGGCGTTGATCTTCCCAACTTATCCTCCCAAGTAGCTGCAACTACAGGTACATACCCACTTTGCCTTGCTGTCTTTGCTGTTGACATGAAAGAATTCTTTTTCTTTTTTTTTTGAGACAAGAGTCTCGCTCTGTCTCCCAGGCTGGAGTGCAGTGGCGTGATCTTGGCTCACTGCAAGCTCTGCCTCCTGGGTTCATGCCATTCTCCTGCTTCAGCCTCCTGAGTAGCTGGGATGACAGGTGCCCACCACCACGCCCGGCTAACTTTTTGTATTTTTAGTAGAGACGGGGTTTCATCGTGTTAGCCAGGATGGTCTCGATCTCCTGACCTTGTGATCTGCCTGCCTCAGCCTCCCAAAGTGCTGGGATTACAGGCATGCACCACCACGCCTGGCTGATATGTAATTATTTACATATTCTCAATACTAGACCCTTATCAGAGATATGATCTGAAAATATCTTCTCCCGTTTTATAGGTTGTCTTTTCATTTTCTTGATAATATCCTTGAATGCACAAAAGTTTCTAATTTTTATTAAATCCAATTCATCTATTTTTTTCTTTTGTTGCTTGTGCTTTTGGGGTCATATCTAAGAATCCAATGCCAAATCTAAGGTTGTGAATAATTACTCCTATGTTTTCGTCTAACAGCTTTACGGTTTTAGCTCTTACATTTAGTTTGTTGGTTGATTGTTTTGAGTCAGTTTTTACATATAATGTGAGGTAAGGGTAAGTTTTAAAATTGAGAAGTATAAATCCACCAATTGTGTTCTTCTTTTTC
The DNA here is from genome assembly GCF_043159975.1 of Macaca nemestrina. Classification (NCBI taxonomy): domain Eukaryota; kingdom Metazoa; phylum Chordata; class Mammalia; order Primates; family Cercopithecidae; genus Macaca; species Macaca nemestrina. Next base: position 181,328,811 of record NC_092125.1, read on the forward strand.
AAGAACATCCACGAAGGGCTATTCAGGGCGCCTTACGATTACAGCTGATTTGAATATTGGCTTTTCCATTTCTGCAAAAAGGCCATTGAAATTTTGATAAGGCTTGCAATGAATCTGTAGATCACTTTTAGTTTTGACATCTTAACAATATTGTCTTCTAATCCATGGGACATCTTTCCATTTATATACATCTTTAATTACTTTCAGCAATGTTTTGTAGTTCTCAGGGTACAAGTCTTTTACTTCCTTGGTTAAATTTACTCCTAGGTATTATATTGATACAACTCTAAGGCATCATCATCTCTTGGCTTTACTTTGTTACAATTCTTGCAAAGCACCAGAGGTATCCAAACTATAACTGAATACTCCTCTTACACTGACATTTATCAACCTCACTAATCCAAACCACTTCTACTCAGGTTTTCCAAAGGTTACTTTGAAATAATTCTTCTGCAAACAGGATGAGTCAGCTAGAAGATTTTTGCTTAGCAAAGCCAACTGACAGACACATTTAGGTTCTCATTTGCGATTTACATTTGTATCACATGAAAGAAACTGAGATGATCACAATTTTAAAGAAATCATTTCTTCCGAATCATTAGGCTAAAGTGGTTTCTAATTTTGTCTACACGAAGCAGACTAAGAAACATTTTCAATCCAGACATTCTGAATAAATTAGCTGGCCTCAAAGGAAATCATTTCCTTGGATGTAAATTACAAGTCCAATGAAAGAAACTTCATATTTCTTTAGAGATAAATGAATATATTTTCTCTCTCTTAAAATAATGCTCAGTTACAACAAGAGCAGAGTTTCCAAGATATTCAAAGGACCTTACTGACCATAAAATAAACTTACAGTTGTCATATAATGATATAAATACTTGACTATCCATTTTGGTTGTGTTATTCTGCTGTCAATTCAAATTCTGAAATGTTTCTTGTATCTATACCTATCTTCACCATACTTCAAGGCCTAATTGCCTCTTCTCGGGACATAATGACCTTATAACTGGTTTTCCTACAGGGAATCTCTATCAGTTCTGATTCATCACATACGACGCTTCCATACTTATCAAAGCACAGCTCTATGTCACATCTTCTCCAGTTTGTCTTCCATTCAGAATCTCAAGGATCCTATGCTCTAACCCCACATCAGCTCTCCTGTCTTGCCTCCCTCCTATAGTATCCTTACATGCTGCTTACATGCAGGACTACTTCCTGATGGCCTACCATTTCCCATCCCTGAGGCTTTGCATTACTATTTTCTTTTTGGGTTTGTTTTTGAGACAGAGTCTTGCTCTGTTGGCCAGGCTGGAGTGCAGTGGTGTGGTTCTGGCTCACTGCTGCCTCTGCCTCCTGAGTTCACATGATTCTCCTTCCTCAGCCTCCCAAGTAGCTGGGACTACAGGTGCCCGCCACCACGCTGGGCTAATTCTTTGTATTTTTAGTAGAGACAGAGTTTGACCATGTTGGCTAGGCTGGTCTCAAACTCCTGACCTCAAGCGACCTACCCACCTCGGTCTTCCAAAGTGATGGGATCACACACGTGAGCCATCACACCTGGCCTAGCTTCCCTTTTCTTCTCCCATATCCAAGCACCTGAAAAAGTCATCCCCTGAAAATGCCAATTCCAGCATGAAGACTTTTTTTTTTTGAGATGGAGTCTCCCTCTGTCGCCCAGGCTGGAGTGCAGTGGCACCATCTCGGCTCACTACAACCTCTGCCTCCCAGGTTCAAGCAATTCTTCTGCCTCAGTCTCCTAAGTAGCTGGGACTTCAGGCACATGCCACCATGCCCAGCTAATTTTTGTATTTTTAGTAGAGACAGGGTTTCACCATATTGGCCAAGCTGGTCTGAAACTCCTGACCTTGTGATCTACCCGACTCAGCCTCCCAAAGTGCTGTGATTGATTATAGGCGTGAGCCACTGTGCCTGGCCAGCATGAAGACTTCCTTAACCCTCAATAAGACATTAACATGACCATTACCTTCTTTGAAATGCCATAGCACATTCTCTGTATTTTTTATATGCCATCATGCACATTCAACCTTGAATAATGCTTAATTGCAAGACCAACAGTATTTCTGTTTGTTTCTGAGACAGAGTCTCGCTCTGTCACCAGGCTGGAGTGCAGTGGTGCAATCACGACTCACTGCAAACTTCACCTCCTGGGTTCAAGCAATTCTCCTGCCTCAGCCTCCCGAGTAGCTGGGGCTACAGGTGCGCGCTACCATGCCCAGCTAATTTTTGTGTTTTTAGTAGAGATGGGGTTTCACCATGTTGGCCAGAATGGTCTCAATCTCCTGACCTGGTGATCCACCCGCCTCAGCCTCCCAAACTGCTAGGATTACAGGCATGAGCCACCGTGCCCGGCCTTGTTTGTTTTTGAAATGCAGTTTACTCTCGCTGCCCAGGCTGGAGTGCAATGGTGCAGTCTTTGCTCACTGCAACCTCCACCTCCCAGGTTCAAGTGATTCGCCTGCCTCAGCCTCTCAAGTAGCTGGGATTATGGGCACAGGCATGTGCCACCACGCTCGGCCAATTTTTTTTTTTTGTATTTAGTAGAGACAGGGTTTCACTATGTTGGTCAAGCTGGTCTCGAACTCCTGACCTCAGGTGATCCACCCACCTTGGTCTCCCAAAGTGCTGGGATTACAGGCATGATCTACCGTGCCCAGCCTTTGACCGTATTTGAATACTAGCTTTGCTAGTAACTATCTGTGTGTCTTTGGTAAACTTACTTAACCTCTCTGTGTCCCAGGACCCTCTTCTATAAAATGTGATAATAAAAGTAACTATTTCATAGAATTATGAGTTAAATTAATATTTACAAAGTGCTTAGGACAGCACCAAACATATAATAAGTACTGTTTTAACAAACAATTTGTTAAATAAAATTTGTATGCTAATCTTCCCTACCCTGCCTACTGAACCTTAAAGCAACCTTAAAATCAGCAGCAAATAATTCAACCAGGTAGCTCCTATACCTCTTATAAGATAATGAAATTAAGTACCTTTCCTAGAAGTTTACAAATTAATGAAAATGACATACCAGTAAAAGGCGGAGGAACAACAACTGCTATAACAACAGAATGTGCAAAGTAGGTAACATTTCCAGAGCACCAAGCATGAGCCAGGCACTGAGCAAGCTGAGCTAAATGCCACAGGAGTATTATCTCAAAAGAACCATTTTAGCACATCAAGTGAAACAGCATGATCTTTATCTCCCTGTGTTTCCCACCCTTGGAGTCCCTGAAAATCACAGGAGCCAATTAAAAGAACACAGTTCTATGAATGATTATGCTGCAGAAGTGTGTGAAGAGTTATAACATCTAATCCATCTTCGAGTTAACACATCATGTACTTCAGTTTCCTCTCTGAGATCTCATGTTTAAAAAATGACTGTTTATTTAGCCTTTTGATTTGAACTGGAAAGGATTTATAGAGGAGTTTAAGCAGGGTCTTGAGGAACAGCTACAATTTGTATATGTGTTAGGCTTAGCATAGGGCCTTTGTCATGGCAGGCACTCCATAAATACTTGCTAAATATACGAATTAGTAAAGAATAAGTAGGAATATATTTGGATGGTTTGTAATAGTCATAAAACTACACTGAAAGTTAATGTGGTTAGCACGATTTTTTTTTTAAAAATCTTGATTCACTTGTAATTAGTGTCACATAGATTAGGTATCTAATAAAATAAGTTTGTTTTTGTTTTCATTTCTTGAGACAGAGTCTCACCTTCTCATCCAGGCTGGAGTGCAGTGGCATGATCACCACTCACTGCAGCCTTGACCTCTGGGGCTCAGGTGGTCCTCCCAAGAAGCTGGGACTACAGGTATGTGCCACCACACCTGGCTAATTCTTTCATTATTTATTTATTTAATATTTTAGAGACAGAGTCTCACTCTGTCATCCAGGCTGGAGTGCAGTGGCATAATCTCGACTCACTGCAAGCTCTGCCTCCCAGGTTCACGCCGTTCTTCTGCCTCAGCCTCCCGAGTAGCTGGGACTACAGGCGCCCACCACCACGCCCGGCTATTTTTTTGTATTTTTAGTAGAGACGGAGTTTCACCATGTTAGCCAGGATGGTCTTGATCTCCTGACCTCGTGATTCGCCCGCCTCAGCCTCCCAAAGTGTTGCGATTACAGGCGTGAGCCACCACGCCCAGCCTAATTCTTTTATTTTTAATTTCGTATGGACAGGGTCTTTCTTACTATGTTGCCAAGGCTGGTTTCAAATCTTGGGGCTAAAGTGATCCTCCCTCTTCCGCCTCCCAAAGTGCTGGAATGACAGGCATGAGCCATTCCTTGTACCTGGCCAAATAAGGTAAGTTTTAGTGATTCAATTCTATAAACATTATGAGTGATTAACAAAGGCTTTAGATAGGAAGATCCAGTACAAAGATGAGGAAAATCTATGAAAGTGAACAACTACAAGGATACAGGGAAGCATGAAAGACACTCTGCCCTCAAGAGGCTCACCATTCAGAGGACAGGATTCATACCCATCACCCTGTGCATGTTACAGAAATAAAGAACATCAGGAAAATGGAGGAGAAAAACAGTGACACTGTCAAGGGTATGGAGAATTTTAGGGAGGTTTGCTAAAGGCTTTCAGGTACACAAAAGGAATATTCTGGACAGAGGAAACAGCATGAGTGAGGAACAGAACTAGAACTGAGAAAGAAACACTGAGCTGAAGAATCATGGAAAAGGTGGAAGAATATCCTTTCTTGGAGTAATTTTAAGAAAAATGTAAATATGTACCCTTCCAGTTAGCTGAAATTCACTAGTGTCCAGAGGCTAGACCCCATCTTCAAGTCCTATGAATGTACATATTGACAACTATGGGCCTACATTCATTCTGTTTTGGTTGTTTTTGTTTTTGGGTTTTTGTTTTGTTTTGTTTGAGACAGCGTCTCGCTCTGTTGCCCAGGCTGGAGTGCAGTGGCATAATCATAGCTTACTGCAGCCTCCAACTCTTGGGCTCAAGTGATCCTCCCACCTCAGCCTCCCAGGTACACAGACTAGAGGTATGTACCACTACGCCCAGCTATCTTTATTTCTTTTTTTTTTTCTTTTTGATACAGAGTTTTGCTCTTGTTGCCCAGGCTGGAGTGCAATGGCGCAATCTCAGCTCACTGCAAACTCCGCCTCCCAGGTACAAGTGATTCTCCTGTCTCAGCCTCCCAAGTAGCTCGGATTACAGGCATGCACTACCATGCCAGCTATTTTTTTTTTTTTTTTTTTTGTATTTAGTAGAGACGGGGTTTCACCATGTTAGTCAGGCTGGTCATGAACTCCTGACCTCAGGTGATCCATCCACCTTGGCCTTCCAAAGTGCTGGGATTACAAGTGTGCACCACCGCGACTGGCCTATTTATTTATTTTGGAGACCAAGTCTCACTCTGTCGCCCAGGCTGGAGTGCAGGGGGACACGATCTCAGTTCACTGCAACCTCTGCCTCCTGGGTTCAAGTTTTTCTTGTGCCTCAGCCTCCCGAGTAGCTGGGACTACAGCATGTACCACCATGCCTGGCTTACTTATTTTCAGTAGAGACAGGGTTTCGTCATGTTGTCCAGGCTGGTTTCAAACTCTTGGCCTCAAGTGATTCACCCACCTCTCACCTCAGCCTCTCAAAGTGCTGGGATTACAGGTGTAAGCCACCACTCCCGGTCTATTTTTTTTTTTTTTTTTTTGGAGACAGGGTCTTACTGTGTTGCCCAGGCTGGAAGTGGCGTGATCTTGGCTCACTGCCACCTCTGCCTCCTGGGTTAAAGTGATTCTCCTGCCTCAGCCTCCCAAGTAACTGGGATTACAGGCATGTGCCTCCACACCCACCTAATTTTTGTATTTTTTGGTAGAGACGGGGTTTCACCATGTTGGCCAGGCTGCTCTCAAACACAGGACCTGAAGTGACCCTCTCTCCTTGGCCTCCCAATGTGCTGGGATTACAGGCATAAGGCACCACACCCAGACCTCTGGCCTATTTTTTACTTTGTAGAGCCGAGGTCTCACACTACGCTGCCCAGGCTGCCTTCACTCATTCATTTAGAAAATACTTATTCATTTAGCCAATGGGCACTGAGTATCTAATATGTGCCAGACACTGTTTTAGTGTTTGCTTTATTCAGTAATAGACAAGCAGACAAATTCCTGCCCTCACAGAGCTTATATTCTTGTGTAGGAGCAGGAGACAAAAACAATAAACAAATAAGTAAAATACATAAAACCATTATACATAAGTGCTACAGAGAAAAATAAAACATGGAAGGAGGACTGGGAGTATTGGTGGGTACAATTTTAAATAGGAGAGTCAGAGGATGTCTTACTGAAAAAAGTGAGGGAAAAGCCAAAGGCTGTTATCCCACTGTACCAGGATATGTGCAAGGCCCTGGAGAGCAGTACAGTAGAATGCCCTGGAATTTCAAGGAACACAGAAGACAGTGTGGCCAGAGCTGAGTGACAGAAAAGGAAGAGGTATAAAAAATGAGGTCACAGAGATAATGAGTCAAGAAATACAAATGGTGTAGAGGACTTGTGTCATTCTGATTGGGATGAAAAATCTGTGGAAGGTTTTAAGCAGAGGAATGATATGATATGAATTAGTTTTGAAAGGACCAGGCCGGGCGCAGTGGCTCACTCCTGTAATCCCAGCACTTTGGGAGGCCGAGGAGGGCAGATCACAAGGTCAGGAGCTCAAGACCAGCCTGGCCAATATAGTGAAACCCTGTCTCTACTAAAAATATAAAAATTAGCCGGGCATGGTGGCACGTGCCTGTAGCCCCAGCTACTTGGGAGGCTGAGGCAGAAGAATCGCTTGAACCCGGGAGGTGGAGGCTGCAGTGAGCTGAGATCGCGCCATTGCACTCCAGCCTGGGCGAAACAGCGAGACTCTGTCTCAAAAAAAGACAAGACCAGACCATTTAAGTTTCTACATTGAGAACAGACTGAGGCAAGGGTACTAAGAGAAAGACCAGTTAGGAGGACACTGCAGAAATCTAGGTCAGAGACCAGACTGGTCCCAGGATTGAGAGGCAGCTGGATTATAGATATATTTAGAAGGTAGAGGCAGCAGAATTTCCTGATAGATTTGTCTATCAGGGAATGAGGGAAAGAAGATTCAAAGATGACTCTAAAGTTTTGGGCCTGGGTAACTGGAAAGATGACAGCACTGTCATTAATTTAGATAGAGAAGCCTGTGAGACAACCATGTCAAAGTTGAACTTGCTAAGCTTGAAATGTGTATGCAAGTGGAGATGTCGAGTGGGCAGTAAGACAGTCAAGTCTACAAAACAGGAGAGAGATTCGGGCTAAAAACAAACATTTGGAAGATGTCAGTTTAGAAACACTATTTAAGCCCATAGAACTGGATAAGTTAATCAAGGAAATGGATAGAGGCAAGTAAGACTTACAAGAACTAATATCTTGGGTTCTCCACAATGGGGTCAGAAAGGAGGGTGTACAGAGATGGAAATTAAATTATGATAAATGAGGGATGCCCTAGGACTCCAGAACTTCTTGTGGTGCTTGACATAAACACAAGATTGGAGCTGATGGTCTCAAGGACAAATATGGCAGTGAGGCTGTGAGTTCTGGGAGACAGAGAAAGTCAGGAGTTTGACTAGAAGTCCAGTGTAGTAGAACCACTCCCGTCAACGGACATGTACATAAGGGAGAAGACAGTACTATCCTGGGTATGCGGGGTTCAGCAGTGGCCTCCTCTTGTAGTCAGTGGAGGTACAGCATCACGGGCTTCTTCTTGAGGATTCTTTTATTTGAACATATCTATTGTTAAGTACTTGTATGTATAAACTAGGAAAAGCTATACCAATAATCAATGGGACATCATCTCTCTCCTCTGCACTATTCTCCAGAGGACCTTTGACCAACTCCTTTCATTCCTTTGAGAAGAGGACTATCAGCTCCTAATTCCCTAAAAGAAATGTATTCCTTGAAGGACAGAGAATCAAACATTCCTCAAACAGACTTTAGCACCATCTGTTCTCACCAGTGCTACAAAGAACCTATGAAATTATGCTTTTGTAATTTCACACTTCTCTGAAAAATATGTGTAGTTTCAAATTAAAATAAACCAAAACTCCTATTTTAGAAGCTCAGAGTGGGAAAGAATCTCAAGAGGCCATTCAGCCTATTTTTCAGCCTGTCTTATACAAGATGGAGAATTGTACAAATACATGATTTCACAGATTCTTGTATCACAACCAACATAAACTTCTCTATTCCTTTTTTGGTGTTGAGTAAAGAGTTAACAAAACCTTGTTCCTTTTTGTGTGAGACTTCAACAGGTTAACTCTTTGGCTATGTCACTGCAGTGACCTGATCAAAGTTTGAATGTCTACTACATTACTAGAAACAAAAATGATGTATTTCCTTTTACAGTTATATTTAAAATAACTGAAGAATTACACATATTTACAGTGTATAATTTGATGAATTCTGACATGTGCATATACCCATAAAAAGGCACTTGCAATCATCCCCCCCAAAATTTCCTTGAGCCCCTTTGTAATAAATTGTTCCCTCACCCTCCTTCAAGCCAAAGGTCACTAAGATTTTTCTCTTACGTTTTCTTTCAGAAGTTTTAGTTTAACTCTGTATAAATCTATAAACCATTTCCCATTAACTTTTGTACATGGTATGAGGTAACGGTTGAGGTTCATCTTCTTTTTTTTTTTTTCTTTTTTTTTTGAGACAGAGTATTGCTCTGTCGCCCAGGCTGGAGTGCAGTGGCCGGATCTCAGCTCACTGCAAGCTCCGCCTCCCGGGTTTACGCCATTCTCCTGCCTCAGCCTCCCGAGTAGCTGGGACTACAGGCGCCCGCCACCTCGCCCGGCTAGTTTTTTGTATTTTTTAGTAGAGACCGGGTTTCACCGTGTTAGCCAGGATGGTCTCGATCTCCTGACCTTGTGATCCGCCCATCTCAGCCTCCCAAAGTGCTGGGATTACAGGCTTGAGCCACCGCGCCCGGCCTCATCTTCTTTTTCAAACAACTGGTTATACAATTACCAAGACGATTTTTGTTCAAAAGATTATCCTTTTCCTAATGAACCGCCTTGGCATCTTTATGGAAAAGCAATTGAGCATCTGTGAGCATCTATGTTTTGACTCTCTATTCTGTTCCATTGGTCTATTCATATATATTTACACCCAAACAATACTGCTTTGATCACTCTACTTTTAAAATACATCTTAATAGGCAGGCACGGTGGTTAATGCCTGTAATCCCAGCACACTGGGAGGCCAAGGCGAGTGGATTACCTGAGGTCAGGAGTTCAAGACCAGCCTGACCAACGTGGAGAAACCCCATCTCTGCTAAAAATACAAAATGAGTTGGGCGTGGTGGCACGTGCCTGTAATTCCAGATACTCGGGAGGCTGAGGCAGGAGAATTGAACCAGGAGGCGGAGGTTGTAGTGAGCCGAGATCACACCACCGCACTCCAGCCTGGGCAACAAGAGTGAAACTCTGTCTTTAAAAAAAAAAAAAAAAGAAGAAAAGTCTTAACATCATCTAAGAAGTCCTGGAATTATGTTTTCTCTTTTTTTTTTGAGGCAAAGTCTCCCTCTCTGTCACCAGGCTGGAATGCAGTGGCACAATTTCAGTTCACTGCAACCTTCACCTCCCGGGTTCAAGAGATTCTCCTGCCTCAGCCTCCCAAGTAGCTGGGATTACAGGCACGCACCACCACGCCCAGCTAATTTTTGTATTTTCAGTAGAAATGGGATTTCACCATGTTGGCCAGGATGGTCTTGATCTGACCTCGTGATCCACCCACCTCGGCCTCCCAAAGTGCTGGGATTATAGGCCTGAGCCACCGCGCCCGGCTATTATGTTCTTTTTCAAAGTTGTTTTGGCTGTTCTAGGTTCTTTGCATCCCCATATAAATTTCAGGATCAGCACCTCAATTGTTATGTATTTTTATTTATTTATTTATTTTTGAGATGGAATTTTGCTCTTGTCGCCCAGGCTGGAGTGCAATGGTGCGATCTTGGCTCACTGCAACCTCCACCTCCCAGGTTCAAGTGATTCTCCTGCCTCAGCCTCCTGAGTAACTGGGATTACAGGTATGTGCCACCACACCCAGCTAATTTTGTATTTTTAGTAGAGATGGGGTTTCACCTTGTTGGTCAGGCTGGTCTCAAACTCCTGACCTCAGGTGATCCGCCCACGTCAGCCTTCCAAAGTGTTAGGATTACAGGTGTGAGCCACTGTGCCTGGCCAATTTTTATTTTTTAAAAAGCCTACTAGTATTTTGATTGGGATTGTGTTGAAGCTACAGATCAATCTGGGGAGAACTGACATCTTAACAGTACTGAGTCTACCAATCCATAAATATTATATATCTCTATTTATTTAGGTCTTTAAATTCTCATAACAATATTTTGTAGTTTTCAGTGTATTACAGATCACCTAAGAAATTTATCCCAAATTATGTCACATTTTTGAAGTTGTGGTTTTTTCTTTTTTTTTTTTTTGAGACAGGGTCACACTCTGTCACCCAGAGTGAAGTACAGTGACACAATTTCAGCTCACTGCAACCTCTGCCTCCTAGGCTCAAGTGATCCTCCCACCTCAGCTCTTGAGCAGCTGGGATTACAGGCATGTGCCATGACACCTGGCTAATTTTTGTATTTTTTGTAGAGACGGGTTCTTGCCGTGATGCCCAGGCTGGTCTAGAACTCCTGGGCTCAAGCAATCAGCCCACCTTTTCCCCACAGTGTTGGAATTACAGGTGTGAGCCACCACACCTGGCCTACTGTACTGTTATTAAATTTCTGTATTCAATTGTTCATTGCTAGTATACCAAAATGCTACTGATTTTTACACAATAATCTTGCAACTTTGCTAACTTCACTTAGTAGATCTAGTGGCCATTTTGTAGACTCCATAGGATTTTCTACATAGCCATGTTATCCATGAATACTGACAGTCTTTTTTTAATATATAATTTTATGACTCTTATTTTTCCCCCTTATTACATTGGCTAGAAGCTCCATTACAATGCTGAATAAAAATAGGGGTGAACATCCCCTTCTTGTTTCCAATCTTAAAAGGGAAGCACTCAGTCTGTTACGATTAGATAGGTTAATTATAGGTTTTTCAAAGATAATCATTAACTTGTGAACGTTCTCTTCTCAGATTGCCAAGATGCACACACACACACACACAAAAACACAATCATGCTCTCTCAAACCTTGAATGGAAGTAGGATTTTTGTCAACTGCTTTTGCTGTATTATATGGTTTTCCTTTTTCATCCTGCTAAAGGATCCTGTATCCTAAATTATGGATTGAGTTTTGAATGTTAAACCAACTTAGCATTCCTGAAATAAACCACATTTATTCATAATATACATTATTTTATATATTGTTAGAGTGGATTTACTAAAAATTTGTTAACTATGCAAATATCTTCATGAGAGGTATGATGTATAGTTTTCATTTCTTGCAATGTCTTTTTTGGTTTTGTTATTAGTATAAGGCTGACCTCACAGAGTAAGATTCCTTCTCTTCTATTTTCCTGGTGTGTTTGCACAGAAATGGTGTTATTTCTTCCTTCATTGTTTGTTAAGTTACCTGTGAAACCATCTGAACTAGGACTTTTCTTTGTGGGAAGGTTTTAAACAATAAATTCAGTTCTTTTAATAAATACAGGCCTATTTAGGTTATCTATTTATTCTTGAAAGCTGTGAAAACTTACTGTTCAAATAATTTGCCTACTTTATCTAAGTCAAACACGCACACTGGCCAAAACATGTTCATACTGTCTATCGGACCTGTAGTAATAGCTTCCCTCTTTCATATCCTAAAAAGGGAATTTGTTGTTTTCCCTAACTAATCAGTCTAACTAGAGGGTTATCAATTTTATTGCTCTTCTCAAAGAACTAGCTTTAAGTTTCATTAATTTTCTTTATTGTTTTTGTCTTCCATTTTATGGATTGCTTATCTTTATTATTTCTTCTATTTTGTATTTCATTTACTCTTTGTTGTCTAATTACTGAAGGCAGACAAGTAGGTCATTGATTTGAGATGTCTTTTTTCTTTTTTTTTTCTGAGACAGAGTCTCGCTCTGTCACCCAGGCTGGAGTGCAATGGCGTGATCTTGAGTTACTGCAACCTCTACCTCCTGGGATTACAGACATGCACCATCACACCCGGGTAATTTTTTTGTATTTTTAGTAGAGATGGGGTTTCACCATGTTGGCCAGGCTGGTCCCGAACTCCTGACCTCAAGTGATCCGCCCACCTCAGCCTCCCAAAGTGCTGAGATTATAGGCATGAGCCACCGTGCTTGGCCTTTTTTCTAATATAAGGGTTTAATGCTATAAATGTATCTCTAATCATTGTTTTAGCTATATCCCCCAATTTTTATATCTCATGCTTTCATTTTCAAGCAGTTCAAAATACTTCGTAATTTTCCTTTTGGTTTATTCTTTGACCCATGGATTATTGGGAAATGTACACTTTATTTCCAAATATTTGGGAATTTTCTAGAGATCTTTCTAGTATTGGTTTCTTATTTACAGCTGTGTGGTCACAGACCACACTCTGTATGATTTGAATCATCTTAAATTTATTAAGACCTCTTTTACGCCAAAGAAAATGGTCTATTTCATAAATGTGCTGTGTGCACTGGAAAAGAATGTGCATTCTGATGCTGTGGTGTGGAGTATTCTATAAAAATCAGTTAAGTAAAATTGGCTGTGTTGTTCAAGTTTTCCATAGTCCTGCTGATTTTCTATTTACTACTTCCTTCAATTAGTGAGAGAGGGTTATTGAAATCTCCAAATATTATTGTAGATTTCTCCATTTAACCTTGTAGTTTTACCAGTTCTTGCACTGTGCATTTTAAAGCTCTGTTATTAGATACATGTTTTGAAATTGTTGTATCATTTTGATAAATTGATCCCTTTATAAATATGGTATGTATTTTTTTATCCCTGGTAATAATATATGTCTGAAATACCTGGATATTAATGTAGCCATTTAGCTTTCTTTTAATTAATATTACTATGGTATATTTTCTACCCATTTACTGGTTTTTGTTTTGTTTTTTTTGAGATGGAGTCTCACTCTGTCGCCCAGGCTGGAGTGCAGTGGCGCAATCTTGGCTCAGTGCAACCTCCACCTCCCAGGTTCAAGCAATTTTCCTGCCTCAGCCTCCCGAGTAGCTGGGATTACAGGTACCCACCACCAAAGCCCAGCTAATTATTGTATTTTCATAGAGACGGAGTTTCACCATGTTGGCTAGGCTGGTCTAACACGCCTGACCTCAGGTGATCCACCCACCTTGGCCTTCCAAAGTGTTGAGATTACAGGTGTGAGCCACTGCACCCGGCCGTGGTTTTCTTTTCTTTTTTTTTTTTTTTGAGACGGAGTCTCGCTCTGCCACCCAGGCTGGAGTGCAGTGGCCAGATCTCGGCTCACTGCAAGCTCCACATCCCGGGTTCACGCCATTCTCCTGCCTCAGCCTCCCGAGTATCTGGGACTACAGGCGCCCGCCACCTCGCCCGGCTATTTTTTTGTATTTTTTAGTAGAGACGGGGTTTCACCGTGTCAGCCAGGATGGTCTCGATCTCCTGACCTCATGATCCGCCCGTCTCGGCCTCCCAAAGTGCTGGGATTACAGGCTTGAGCCACCGCGCCCGGCCGGTTTTCTTTTTTGAGATGGAGTTTCACTCTTGTTGCCCAGGCTGAAGTGCAATGGCAGGATCTTGGCTCAAAGCAACCTCTGCCTCCTGGGTTCAGATAATTCTCCTGCCTCAGCCTCCCAAGTAGCTGGGACTACAAGCACAGACCACCATGCCTGGCTAATTTTGTATTTTTAATGGAGACGGGTTTTCGCCATGTTGGCCAGGTTGGTCTCGAACTCCTGACCTTAGGTGATCTGCCCGCCTCGACCTCCCAGTGTTGGGATTACAGGCATGAGCCATCGCGCCCAGCCCCGTCCATATTTTTCTTGTACGTATGTTTCTTACACAATATATAGATGAATCTTCCTTATTCAGTCTGACAATTTCTGCCTTTTACTTGAAGGTATTTAGATCATTTATATTTGAGTGTTTTTTTATATGACTGGATTTAAATTTACTATCTTGCTATTTATTATTTGTCCCATCTCTTCTTTGTTATCTTTTTCAGCCTTCTTTTATTATTACATTTTATTTTTTTTGATTAGCAATACCTATCCATTAGATTTTTTTAGTGGTTGCTTTTGGGTTTATATTACGTATCTTTAACTTACCAATAAACTTTTAAGTAAAATTATACCATATCACATGTCATATACTTCCATATCCTCTTCCCTGGCCTTTTTGCTACTGTTCTACATTTTGTCTCTACATATGGTATAAATTCCGCAATACATTATTATTTAATATATGTTAGTTTATTTTAGAGACAGGGTCTCATTCCATTGCCCAAGCTGGAGTGCAATGGTGTGATCATAGTTCACTGCAACCTCCAATTACTGGGCTCAAGCAATCCTCCTGCCTCAGCCTAGAGAGTAGTTAGGAATACTGGTATGTACCACCATACCCAGCTAATTTTTGTATTTTTTTGTCAAGATGGTGTCTCACTTTGTTGCCTAGCTGTCCTTGAACTCCTGGCTTCAAGCAATCATCCCACCTTAGCCTCTCAAAGTACAGGGATTACAGGCATGAGCCACTGCACCCAGCCAAACATTTAATTTGAAACAGTTAATTGTCCTTTAAAGAGATGTTATGTTTACCTGTAAATTTATCATTTCTGTCACTTTTCATTCCTTTGTGTAGATCCAGATTTCCAATATTTGGTATGGATGGACTTTAACATTCTTGTGGAACAGGTCTGTTGGTGATAAACTCTACGTATCTGAGAAAACGCTTTGCCTTAGTGGCACGATCTCAGCTCACTGCAACCTCTGCCTCCCAGATTCAAGCAATTCTTGTGGCTCAGACTCCTGAGAAGCTGGGACTACAGGTGCCCACCACCACGCCTGGCTAGCTTTTGCTATTTTTTTTTTTTTCTTTTTGAGGCCAGGTCTCACTCTGTACGCTAAGCTGGAGTGCAGTGGTGCAATCTCGGCTCACTGCAACCTTTGCCTCAAGTGATTCTCCTGCCTCAGCCTCCCAAGTAGCTGGGACTAGAGACGCGCACCACCACACCTGGTAAATTTTTTTGTATTTTTAGTAGAGAACGGGTTTCACCATGTTGCCCTAGGTGGTCTCAAACTCCTGAGCTCAGGCGATCCACCCACCTTGGCCTCCCAAACTGCTGGGATTACAGGCGTGAGCCACAGCGCCTGGCCTACTTTTGTATTTTTAGTAGAGACGGGGGTTCACTATGTTGGCCAGTTTGGTCTCGAACTCTTGGCCTCAAGTGATCTGCCCACCTCGGCCTTCCAAAGTGCTGGGATTATGGGTGTGAGTCACTGCACCCAGCCTGCCTTCATTTTTAAAACATTTTCACTGGGTATAAAATATAGCATGACAGGTTTTGGTGGTGGTTTTTTTTTTTTTTTTTTTTGCAGCATTTTAAAGATTTTGCTGCACTCTCTTGCAACTTGCATTGTTTTCATGAGAAATGTGCTGTCATTCTTATATTTGCAAAATACCTAAGTATATAAGGAAGATTTCTTCCCTCAAGCTGCTTTTAAGGTTCTTCTCTTTATGTGAATTTTTATACAATTTCATTATGATCATAACATTTCCTAATGTAGTTTTTATCCTGTTTCTTGCAACTGGGATTCATTGAGCTTCTTGGATCTATAAGTTTATAGTTTTCATTAAATTTGGAAATTTTTTAACCATTGTTTCTTCAAATATTTTTTAGGTCCACCACCTTTTCTCTCCTTTGGGTACTTCAATTACAGAATTTGGCTGCTTGACATTTCCACAACTCGATGATGTGCTGTTCATTTAATTTTTTTTTTTTTTTTTAAGACGGAGTCTTGCTCTGTCACCCAGGCTGGAATGCAGTGGCCGGATCTCAGCTCACTGCAAGCTCCGCCTCCCAGGTTTATGCCATTCTCCTGCCTCAGCCTCCCATGTAGCTGGGACTACAGGCACCCGCCACCTCGCCCAGCTAGTTTTTTGTATTTTTTTGTAGAGACGGGGTTTCACCGTGTTAGCCAGGATAGTCTCGATCTCCTGACCTCGTGATCCGCCCGTCTCGGCCTCCCAAAGTACTGGGATTATAGGCTTGAGCCACTGCGCCTGGCTTTGTTCATTTAATTTTTAAATCTTTTCTCTTTGTGTTTCATTTTGGATCATTTCTGTTATGTTTTCATGATCACGAGTTTTTTTCTTCAGCACTCTCTAATCTGCATTTAATTTCATCCAACATACTTTTCATCCCGTTGTCACCTTCATTTCTTAAAGCTTGATTTGGGTCTTTTTTGTATCTTCCATAGCTCTCCTTAATGTGCCCATTCTTTCATCCTTTTCAAGCTTTCTTTAAAGCTTATCAGGTAGGATCAGAGCAGCTTGAATCTGTACATAATTTGAGTCATTAGACATAATGTGGCCCATGTAGTACAAGAACCTTTGTCACTCTGGCTGGTAAGAATACAAACTATTCCTGACCCTATGAGAATTGTTCTACCCATTTCTTTCCAGTGCTTTCCTCGTATAGATACACTGACAAGTAAGTAATCAGCTAAGACTCCAGAAATCTTTCCAGATCTCCTGAATTTAAAAAAAATTTCTGGCAATTGGTCCTGCAAATTCTAACCATCAGGGGCTCTCTACATTCTCAACTCCGTCTCAAGTCAGGGAGACCTCTAAGTCAGTTTGGGTTCCCCCTACCTGCACTATGGCCTGAAAACTGCAGGCAGTAAGATAAGGTAAGCACAAGACTCACCTCTGCCCATTATCTTTTGTTTTTAACATACTTTGTCTTGATATTTAGTTGTTTAAGGTGGACTGGTGTGATAGCATGCTTGCACAGCTATATCAAAGTACAAGCTGGATGGTTTAAACAACAGAAATGCATCGTCTTACATTTCTGGAGGCTAGAAGTCCAAAATCAAGTCCAAAATCGACATCAGCAGAGAGAGTTCTGTTTCCGTCTGAGGGCTGTGATGGAAGGATCTGTTTCCAGGCCTTTATCCTTGGCTTGTAGTTGGCCATCTTCTCCCTATGTCTCTTCACATCATCTTCCCTATATGTGTGTCTGTTTCCATATTCCCCCTTCGTATAAGGACACCAGTCATATTGGATTTCGGCCTGCTCCAATGACCTCATTTAAACTTGATTACCTTTGTAAAGACCCTCTCTCCAAATAAAGTCATATTCTGAGGTACTGGGAGGTTACAACTTCAATACATGAACTTTACAGGGACACAATTCAATCCATACAATCAATCCCTATTATTCCAACATGGGCAAAAGTGAAAGATAATAAATTATACTTGAACAGGGAGAACCATAAACCCCTGATAGATAAGTCATAACTTTGGTCTTACTTGAACAGTCACTCTTGTAACAGAGCAAGTCCCCTAGAGACACCCTGGAATCTATGCCTATGAAGTTGTTACAAGAGATATTCGTTGCTGTGAGGAATAAGATTTCTAAGCGGACAGCTCTTACACCTGCCTGATGTGAATATTGTCATTTGAGCAGTTATCTGGGGCTGGAGGAAGGCCCAAAAAGATGCTCCCAATTAGCTATGTCAGATGCTACATGGGCTGTTGCAAAGACTGTCAAAGGTAACAAACGCCTGACACTATACTACTATCAAGCTATGGTTCATGTTCTATATCCCTATGGGAACCCTAGGGTTAAATATATCCTATAATCAAATAACCTCATGAGTCTCAAAGTGTAATAGAGCCTACACATATTAATGGTGGATGCTGTGCTATTCCTTTATAGTCTTCTTTTCCTTATATTAAATATTTACAGTTAGATTCAATCTATATATTTTTAAATGATTTTTTGAGTCTTCATCACTCTGGTTAAGCCTTCTTGTAGATTTACCCAGATGCCATGTACTTCCTAAGGGAATTTTGCTATACTGGGAAGTTAGATATATCCTATAACCACATGAAAATGAGAAGTTTGTAACACAAGTTCAATAAAAGTTAACCAAATGAAGCCCGACGTGGCGGCTCACGCCTGTAATCCCAGCTCTTTGGGAGATTGATGCGGACCGATCACCTAAGGTCAGGAGTTCAAGACCAGCCTGGCCAACACAGCAAAACCCCGTCTCTACTAAAAATACAAAAATTAACTGGGCATGGTGGCGTGCGCCTGTAATTTCAGCTACTCAGGAGGCCAAGGCAGGAGAATTGCTTGAATCCAGGAGGCAAAAGTTGCACTGAGCCAAGATTATACCATTGCACTCCACTCTGGGCGATGGAGTGAGACTCCATCTCAAAAGTAAATAAATAAAAATAAAAATTAACCATATGAACAATTAATCTAAGTGATAAAAATGAAGACAACAATAGCATACAATTTATGTACAATTATAGTATACCAGGCTAATATACAACACTAGTTATTTGACACGTGATTGAAATGTCACAACACTTCATAATATGAGCATACCCATATTGCAGAAGAGAGATTAACCCACTAAGGTAATACAGCTAGTAACTAAACATCAATCCAGCCAGGCACGGTGGCTCACGCCTATAATCCCCGCACTTTGGGAGGCTGAGGCAGGCAGATCACCTAAGGTCAGCAATTGGAGACCAGCCTGGCCAACATGGTGAAACCCTGTCTCTACCAAAAATACAAAAATTAGCTGGGCGTGGTAGTGCGTGCTTGTAATCCCAGCTACTCAGGAGGCTGAGGCAGGAGAATCACTTGAACCCAGGAGGTGAAGGTTGCAGTGAGCCAAGATTGCACCACTGCACTCCAGCCTGGGTGACAAGAGTGAAACTCCATCTCAAAAAAAAAAGAAAAAAAAAAAACCAATCCAAGATCTATTTGATTCTAACATATCTTTTTCTTTTACTATGGCTCATCCTTTTTCCAATCTTAAACAAACATATTAAAAAACAGTCATGGCTGAGTATGGTGGCTCATGCTTGTAATCTCAGCACTTTGAGGAGGCCAAGGTAGGAAGACTGCTTGAGCTCAGGAGTTTGAGACCAACCTGGGCAACATAGTAAGACCTCATCTCTACAAAAAAATATAAAAATTAGCTGCGTGTAGTAGTGCACACCTGTAGTCCCAGCTTCTTCAGGGGCTGAAGTGGGAGAATCCCTTGATCCCAGGAGGTGGAGGCTACCAGTGAGCTACGATAGCACCACTGCACTCCAGCCTGGGCAACACAGCAAGACCCTGTCTCAAAAGAGAAAACAATGATGACAACAAAAAACTAATCACATATTAGGAAATGCCCCAGAGGTAATTTTAGTTTTACTGTTCCATGAGACTTCAGTATTTAAGTGCATGTACCAGCTACGCCAGTGATCTGGTTACATACAAAAATGTGAATAGAACCACATACAATCACTTTAACTCATCAGCCCTAAAACTAAATTGGTAATTATTTAAACTAAAGTCTACAGTGCAGTGGTTAAGAGTAGGGACATGAGAATCAGACGCCTGGGTTTGATGGCAGCTCCACCATTTGCTAGCTGTATGATCATGGGCAAGTTACTTAAGTTCTCTGTGTCTTTTTTGCTTCTTTAAGAGATGGGGTCTTGCCATGTTGCCTAGGCTGGCCTCAAACTCCCGGGTTCAAGTGATCCTCCCACCTCAACCTGTACCTAGGACTATACACATACACTATGGCACCCAGCTAAGTTCTCTGTATCTTAATTTCCTCATCTGTAAAAAGGTACTTAGCATACTCATGTCATAGAGTTAGTATAAAGATACATATATGCTTAGAATAGTGCCTGATACATACTAAATAATATTTATTTATTATTAGTTAATACAATGGTGAAAATAATCTCATTGTAAGAACATGAGGCCTGGTGTGGTGGTGCAATCCGAGCACTTTGGGAGGCTGAGGTTAGCAGATCGCTTGAGCCCAGGAGTTCAAGACCAGCCTGGGCAACATGGGGAAATCCCATCTCTACTAACAGAAAATTTGGCTGGACATGAAGGTGTGTGCCTGTAGTCCCAGCTGCTCAGGAGGCTGAGGTGGGAGTATTACCTGAGCCTGGGATGCAGAGGTTGCAGTGAGCCGAGATCACGCCACACTGCACTCCAGTTGGGCAACAGAGCAAGAGCAAGACTCTGTCTCAAAAAATACATATATATGTAAGCCAGGTGACCTTAACCAACAAGGATCTTTAATGGCCTTGACAAAATAGATTAGAAATTTTATATACAATGCTTATTTATTAAAATTTCCATGCTGTCAGAAGTACTATCTTCTAGCTTTCTAAGCTTAAAGTCTATCCTTAGTTCCTCCCTCTCCTCATTTTCCATATAGCCACCAAACTCAGTTTTCCAAAATCCTGCTTTCATTAAGTCACTTTTCCTGCTTAAGAATCTATAAAAGCTCTTTACAAATTATCATATTAAAATCTAAATTCATCTGAGTGGATTTTGAAGCCAGCAGTCTTAGTACAACCTCACATCCCACAAAGCCATCAGTCTGCTTTAACCCCCTCTTTGCTAGGCAGTTTGTTGTCTCCCATTTCCCTACGAGATATGCTCCTATGCTCCTTCCCTTCCTTTGTGTAGGCAGGTATCTATTCCCCTTTTCACTTAAGGTCTTTTCTGCCCTTTTTTTTTTTTTTTTTTTTTTTGAGACAGGGTCTCACTCTGTCACCAAAGCTGGAGTGCAGTAGAGAAATCTCAGCTCACTGCAGTCTTGACTTCCTGGGCTCAGGTGATCCTCCCACCTTAGCCTCCCAAGTAGCTGGGACTACAGGGCACATGCTACCATGCCTGGCTAATTTTTTGTATTTTTGTAGAAATGGGGTCTTGCCATGTCGCCCAGGCTGATCTTGAAATCCTAGGCTCAAGCAATCTGCCCACCTTGGCCTCCCAAAGTACTAGGATTACGAGCATAAGCCACCATGCCCCGTCTGCCCTTTTCTTTCTAGTGCCTAGGTATCATTCATTATCAATTTCAAATCTTTCATTCATCTAGTTATTTGGTGAACATTTATGAATATCTCCTACATGCAATGTGTTGGTTGCTCTGTTAAGGATTCAGGGTCAATAAGAAATTAAGAGACGTTCATGTCTATTCTGTTCATCTTCTAGAGATCTGCTTTCTCTGTACCTTTAGTATACTTGCAATAAATTTCACCACTTGTTTTCATATTGTTTTATCTATATTAGTTCTGTTTCATGTCTTCATCCAACAGATATTTCTTGCTCACCCACTCCGTACTAGGGTGTTTGCTAATGATACCTGTGGTATATAAGATAGACATAGTAGAGAAAATAGACACACAACAAGGAATTACAAATGTACTGATTATTACAAATAGTATGCATAGAATTCTAGGAATGCATATAATAGAGAGAGTTACCCCAGTTGGGAGTTAAAGTATATTTGAAAAAATGTCATTTATGGTGACACCTGAATAATGAGTGGGGGTTAGGCAGGTGAAGAGTAGGGGAAGTATGAATCAATAAGGAACCAGCTCTGCAAAAGCCATGAAGCAAAAGAGCACACAATATGGGCAATAATAAGAAAGACTATGAGTATAAATGGAAAAAAATGAATGAGAGGAAAAGAAGAATATTGTGATTAAATACAATGTACAAGAAAATTATGGCCAGGTGTAGTGATGCCTGTAATTCCAGCACTTAGGGAAGCCAAGATGGGAGTATCACTTGAGCCCAGGAGTTCAGGATCAGCCTAGACAACATGGAGAAACCCTCTCTCTACAAAACAAAAAAATACAAAAATTAGCTGGGTGTGGTGGTATGTGCCTGTAGTCCCAGCTACTTAGGAAGCTGAAGTGGGAGGAGCATTTGAGCCCAGGAGGTTGAGACGGCAGTGATCCATGATTGTGCCACTGGGTGACACAAACTTAGCCTGGGTGACACAGGGAGACCCTGTTTCCAAAAAGAAAAGAAAAAAGAAATTACTTTTTCAACTACGAAATGGAATGATTAGACACAACACAATTTAACTGTATGGGATTGTGTGAGACAAAATTTTGTTGAGTTAAAATAAAAATTTAATTAGAAAGAAAATTCAGTTTGCTAAATCAGGTAAGAAAAATACCTGATACATAATCCATAAAACAAAATCTAATAAATGACAAGAAATACAGTTACTCTTTTAGAACAAAGGATTCTGAACCTGCACACCATAAATGGAGGTAGCAGAGTTCAGATAAAAACAGGTTATATGAATAGGAGCTGTTGTGAATGTGTCCAGTCAGTACTGAAATAACTATGGGGGCTGCACGTAGTGGCTCATGCCTGTAATTCTAGCACTTTGGGAGGCCAAGGTGGGTAGATCACCTGCAGTTAGGAGTCTGAGACCAGCCTGGCCAACAGGATGAAATCTCATCTCTATTAAAAATACAAATATTAGCTGGGTGTGGTGGTGTGTGCCTGTAGTCTCAGCTACTCAGGAGTCTGAGGTGGGAGAATTGCTTGAACCCTGGAGGCGTAGGTTGCAGTGAGCCAAGACTGTGCCACTGCACTCCAGCCTGGGTGACAGAGCAGGACTCTATCTCAAAAAAAAAAAGAAATAAATAACTATGAGGGCCTCATAGCTTTTACAGATATACTTGTACAAACAAATAAAATTTCTAAACACACAGCGCTACCTCACAAACATCAAGGAGAGCAATATATGTTATTTGCTTGGGAATGACATCTGATCATCTAACTGTTACAGGATCCTTGGAGTGTTGCTTTTCTGGCTGGAAAGCTCTGTGGCCAGTGGTGCCTTTGCCCGAGTTTTGCTCAGGCCTGCTGTGCTTGTTCTGGCCACTCAGCCTGGCAGGCTGTGCTAGGCTTACACTACCAGCCTGGATCCCATGTCTGCCAAGCGTGAGCCAGGCATGGAGCAGCAAGGGGTGTGTGAGAAAGCAAGTATGGGTTCCAGCCACTGCACAGTCAGGCATGCTGGCTGCTGCAGTGAGGCAGGTAGCTCCAGGTGCCGGCACAGGCCCTGGCTCTCTGCCAGGCCATGGCTGGACCAGGTGCACCTCAAGCAGCTTCCACAGCTGCCACCAGGGAATGTGGTGGCATTCGGGAGCTTGGAGACTTCAGTAACCACAGGGCCCCAAAGAGGGAGTCACAGCCCTGGCTCAGGGAGCTCCCAAGTTTGGACTCCCCAAGGGGCTGCAGCTCTTCTCTCCTTCTCTTCACTTGCAATGTGGCAAGCAAAGGGCATGTTTCAGCCTTGTTTGTCACAGCTCTTTCAGCCCTGCCATTCAGCAGGTCCCGAGTTCTTGTCCTGCATCCAGGAAGAATGAGGTATGCAGACAAGTGGAGGGTGAGCAAAGTGAAGGGGAGCTTTATGAGTGACATAATAGCTCAGAGGAGGCCCTGGAGTGGGTGGCTCCTCTCTACAGGCAGGTCGTCACATCGAGTATTCAGCTCTCAGCAGAGAGGTGGCCCTGGAGTGAACAGTTCCCTCTCTACAGCTGGTCATCTCAACGTCTGCAGGTCTCAGCAGAGAGGAGACCCTGGAGTGGGTAGCTCCTCTCTGCAGTTGGTCATCCTGGCATCTGCTCAGCTCTGGCTGACCCCGGGGCTTTTATAGGCTTCGGAGGAGGGGAAGCGTGTGCCGACTGGTCCATGGGTGGCCATGGGCAGGCCGAGAAAAGGCACCACAAGTTCCTGCTACTGTCCATGGGACTGGTGGCCTGGCCCCCTAGCCTTCAGGCCCTTCCTGGGCCTTCACTGGGGACCTGCCCCCTTCTGTTCAGGAACGTGTTTGCCTCCTGCTATTCATGGTACCCAAGCTGTAGGTTCCATAGGGTATCTGCAGGCCATCATCGAGCTGCACACATCCCCCCATCAGCTTCCCTCCTATGCTCGTCAGTGCCCAAGATCCAGAGGGGGCCAAGGTGGCAGGGCACTGGTGTGTCAGCACTGCCCCAACTTTGCTCTGAGATTGGAGTGGGTGCTGACAGTAGGGAAAAGCCAGACAGTAGGAGCAGGCATTTCCAGGCCTGTGAGGCAGGGGGGCCTTCCCAGGCACCCAAGAGTGCAAGGATGCCTGGGTCTGTAGCCACAACTTGGGTAGCTACAGCTGCACCTGGGAGGGTGGGGCTCCTGCCTGCTCCATGGAGCAGAAGGCCCAGGTCTGCAGCCATAACTTGGGAGGCTGCACCTCGGGAGGTCCCACCCCACCAACTCGGAAGGGGTGGGGCTCCCACTTGTCCCTGGCTCCTACAGGCTCCACGGAGTATGCAGCCCTGGCAGCAACTCCCTGCTGCAGCCAGCATGATGGCAACAGCCACTCCAGACAGGCCACTGATGCCATCACTTTACTGGACAGCAAACTCTCAGAAAGCAGGCATAATGTTCTCTTTTTTTTTTTTTTTTTTGGAGACAGAGTTTTGCACTTGTCACCTAGGCTGGAGTCCAATGGTGAGATCTCAGTTCACTGCAACCTCTGCCTCCTGTGTTCAAGCAATTCTCCTGTCTCAGCCTCCCAAGTAGTTGGGATTACAGGCGCCTAGCTAATTTTTGTATTTTTAGTAGACATGGGGTTTCACCATGTTGGCCAGGCTGGTCTCAAACTCCTGACCTCAGGTGATCCACCCGCCGTGGCCTCCCAAAGTGCTGGGATTACAGGCATGAGCCACCCCGCTTGGCCAGAAGGCCTAATGTGCTTACTCTCATCTTTATATTTCAAATCACAGAATATATTTAATAAATGTTTGTGAAATAGATAATAATATTTCAAATTTGAGAAATAAAATAGGTTTTCAAACCACAATCTCTTTTAAAACTCTTTAGGCCATGAAAGATTGCACTACTACACGCCAGCCGGGGCAACAGGGCAAGATCTGTGAACTACAAATAGTTCACTTTAAAGATTTGACTCTACCTAGTCTTATCTATTACTCCTTGATATTCCAAGGCAGGATTATCTAAATGCTGAAGACTGCTAGTTGTATCCCAGAAAAAAGTAAGCACAGCTACTATATTCTAATATCCTTAAAAAAAAAATCACATGGAAAGTCATGGGTAAAAGCTTTCTTCACAGAGGTCGTTCTCATAATAATGCTGAGAACTGAGCTCACAAATCCAATAAAACATCTGTGTGATTCTACGTGCATACCAAGTACATAATGTATATTCAATGCATAAATGATTTAGTGACTAAATGAAGAAAAAAGGGAAGGAAAAAGGAAAAAAAAAAAAAAAAAGAAAAGGAAGGAAAAATTATTTTATACAAAGAAACCTGGCTGGGTGCAGTGGCTCATGCCTGTAATCCCAGCACTTTGGGAGGCTGAGGCGGGTGGATCACCTGGGATCAGGAGTTCGAGACCAGTCTGGCTAACATGGTGAAACCTCGTCTCTACTAAAAATACAAAAATTAGCCAGGCATGGTGGCAGGTGCCTATAATCCCACCTACTTGGGAGGCTGAGGCAGGAGAATCGCTTGAACCTGGGAGGTGGAGGTTGCGGTGAGCCGAGACCGTGCCACTGCACTCCAACCTGGGTGACAGGGTGAGACTGTGTCTCCAAAAAAAAAAAGTGAAAGAAATCTAAGAAAGAAGTGGAATTATCACCCTCTAATAAAACAAATTTTAATCATTATTATACCAAACTAAGTTTAAAAATAAAATCTCTTTAAAAGCCCAATAATTATCATTAGACATTTTACAACTGATTTTAAAAAATATTTAAATTCAAGAAAGACTTCACGTGCAAATAGGCAAAGAATATTTATATAATTCTGTTAATTGTGTATAGTATGCACAATTTCACTTTAGTTACAAAATATAGCTTAATTCAAAATGAATCATTTCCTTTTGGAACCTTATTTAAAGCCATTTTGGGACTTACACTAAGCTGTGTTTAAATATTAACAACAGTTAAAAATAATAAATATTGACCAGGCGCAGTGGCTCACGCCTATAATCCCAACACTCTGGAAGGCTGAACGGGGTGGATCACTTGAGGTCAGGAGTTCAAGTCTGGCCTGGCGAACATGGTGAAACCCCGTTTGTACTAAAAATACAAAAACTCAGCCGGCTGTGGTGGTGGGCACCTGTAATCTCAGCTACTCGAGAGGCTGAGTGAGGCAGGAGAATCGCTTGAACCCAGGAGGCAGAGGTTACAGTGAGCCCAGATCACACCATTGCACCCCAGCCTGGGCGACAGAGCAAGACTCCATCTCAATAAATAAATAAGTATTTATAGTAGGAGGGGGGACATTTTAAAAATCTCACCACTAATATTATAGATACGAGGCTAATTTTATGACCTAAATGCAAATCTAACACTAATTATCATAACATAAAAAGGTAAAATGACACATCCAATGAACAACTAGGTTACAAATTTGACATCTTGTCTTTCTGTAATGAAATTCCCCATAAATGAACTAAACCATACAATATGAACTGATTTCACTGTTAATTAATTATAAATAAAACTTATACATAATCATGCTTTTTTCACCTTCACTCATGTTTTCAACTATGAAAAATACGCCTTCATGGTAAATCTTACCTCATTGTATCTGTTGCTGGGAATTTTGATGCTGGTTTTCCGAACTTCCATATCAACCACCAAACCTTGAACTACTGGCAAGGTATACTGGTAATTTCTGAAGTCCTGCGCCAAAGCAGATTGAAGCAGAATAAAATAATTCATCAATGGTAGGGTTTAATTTATAGTAATAAAATTAACACAAATGGAAAAAATGTCAATATTGAAAGATCCTATTTATTTAAATAATAAGGAAATGTATAATGGAAGCCCCACTGTACATATTTTAGCTCTTCAGTTAGTCTTTAAACTCTTATAAGTAAACCAAACATTATCATATACCTCTTATACCAACATTAAAAAGTATTTTTGGGCCGGGCGGAGTGGCTCCACCCGTAATTCCAGCACTTTGGGAGGCTGAGGCGGGTGGATCACAAGGTCAGGAGATCAAGACCCTCCTGGCTAATATGGCAAAACCCCGTCTCTACTAAAAATACAAAAAAAATTAGCCAGGCATGGTGGCAGGTGCCTGTGGTCCCAGCTACTCGGGAGGCTGAGGCAGGAGAATGGCGTGGACCCGGGAGGCGGAGCTTGCAGTGAGCAGAGATCATGCCACTGCACTCCAGCCTGGGCGACAGAGCGAGACTCCGTCTCAAAAAAAAAAAAAAATTTTTTTTGAATGTTTACCCTGCTTTACCAGCACTTAACATTGTCAATATTTATTTGTTAACTATCTGTCTCCTCCCTCTAAGGTGAAGATCCAAGAGAGTATAAATTCTCAGTTGTTTTGTTCTTGCTATATCTTTAATGCCTGGAACATCTTAGGCACTCAATTGAATATCTATAAGGAAACACATACACACTAACACACCATCTATCTGGTATTGGTGAAACAAAATGAGCAAGAGTGTTGGAGTCAAGGTCAAAGTAATAGCAAATGGCTAGATTTTATAGGTTCTTATAGGTCACCACGAGGACTTTTGCCTTTAGGCTTCTGACCTGTTTTAACAGATCTGACTTCTCTGTAATGAATAGGCGGTAAGGGAGGAAGAATAGAAGAAAAGTTCAGATAAATACAATAAAAACAATCCAATAAAAACAATCCAGGTAGGAGATAGTGAGAGCTTAGTTTTTTTGTTTTTTTCTTGTTTTTTTGTTTTTTTTTTTTTTTGATATGGAGTCTCACTCTGTTGCCCAAGCTGGAGTGCAGTGGCGTGATCTTGGCTCAGCACAACTTCCGCCTCCAGGGTTCAAGCAATTCTCATGCCTCAGTCTCTCAAGTAGCTGGGATTACAGATGTGTGCCACCATGCCCGGCTAATTTTTGTATTTTTAGTAGAGACAAGGTTTCACCATGTTGGCCAGACTGGTCTTGAACTCCAACCTCAGGTGATCCAACTGCCACAGCCTCTCAAAGTGCTAGGATTACAGGCATCAGCCATCACACCTGGCCAGGATGTTAACAGTTTAAGAAGAGATAAGAAGTTGTCAGTTTCTAGATAGATAGGATGGATGGATGGATGGATGGATGGATGGATGGATGGATGGATGGATGGATGGATGGATGGATGGATGGATAGATAGATAGATAGATAGATAGATAGATAGATAGATAGATAGATAGATACAGAGAATTTATTTATTTATTTATTTTTATTTTTATTTTTTCCTAAGACAGAGTCTCGCTCTGTTACCCAGGCTGGAGTGCAGTGGCGCAATCTTGGCTCACTGCATCCTCTGCCTCCCGGGTTCAAGCAATTATCCTGCCTCAGCCTCCCGAGTAGCTGGAATTACAGGCATGCACCACCAGGCCCAGATAATTTTTGTATTTTTAGTATAGAGATGGGGTTTCGCCATGTTGGCCAGGCTGGTTTCAAACTGCTGACCTCAGGTGATCTGCCCACCTTGGCCTCCCAAAGTGCTGGGATTACAGGTGTGAGCCACTGTGACCAGCCTGTTTCTAGACATATTTTAAAGGAAAATCTGACAATATTTGTCACCATGGATGTGGAATGTGAACAAATGATAAAGATGATTCTAAATTTTATAGCCAGGGCTACTAGAAGACTGGAACCACCATTTACTGAAATGTAGAATATGATGTGAGATGGAAGGTATTTCTAAGTAACTTGACTTCATTACTTGCAAAAAAAAAGCTCAAGAATATTGATATCCAGCACCCAACTGGTAAAATCACAATGTCTGGCAACCAATAAAAAAATGCCAAACATGCAAAGAAGCAGGAAAATACAACTCAAAATAAGTTAAAAAAAATCAATCCATGGAAACTGAGCCAGAACTTATACAAGATGTTAGAATTACCAAAGGCATTACAATAGTTATTATATTGTATTCTACATGTACAAGATGCTAAGCAGAGACATAAAAGATCTTAAAAGACCCAATCTTAGCAGTATAACTTCTAGAGATGAAAATTACAGTATTTGAGATTGTTTAAAAGATTGATGGAACTAACAGCAGCTTAAACACTCCAAAATAAAAGATTAGTGAAATTGAGAGCACAGCAATAAAACCCATCCTAAATGAAAACAGAGAGAAAAAAGACTGAAAAAGAAACAAAAAGAACATTACTAAGCCATGAAACAATTTCAAGCAGCCTGATATATATGTAATTGGAGTAATCTCCTTCAGGGAGAGAAAGGGATGAACAGAAAAAATATCACATGAAAACTATAAACCCGTAGATTCAAAAAGCTCAATGAACCCCAAGTAGAGGAAACATGAAAACTACACTATAGCACATTATAATAAATTTGCTTCAAACCTGTGATTTTAAAAAGCTTTTAAAACTACCCAGAGAAGGTCAGGCACAGTGGCTCATGCATATAATCCTAATACTTTGGGAGGCTGAGGTGGAAGGATGGCTTGAGCCCAGGAGTTGGAGACCAGCCTGGGAAACATAGTGAGACCCTGTCTGTATAAAAAATAAACAAAATTAGCTGGACATAGTGGCATGCACCTGTAGTCCCAGCAACTTGGTAGGCCAAAGGTTGGGGGGATCACTTGAGCCCTGCACGTCAAGGGTGCAGTGAGCCATGATTGTGCCACTGCACTCCAGCCTGGGCAACAGAGTGAGACCCTATTTCCAAAAAAAGAAAGAAAAAGAAAAACAACAGCAAGAAAAGAAAAAATTGTTATGTAGAAAGGAACAAAGATGAGACGGAAAACAATGCAAACCAGAAGACAGTGGAGCAATATCTTAAAAATACTCAAAGAAGAAAAATCAGGCTGAGCGTGGTGGCTCACACCTGTAATCCCAGCACTTTGATAGGCCAAGGCAGGAGGATCCCTTGAGGTCAGGAGTTCAAGACCAGCCTGGGCAACATAGTGAAATGCTGTCTCTACTAAAAATACAAACATTAGCTGGGCATGGTGGTGCATGCCTGTAATCCCAGCTACTTGGGAGGCTGATGTGGGAGCATTGCTTGAGCCCGGGAGGTGGAAGTTGCAGTGAGCCAAGATTGTGCCACTGCACTACAACCTGGGTGCAAGAGTGAGACTCTGTCTCAAAAAAAAAAAAAAAAAAAAAAACCCAAAAAACAAAAACCAAAACTCAACCTAGACGTCTCCATCCACCAAAAGTATCTTCCAAATATGAAGATCAACTAAAGATGTTGTTAGAAATACAAAAGTTAAAATAATTCATCAGCAGCAAACCTACACTGTAAGAAATATTATAGGCGATCATTTTGGCAGAAGGAAAATGATACTAGATGAAAATACAGAGTTATACAAAGGAACGAAAAACACTGAAATGACAACTAGATGGGTAAATCTACAAGATTTTTTCCTTTTTTTGAAACAGGGTCTCACTCTGTTGCCCAGGCTGGCGTGCAGTAGCACAATCTTGGCTCACTGCAACCTCTGCCTCCTGGGTTCAAGCGATTCTCCTGTCCCAGCCTCCTGAGTAGCTGGCATTACAGGCACGTGCCACCACGCCCGGCTAATTTTTATATTTTTAGTAGAGACGGGGTTTCACCATATCAGCCAGGCTGGTCTCGAACTCCTGACCTTGTGATCCACCTGCCTTGGCCTCCCAAAGTGCTGGGATTACAGGCATGAGCCACTGCACCCAGCCAAGATTTTTTTTTTCTTATTTTTCTCTCTAAAAGACAGTGACATCAGCAAGATAGTTGACTGGAGTTGCCTAGCTCTTGCTCCCATCTACTCAACAAAAGGGACCAAAACAACTAATAAACAAACTATATTTCAACTGGAGTGGCTGTGGAAGTATGCTGGAGGCACCAGGAGGAATGCTGAAATTCCTGTGGAACACCAGATGCCCGGGATAGCACCACAGAGACGGGAGCAAAGCCTTCTGCCTCTGCCACACTGCCTCCCTGCAAGGAGTGGCCTGGAGTCAGGAAGGACCACTTCTAATGGGGAAAGGGTAAGCTGGGGACCCATGATCCCCATGACCATTGCAGCTGCCTGCATTCCTTGCTACAAGAGAGTCCCACAGTCCTCACAAACCCTGAATCCAGTTTGTAGCTGCCTGCAGTTCACTGGACTATATTGCTCCAGAGTTGGAGCCCATGTCATACACCTCCCAGCCCCCATTCCCAGTCACAGCATGGTGCCATCTTGAAACTGGACCCTCTGCTAGAGTTCATCCTGCCTGGGGGCCAATTGCCACTGCATCTCTCCATCTCTGAAGCCCCACTGTCAGTCCATCACACACACAGGTAGCTGTATCACCACCATCTAGCTGCTGAGAGCCTAGGCCCAACAGAATGAGGGAGCCCTGGCACTGAACTCATATGGCACCTCCCTGCCCCAGGGAACAGGCAGACCTGTACAGTGGAGAAACCAACACACAGCTGGCTGGCCTGCTGTGCCCAGCTGGACAAGCAGCCTAGCATAATAAAGGCCATATGTGACAAACCCACAATTAACATCATACTGAATGGGAACAATGGAAATCTTTTCCTCAAAGATCAGGAACAAGATACAGACGCCCATTTTAATCACTTCTATTCAACATAGTCCTAGCCAGAGCAATTAGGCAAGAGAAAGAAATAAAAGGCATCCAAATTGGAAAGGAGACAGTAAAATTGTGCTTGTTTGCAAATGATATGACCTTATACATAGAATGTATAAGGTCAAGATGCCACCAAAAACCTGTTAGAGCTAATAAACAAATTCAGTAAAGTTGTAGGATACAAAATCAACACGTAAAATTAGTAGTGTTTCTATATGCTAATAAAAAATAAAGAAAACAATTCCATTTACAGTAGCTATAAAAAAAATAAG
Organism: Macaca nemestrina; assembly: GCF_043159975.1. Lineage (NCBI taxonomy): Eukaryota > Metazoa > Chordata > Mammalia > Primates > Cercopithecidae > Macaca > Macaca nemestrina. The sequence continues at coordinate 181,360,656 of NC_092125.1, forward strand.
ATACCTAGGAACACAGTTAAGAGGTAAAAGATCTTTACAAGGAAACCTATAAAACACTAACAGGCCGGGCGCGGTGGCTCAAGCCTGTAATCCCAGCACTTTGGGAGGCCAAGACCGGCGGATCACGAGATCAGGAGATCAAGACCATCCTGGCTGACACGGTGAAACCCCGTCTGTACTAAAAAATACAAATGGGAGAAAATTTTTGCAATCTACTCATCTGACAAAGGGCTAATATCCAGAACCTACAAAGAACTCAAACAAATTTACAAGAAAAAAACAAACAACCCCATCAAAAAGTGGGCAAAGGATATGAACAGACATTTCTCAAAAGAAGACATTCATACAGCCAACAGGCACATGAAAAAATGCTCATCATCACTGGCCATCAGAGAAATGCAAATCAAAACCACAATGAGACACCATCTCACACCAGTTAGAATGGCGATTATTAAAAAGTCAGGAAACAACAGGTGCTGGAGAGGATGTGGAGAAATAGGAACACTTTTACACTGTTGGTGGGATTGTAAACTAGTTCAACCATTATGGAAAACAGTATGGCGATTCCTCAAGGATCTAGAACTAGATGTACCATATGACCCAGCCATCCCATTACTGGGTATATACCCAAAGGATAATAAATCATGCTGCTATAAAGACACATGCACACGTATGTTTATTGCAGCACTATTCACAATAGCAAAGACTTGGAATCAACCCAAATGTCCATCAGTGACAGACTGGATTAAGAAAATGTGGCACATATACACCATGGAATACTATGCAGCCATAAAAAAGGATGAGTTTGTGTCCTTTGTAGGGACATGGATGCAGCTGGAAACCATCATTCTTAGCAAACTATCACAAGAACACAAAACCAAACACCGCATGTTCTCACTCATAGGTGGGAACTGAACAATGAGATCACTTGGACTCGGGAAGGGGAACATCACACACCGGGGCCTATCATGGGGAGGGGGGATGGGGGAGGGATTGCACTGGGAGTTATACCTGATGTAAATGACGAGTTGATGGGTGCTGACGAGTTGATGGTTGCAGCACACCAACATGGCACAAGTATACATATGTAACAAACCTGCATGTTATGCACATGTACCCTAGAACTCAAAGTATAATAATAATAAAAAAAAATAAACAAACAAACAAACAAACAAAAAAACTAGCCGGGCGAGGTGGCAGGCGCCTGTAGTCCCAGCTACTCAAGAGGCTGAGGCAGGAGAATGGCGTAAACCTGGGAGGCGGAGCTTGCAATGAGCTGAGATCAGGCCACTGCACTCCAGCCTGGGCGACAGAGCGAGACTCCATCTCAAAAAAAAAAAAAAAAAAAAAAAAAAAAAAACACTAACAAAGGAAATTGAAGAGAATACAACTAAATGGAAAGAGATTCCATGTTCATGGATTGGAAGAATTAATACTGTGAAAATGGCCATACTACCTAAAGCAATCTACAGATTTAATGCAATCTCTATCAAAATGCCAATGACATTCTTCACAGAAATAGAAAAAAAAAAACCTTAAAATTCTTATAAAACCACAAAAGGCCTCAAATGGCCAAAGCAGTCATGAGCAAAAAGAACAAAGCTAGAGATATCACACTACCTGACCAAATATACTACAAAACTATAGTAACCAAAACAGCATAGTAGTGGCCAAAACAAATACATACACCAACTGTACAGAATAGAAGGCCCATAAACGAATTTGCACACCTACAGCCAACTGATTTTCGACAAAGGTGCCAAGAACACACACTGCAGAAAGGACTCTCTTCAATAAATAGTACTTGGAAAAGTGGATATATCCACATGCAGAAGAATGAAACTAGATCCCCTTCTCTCCCCATATACAAAAATCAACTAAAAATGGATTAAAGTCTTAAATATAAAACCCAAAACTATGAAACAATTAGAAGAAAACAGGGCAAATGCTTCACAATACTGGGCTAGGCAAGGAATTTTTAGATAAGATCCCAAAAGTACAGGCAGTAAAAGCAAAAATAAACAAATGGAATTACATCAAACTAAAAAGATTTTGCATAGAAAAGGAAACTATTAACAGAGTGAATACACAACCTACAGAAATCGGAGAAAATATCTGCAAACTATACATCTGAAAAGGAGTTAATATTCAGAATATATAACAAACTTAAGAGCAAAAAGACAACCCAATTAAAAGATAGGCAAAAGGCACTTCGGGAGGCTGAGGTGGGTGGATCACCCGAGGCCATGAGTTTGAGACCAGCCTGGCCAACATGCGTCTCTACTAAAAATACAAAAATTAGCTGCGCATGGTGTTTCGTGCCTGTAATTCCAGCTACTGGGGAGGCTGAGGCACAAGAATTGCTTGAAGCCAGGAGGTGGAGGTTGCAGTGAGCCGAGACTGCACCACTGCACTCCAGCCCAGGCGACAGTGCGAGACTCCATCTCCCATCGCCAAAAAAAAAAAAAAAAAAAAAAAAAAAATTTAAAAAAATAACTGGAACTATAGCTTTTAAGCCTGACAGATGAGGAAATCACCAAACCTACTCCTCAAAAAGCAACCAAAAAGCTGTATAAGTGGTTTAAAAAGAACCATTTCAGTGCTCTGGAATTAGATCAAAGGCATACAACATTAAGAAGCATTTTGGCTGGGCATGGTGGCTCATGCCTATAATCCCAGCACTTTGGGAGGTTGAGGTGGGCGGATCACCTGAGGTCAGGAGTTTGAGACCAGCCTGGCCAACATGGTAAAACCCTGTCTCTATGAAAAAATACAAAAAATTAGCCGGGCGTGGTGGCGGGCACCTGTAATCCCAGCTGCTCTGAGGGCTGAGGCAGGAGAATCTCTTGAACCTGGGAGGTGGAGGTTGCAGTGAGCCGAGATTGCGCCACTGCACTCCAGCCTGTACAACAGAGAGACTTCGTCTCAAAAAAAAAAAAAAAAAAAGGTGTTTTTTTCATGAAAACTACTGAACTCTGAATTGAGTCTGTGACCTTCTTGCCTGGGGCTGCCCCCTAGCCCCATTAGGCAGTTAGGTAGTTCAACTAGGGCAAGGTAGCTTGTAAAAACAATAAGCTTTGCAGCCAGGAGCAGTGGCTCACGCCTATAATACCAGCACTTTGGGAGGCTGAGGCAGGTGAATCATTGAGGCCAGGAGTTTGAGATCATTCTGGCCAACATGGCAAAATGCTCTCTCTATAAAAAATACAAAAATTTGCTGGGTGTGGTAGTGTGCTCCCATAGTCCCAGCTACTCAGGAGGCTGAGGCATGAGAATTGCTGGGAGGTGGAGGTTGCAATGAGCTGAGATCGTGCCACTGCATTCCAACTTGGGCGACAGAGTGAGACTCTGTGTCAAATAAAATAAAACAAAACAAACAAAAAAATGAGCTTTGCTACTTGAAGGCGTTTACTTGCTATGGAACATTGTCAAAGTGGTAATCTCAGTGGTTACTAAAAAGGGAGGCTCAGTAGATTGATTAGCTTGAGTTCACTAAACCTGTTTGGGGTAAGTTCTGGGAGATGTGACAACCATAGGTAGCTTCATAAACTGTTTATTTAATATCCAGATATCCAGGATTGATCCTAGTCTGTGCATATATGCAGCGGAGAACTTAGTGGACTCAAGCCAACCAATATTCTTGGCCAACAGAGTCAGAACCTGTGCATGTGTGTAGGAGACATGAGAGAGCCCAGAAGAAAGGAAAACAATGAAGTTTAAATTCCAGTCCATATTCAGATCCATCAGCAGAGAGCAGTAGCCTTACTGGCTTGGGGTATCTGGGTACAATCTCTGACCAATCTCTGCTTGGATAATAACCTATATAGACACAAGAGAAACTCATAGAATGCCAGTCTTAAAATAAAAACAAGACAGAATGCTAGGTGTTCTATTTATATATTACTTCTAGTCCTCACAATAATTCTGCAAGGTTAGACAGTAAGTGTATAATCAGGCACTGGAATCCTGTACCATTTCACTTCATGTTTGCAAAAGAGTATATATATATATGTGTATGTGTATATATATGTATATATTTATATATGTGTATATATGTATATATGTGTGTGTGTGTGTGTATATATGTGTATATATATACTGTTCTTTATCTTCAGCATAAATCTTTACCTGCCTGAAGCAGCTTGGGCACAACTACCAAGAAAATAATAAACTTGCTTTCTTCTTTCTCCCATATAAACTCCAGTAAGGACAAAGGAAAAACAATTCCCGACTTACTGCAAGAAGATTCATGATGGTATGCCCCGTCTCTCCAAACAATGGCTTCCGAAATCTGACACTGAATAGTGGGCATGGATAAACTATGGAAATGAGAAATGATCAAACTTAAGTTTGGCAACATAAAACTTTGGTAAAAGAGATTTCATGACTAACACAATTTTCAAAATATAATTGTAATGGCTCATTAGAACATATCAAATTTTGGGCTCAAAAACTATTTGGCATGGTAGCAGACAAATCCTAAGCCACATTAAGTCTTCTGATAACCAGAATAAGCCTTTTGACGTAAATATTTCAAAAATGGCACACAATAGCCAGACACAGTGGCTCATGCTTGTAATCCCAACACTTTGGGAGGCTGAGGCAGAAGGATCACCTGAGCCTAGGAGTTTGAGACCAGCCTGTGCAACCTAGGGAGACCCTGTCTCTACAAAAAACAAACAAAAAAATCAGCTGAGTGTGGTAGCATGCACCTGCAGTCCCACCTACTTGGGAGGCTGAGAGGTAGAAGGATGGCTTGAGCCCAGGAGGTCGAGCCTACAGTGAGCCATGACTGTGCCACTGCACTGCAGCTTTGGTGACAGAATGAGACCCTGTCTCCCCTCCAAAAAAAACCCCACAAGGTTAGGGAGCAATCTTCTTCAAACTGAATAGATACAATCCAGGAAAAAAAAAATCTCCTGATTCCTCTGTGGTCAGTAAGTTTAAGAGTTCACTTTTTTTTTTTTCCAACACATTTAAGAGTTCACTTTTTTTTTTTTTTTTTTTTTTTTTTTGAGACAGAGTCTCACTCTGTCGCCCAGGCTGGAGGGCTGGAGTGCAGTGGCATGATCTCCTGCCATAAGAAGGTTCAAGTGATTCTCCTGCCTTGGCCTCCCCAGTAGCTGGAATTACAGGCATGTGCCACCAGGCCCAGCTAATTTTTTTTGTATTTTCAGTAGAGATGGTATTCACCATGTTGGCCAGGCTGGTCTCAAACTCTTGACCTCAAATGATCTGCCCGCCTCAGCTGCCTTTCAAAAGTGCTGGAATTAGAGGCATGAGCCACCACACTCAGCCAAGAGTTCATTCTTCTATACTCCTAACCAGGATCCTCCTTAGGAGAGGCAAATCACAGGCTGGCTCATCTCTTGAACTTTATGGTTTGAAACGTCTGCATAAAACAGGAAGATACACATGTTGTTCTTCTGCACACAATCTTTCCCTTTCCCTGATTCATTTAGCTGATTCATATACCACCTTCAGAGTTAATCCAGAGGCACTCTGGTCCAAGAAAATTGAAAGTCCAACTATTCCTTCATTCCTGGTCAAGTTAGAGCCCGTCTTGGAGCTCCCAATGAACTTAACTTTGAGCACAGGTTTTAACACAATATACTGCTATAATCATGATTTCTGTATGTATTCCTTATAAAAGTTCCTAAGAGCCTATAATCACATCTTAGCTATTTCAGAATTCCCAGGATTCAGGATATATGGGAGGTCTTTATTAAATTCTTACTGAATTAATAAATAATTGGTGAAAGAATGAAATTGACTTGCTGAGAACACAGTTTTATGGTTTATAAAATAATGTTTCATTTATTCTCTCATTGGATCCTGTTAACAATCCAATATAAAATAAAAATCAAGCATTATTATTTCCAGTTTACAAAAGAAACACAATCAGAGAACTTGAGTGACCTGCCCAAAGTTACGGAGCTTATAAGAGGCAGAGTTGAGAATCTTACTCAAGTGGTCTGATTCCTAGCACAGGACACTTTTAATTAGATGGAACTATAAAATTAAAATCAAGCTTGCATTTAACCATTAATGTCTTTTTAAAAATCACATCTTAGTTGCACTGCTAGAGCCATGGGCAAGGAAGCTCTTCTTCTGTAGCATATTCCTTACCAACTGAGAGTGGTTTCCATTTCACTAGCTTCCAGTATGTTAAGTAAAATATAATTGATCATAACTGTTTTCCAACCAAGTGACAAAGAATATGCTCATCATATACAGATGCTACAAAAAATAAAGTTATTTAAGTTCAAATTCATTTTTCTAAAGATGATCATGTTTTTTATCAATGAACTATAAAAGCAGTAAGTTTACAAGGTATACATAATCAACTTCCTCATTCGTTATTTTCAGTGCTTCCCATTACGCCCAATATACGCAGACAATGGCCAAATTTAGTTTAGCTATTTCAAAAGACTATTTCTGCTGAATTATATCACCAAACAGAGGGCTCTGAATATTTCAGGCATTATTTAGTCATCATGCCTTGGTCATGTGGCTTTGAAAAACGTGTTTTTATTACTTACGTCGATATTCAGCTCCAAGTCTCAACATCAGACGGATAGGAAATACTTTAGCCCAAGGAGTTTCCCATTTCTGGATAAGAATCCCAAACAAGTAAGGTGGGGTTGGGAGTACTAGGTCTTGCAGTGACTGGTAGGTAGATGTCACATATAAGAATCCACCATGTTCTTTACTGCCAAGGAAACTTTGACTGAAGAAGGAATGTCCCAAGTTGCTCACCACATTCCCTAAAAACAAAAAAGTTCGTTACTTTGTATCAATAAATTAATCATATTTTTCTTTTCTTTCTTTTTTTTTTTTTTTTTTTTGGGAGATAGAGTCTGGCTGTCGTCCAGGCTGGAATGCAGTGGCACAACCTTGGCTCACTGCAAGCTCCACCTCCTGGGTTCACCCCATTCTCCTGCCTCAGTCTCCCGAGTAGCTGGGACTACAGGCACCCGCCACCATGCCCGGCTAATTTTTTTGTATTTTTAGTAGAGACGGGGTTTCACCATGTTAGCCAGGATGGTCTCGATCTCCTGACCTCGTTATCCACCCACCTCAGCCTCCCAAAGTGCTGGGATTACAGGCGTGAGCCACCGTGCCCAGCCAATTAATCATATTTTTAATAAACATTATTATGCAACACTGGGCTGGATGGACACTACCAAACAGTAATTCCCAATCTTTCACTATGAAAGACTTACATTTAAAAAGCTGATTTTTAAATACATGGCATTTATTAAACGAAAATTTGGTTTCCAATTTTATCAGGGCTTCTAAAGAGCATAAACTAAGTTACATTATCACACTGTTGAAGTTTGTCTAGATAAAAGCCAAAAATATTAATGCCTTCCTTGGTTAAATTGTATAGCTTTACTGTATGAATTGCTTTAGAGGTCTCAAGAATATCGCCTCAAAGGTCATAAAGAAATATTCAAGGCCGGGAGCGGTGGCTCACACCTGTAATCCCAGCACTTTGGGAGGCTGAGGCGGGTGGATCACGAGGTCAGGAGTTCCAGACCAGCCTGACCAACATGGTAAAACCCCGACTCTACTAAAAATACAAAAATTAGTCGGGTGTGGTGATGTGCACCTGTAATCCCAGCTACTCAGGAGGCTGAGGCAGGAGAATCGCTTGAACCTGGGAAGTGGAGGTTGCAGCGAGCCAAGATTGTGCCACTGCACTCCAGCCTAGGCAACAGAGTGAGACTCTGTCTCAAAAAAAAAAAAAAGAAGTGTTCAGATTAGGAAGCTGCTGTCACCAAGCTTATAATTTCACTGGGTGAAGAAAGTCAACTCATGAACATAATGAATTATGGTAATAACTACAGTTATAAGACATTAAGGGAAGATGAGGATTTATGAAGATGGTACCACAGACAAGTTTGTTTTGTTTGTTTGTTTTTAGATGGAGTCTTCCTCTGTCACCCAGGCTGGAGTGCAGTGGTGTGATCTTGGCTCAATGCAGCATCTGCCTCCCAGGTTCAAGCAATCCTCTCACCTGAGCCTCCTGAATAGCTACGATTACAAACATGCACCACCATGCTCAGCTAATTTTTTTCGTATTTTTAGTAGAAACAGGGTTTCACCATGTTGGCCAGGCTGGTCTCAAATTCCTGACTTCAAATGATCTATCCACCTTGGTCTCCCGAAGTGCTGGGACTACAGGAGTGAGCTACTGTGCCTGGACAGGATTTATTGTTTATAATTTTTTGAGAGAAATATGAAACATAGCTCTGTAATTTAGAGCTTATTTAAATTCACATTAAGTAGGTTTCTCTCTCTTTTTTTTTTTTTTTTCCTGGAGACAGTCTTGCTCTGTCACCTACTCTGGAGTACAGTGGTGCAATCTCAGCTCACTGCAACCTCTGCTTCCTGGGTTCAAACAATTCTCCTGCCTCAGCCTCCCGAGTAGCTGGGACTATAGGCACCCACCACCACGCCCAGCTAATTTTTGTATTTTTAGTAGAGATGGGGTTTCATCATATTGGCCAGGCTGGTCTCAAACTCCTGACCTCAAGTAATCTACCCGCCTTGGCCTCCCAAAGTGGTGGGATTACACTGTGTGAGCCACTGTGCCTGGCCAAGCCATTTTACAATTCAAAATACTTTTGTGAATGAAACAGTAACAAACATATCAACCCTTCATTAAGGAGACATTTTCCTCAGTATAGAATTGCAAAAGGACTTCCTGACAAGAGCTGCTCAATGATGGAACAACAAATGTGTTCACTAGCCACGTATGAGCTTCCTTTGATACCTTTGAAAGCAATA